>NC_137429.1:15275000-15627500 GCF_964374335.1 Astatotilapia calliptera
AGCAAATTATTTTGAGAGGAGATTAAATAGTTTGGTTCAGAGCAGAGGTGGACATTGGCTTGCTCATCTAAATCCACTTGTTTGTTGGCAGGAGACAGTAAAGATGTGCAATTCTGTGATACACAAGCATGAGTGAAAGGCGTATATGTGCATCACGAAAGCATGTTTACGCTTTAATCTAGTGGGAGTTGTGTTTGAAAATTTAGAAGTAAAGAGCTTCTAGAAAAAGCTCTGAATTTAATCTTAGATAAGTGGAGGTGACGCTTTCAGAGGTGGGCTGTATACCCACTCAACCATTTCTGAATACTTGTGCTGATGATTCATCTCGACTGTGTCCTTCACAGGCCGCGAGCCCACACTGGCCCCCTGCACACTGGAGGAGTTTAAATGCACCAACGGACACTGCGTGCCCCTGCAATATGTGTGTGACCACAATGACAACTGTGGAGACCGCACAGACGAAATGGGCTGCAGTAAGTGCCACAACAAAAGACTTCTTCAGCTTCCTGGCAGGAGGACAGCATCGTCTTTTCACTTTAACTCAATGGCTGGAATTAAATGTTCCTGGGAAAAAACAGCATGAATCCTTTAGGACGAGTGATGATGGTGTTTTCACGGAGCTTTAATAAAAGATTTACGGTGTTTTGGTTCAGGCAGAAAAACGAATCCAAGCATTATATTGACCAAAACAAAAACAAATGTATTGTGCAATCAGTAGGAAATATGGCATGGATCTATGTAAAATATTACATAATTGAGATTATGTGCTCTTCTACAGAAAGAGGAGATATATTCTCATAATCAGAGAGAATTATAGGATAACAGTATTATAACTGTTGTCAAATTAATGAGATTTTTGCACAGCACAAATATAGATAATTACTTCAATATTCTAATGAAATTTGCCACCCAGGACATAATAAAAATCATCTGGTCTTTACTGGGTCCTAAAATAACTTAAACATAACCAGACATGAACATCAACATGACATGGTCTCATTATTTATTTAGCAAAGGTTAAGCTAAAGAAGCAGTAAGAACTAAAGGCCATCATTTAACAGCTTTTAGACCCACTTTTATCAGCAATAGTAATCATTTTCTGTATGAGTTTATTAGTCTTTCACGCCACTGTGGAATTTTGTCCCACTCTTCGTTACAACATTGCTTCCCTTCATTGAGGTTTGTGGGCATTTGTTGATGCACAGCTATCTTAAGGTCCCACCACAGGATGTCAAACTGGCTGGACTTTGGAGTCTTTTCTTTTTCAGCCATTCTGTTGTAGATTTGCTTCATATCATTGTCCTGTTACACAACCCAATTTCAGCCAAGCTTTATCTGTCAGACAGAGGAGTTTGTGGCTCAATGACTGCAACATGCCCAGGTTGTGTGGCTGCAAAATGAGCCCAGATCATGACCTCTCCACCACCGTGTTTAACAGCTGATATGCTGTGTTTGTTTGTCCATGGAAAAACATCTTGTATGTCAAAAGGACATTGTTCCTGAAATCTTGTAGTTTATTCAGTTGTAACTTTGCAAACTTGCAATGTCCTTTTTGTAGAGGAGACTGTTTTTCGGGCACTTCCATAGAAGACATACTTGTTCAGTCTGTTTCTAATTGTGCTGTCATGAACTTTAATATTTAACGTGTTAACTGAGGCCTGGAAAGTCTGAGAGGAACCTCTTGGGTTCTTTTGTAGTTTCTCTGAGCACTGCAAAGTCTGACCTTGGGGTGAATTTCCTAGGATGTCACCCTTTTAAAACACTGGCAACTGTTTAGCTCTTTTAGTGCTTTTTTTAGATTGACGGGCAGCAGCAGTTCCTACTCTGAGCTGATGTCTTTCTTCCTAGCAGTGCTCCCAGCCAGTAAACTGTAAAAACATCTGCTTCTATCGAGGTGCTTACACATATGTTCAGTGATGGTGAATACATTTAACCAGATTACTGGGTTATATCTGAATTAATCTGCCTGTGTAAACTAAGCCTATAAGTAGCTCTTGCGTGTGGCTCAAAAGCTGTTTTTTGCACGTTGTCTGTCCTCCAGATTTTGGCCTCGATCGCAACTGTGACGAGAATCTGTGCCAGCATGAGTGCACGAACCTCGATGGCACAGGCTTCATCTGCTCCTGCAGGCCCGGATACACAGTGGACCCAGACAGCACCTACACCTGCCTGGGTACACACACTCATACATACATGTTTATGATAAATATACATGTCTAGTTAAATATCTGTTGGGTAAAACTCACACTCCTTCTGATCCTGGCTGGTGATTTTTTTCAGACATCAATGAGTGCGAGGTGTACAGCACCTGTCCTCAGGTCTGTAAGAACACCAAAGGCAGCTACGACTGTGAGTGTGCCCCCGGCTACAGGAAAGTGGGCAATGGCAAAATGTGCGAGGCTGTGGGTAAGAAACCGCTGGGTTTTCTTTGGAGCTGAGAAGACTTCACAGCTACTGAAATATATTTTTGGCCTCATTACAGTCTTCTTTCTCATCTAAGTGTGAAAAACAGATTCATCAATGATTTAATGGTGGGTCTAGTTAGCAGGCATGCCTTTTCTCTTGCTAGATTTGAAACAGCAAGAATGCTGTTGTAAGTAATAACTGTTGTTTCTATTGCTGTTAAAAACTACCTACATCATTTATACATTTCATATATTTTACAATGTATATTTTATAAAAAGACAAGTAGATGCAGGCCATACTGATTATTTTATTGGTGGAGAGACTCTTAGAAACTCTTAAAGACCTCAGAGACCAGCCTGTGCACCTTAATGAAATGTCTTTAAACAATAAGAATACACTTTTGATTGGTTTTTATATTTTTCAGTGACAAAAACATGTAAACATGTATGTGTGTGTCCAACAGGAGCAGCTCCCATGCTGCTTCTACCGGAGAACATTCGTATCCGGAGGTTCAACCTGCAGACAGAGGGCTACCATGACTTCATCGAAGAACAGGAGCACATCATGGCTCTGGACTACGACTGGGACCACAACAACACAGGATTCAGTAAGATATCCATTGATTAACATCAGTGCTGTGTGATACTATCGATCTGATACCAAGTAAATAAAGTGCCAGTATTGATGATATCAATACTTTTGACCTATAAAGACAACTTGTGTTGGTATTCAGGTCAGTATTAGCATTGGTATTGATAGTTTGACCATAATTAAGACTACCTACTATAAAAACCACATAGTACACCTGGGTGCACACAAATTACACCAACAACAAATGTGTTTTGTCAGGTATGGTGTATTTCACTGTTGCTGGTAAAGACGCTATGCCAGGCGCCATAAAGAGAGCATACATACCATCAGTGGACGATGGCAGTAATAACATCGGTGCTGCTGTTGATCTCGGCGTCAAATACATCACCAGCCCAGACGGCATCGCTGTGGATTGGGTCGCCAGGTGAGTTTACCTGATTACAGTAGTTCAGTGCTCTAATGCCTTAATCCTAATCCAAATTTATTAAAATATATTTTATTTACATTAAAGTTTTAGGGGGTTTGCCCATAAAGCACCAGAATGTTTTTCAGCTCTCTGATAATTTTGTTCCTTTTTTAAGAAACCTTTACTGGGCAGACTCCAAGCTGCAGAGGTTAGAAGTGGCCTTCTTGGATGGACGCTACAGGAAGCACCTTGTCAAGACTGACCTGGGTCACCCATCTGCTGTGGCTGTGAACCCACGACTGGGGTAAGATTGCACCTGTGTTTAGATTTTCTAAACACAGGCACACAGTCTGTTAATTTATATATCAAGCACAAAAACATAAGAGAGGAGCTCCCAGAAACACACATGAGTCAGTGCATATACAACAGAGTCACATAAAATCACAGAGTTCTCACCTCTTACACGCTAAATAACGACAGTATCTTTTATGCCAGAACCCAGTTTGCACTGGCCCATATTAGATGTTATTAGTGATTCAATGATATACCTTCAAGAGCAACATATGAAGACTGTACAAATATGAAACATCACAGGACTTCTGTGTTTGCCAAGATGACTGTGATTTTGTATTTGTGGACATAAGCAGAGATATCAGCTGAACATGCCGAGGTGGAGGGTCAACTTAGCATAGGGGGACTGGTTAGAAACCCTGCATCAGTATCAGTGTTGGCCAAGATTTTCAAAATACTTGTAGTTTCAGAATTTGTAGCTGTCCTGGGAAATCTCAATGAAACGGTCTTAATGAGCCGTTATTTCATGTCCGTCATGTTGCTGCAGGATGCTGTACTGGGCAGATCGTGGGACCACAGCCAAAATTGAGTGTTCCTGGCTTGATGGTCAGGAGAGAAAAGTTCTTGTGTCTGATGGTCTTGGGTGGCCCACTGGCTTGTCAGTCGACTTCACCAACAATGACAGAATCTACTGGTCAGACTCCAAGGAGAGCCGCATAGAGTCTATTCTGCCATCAGGAGAGCAGCGTAAAACGGCCGTGTACATAGGTGATCCTAATTTCCTAATCCATCGTTCATATTCCAAACGGTTGCTGTTACTGGAGCTGAGTAAAACTATTCAAACATTTCTGCATCTCTCCCAGATGTAAGGAACCCCTTCAGTGTGAGTGTATTCGAAGACCATGTTTACTGGAGCACTCAGGAAAAGGGCGAGGTGTTTCGACAGGACAAGTTTGGCCAGGGTGACAAGATCAAGCTGCTGACTGCTGGACCCTGGCTCACCCAGGTCTCTGTGTACCAGCAGCAGAGATACAACACCATAGCCAGTAAGCTGCACACTCTCTCACATGTCCACAAATTGTGCATGCAGGGTTTGTTTGTTTACAGTGTGCAAAGCCTCTTCATTTGTATCCATTTTATTTCTGTGTGATATTACGTTAATAGTCCATTAAACGTCATGAACATTGAGTGCTTTGACCCAGAAGAGCTCTTTTATGTTTTTTTGTGTGTTCAGCATTAGCAGTAATGTGCAGGAAAGTGGAAGAAGGCAACCATGATTAACAGAGGAACACATTATTATTCTATTAGCCACAACTGTAAAGAGAGGAGATTGCCTGGACAATGATGGTGATGATGATGAAACATGAAATATATGTTATTTATTTGTTTTTGCAGTGAAGAATCCATGCAAGGGAACCTGCAGCCACCTGTGTTTGCTCCGACCGGGAGGGTACAGCTGTGCCTGCCCCGAGGGCACCAGCTTCATCCCAGGCAGTAAAACTGAATGTGATGCAGGTGAGAAGAGGAGTTTTTTTTTAATTTCCTCTGTCCTTTTTAATAAAATAGTAGGCATCATGTCTTAGCTGGGAGTGCCAGCAGCTCAAGAGACAGATCATCTGTCAGTCGGAAGGTTGGCGGTAAGACTCCTGCCTTTTTTTGTCGAAGTATCATAGGGCAAGGCACTGAGTCCTGAGTTAAAAGTTCTTAGGCATAGGAAAAAGAACTTGTGTGATTGGATGACTGAGTTCTTAGACTGCTCAAATTAAGTAGAAAAGGATTAGAAGTATTAATGCATCAATTCATCATCAGTTGTTTGTTTTTTTTATTCTGTGATCTTTCCTGCAGCAATATTGACAACCTTTTATCACTTTCACTGTTATCTACACAGCATCAAATTAACACAGAGTTCAGTGAAGCTGGTGGGACTAAATAGAATAGATTAAATAGATTTAGTAAACATGTGTACTGTCATAAAATCAAGGGCAGTGTTAACTGTCGAGCTCAACCTCATTCGCAGCAGATCAGCCAATTTCTGCTGGGGTTCACATCAGCTGGTAGCTAATAGTGAGGATAATATTATTTCACCATATTGATGTGACATTTTTACTGTAAATGTATTCAGACTTTTATTTTGTGACATTACTGTAACACGTCCTTCCACAGCATGTCTTTTATCCTGTCTTCCTTCTCACTTCCTGTTAAAAGGGAGTTTTTCCTTCCCACCGTTGCCAAAGTGCTTGCTCATAGGAGGTCGTATCCTTGTTGGGTTTTCTTTGTATGTATTATTGTAGAGTCCACCTTACAATATAAAGAGCCTTGATGTGAGTGTTGTTGTGATTCAGCACTGTATAAATAAATTTGATTTGAATTGAATTTTTATATTAGTGTTACATGAACTGAAATTTTGAGCAGGTGTGAGAGACCAACAGTAAATGGGAGAAAGGATAAAGGCCACTGTTCTGCCTGGTTCTGCTTGTAGTTTCTTCCCACTGTCACCAAGTGTTTGCTTAGAAGGGATTGTGGCTTGGGGCTTCTTTCTAATATTGTAGTCTTTACCTTACAATATAAAGCACCTTGAAGGGCCTGTTTTTTGAATTAGTGTTACATAAATAACTAAATAAAGTGACTAAATTAAGCTACACCGTATCGTCAGTACTGATGTCTCAGTAATGATTGTTTTCCTGCCATAGCACAGTAAAAACCTCTCAATGTTATGATTGTTCAGGGTTTGATCCACCACCCACCATGCCGCCTCCCTGCCAGTGTCAAAACGGAGGCACCTGCTACTTTGATGACAACAAGGCTCTCTGCATGTAAGATTGTCTTTCCTTTTTTTTTCCCTGCCAGCTGTCAAAATAAAACATTGGATTAAATTGCTGTGTTAATGCTGGTGTTAATGTAATGTCAGTGAGATAAAGTTAAACCATTGGCAGTGTTGGAACTGTTATGTTAGTGGTTTGCTTTTTGTACAGATGTCCTTCAGAATGGAAAGGAGATTTCTGCGAGATAAGCGTGTTCCATGTGATTGCATCATCAGGTATGTTCGATTTTAATTAAAGAAAAATAAGATAATAACAAAATAAAAATGTCCTTCTAATTCTAACGAGCTTCTTCATACGTCACTTCTTGCCTGCTTGCCTGCCTCTGTCCCTCCCTGGCAGTTGGAATAGCCATCGGGGTAACGGTGGCGGTTGTGGCTCTGCTGGTTGCTCTGGTCTATGCTGCCAAGAAGAAGTCGAATCTGGCCGAGAGTTTGCGGAACAACTTGCCAAGCATGCCCAAAATGCCCAGTATGCCATCAATGGCTAATTTTCCAAACTTCAGGTAAGATCGGAAAAGTCAGAAATTAATGAAGTGTAACATTCAAACACTAAAACTGGTTTTGTGTTCAGGAATGAAAGTAAAAAAAACCCTCTAATCTGACAAAAATAATAATATGGTTTATAATTTTTTTCTGCTTTTTGGTGGGGAGAAACAATACAATTGAAAATTCACAGATAAAAACAAAACCTATTTTAGTATCATTTTAATCAGAACTTGTGCATACTGTTGGATTAACTGTTACAAAAACATTAAAAAATATATTTGGTAATTACCGGTACTGTTAATTTTGAGCACCAGTTCCACAAACCTTACACTGCGTGATGGTCTAACAATGAGATTTAATAATGAAGAAATTCATAAGTAAACTTAAAATCAAATGGGAAAGTAAATAAACAGTAAAATCACAACAATGATAAATACGCACTTTTTTTTTACAAAATTTTATTACAAATATTAAAATAATAAGAATAAGAATTCATATTTCATTTTGATATATTTTAACATTTTTATTCAATATTCAATAGCACTCTGAATAAAAATGAATATAAAAGCAGATCCATTCATTGTATTTAAAGGTTGTTGACAGAGCATTATCAGAATATGCTAGTATGATATTTACATCCAAATAATAATACTTTGCAGGAATGGTTCAACCCAAAATGGCATGAAAAGAGAAGACAATGAAGGCCTGCAGAATGGAGAGGCGGTCAGTAGCAAAACAAAATATATTCGTTAACTGTTTAAAAATGCTTTGTGAGATTTAATACAGATTATACTTTCTTATCCTGTCTATGGTGATCCATAACGCTAATGTGTGCTGTGTGATGTCAGGTCCCCTGTACGTCCGTATTCACGGTGGAGACATCAGGGAAGAATTTTGAGAACCCAGCGTATGAAGGTGGAGAACCGCTACCCTCCAACAACTTGCCTAAAGCCACCTCCGCTCCTATGGCAACAAATGAGGTGAGTAAACAACAACACTGCTCTCCTGTGGACTTTGATTCCTCTCTATTCCTTTTTATTTCATGTCTGCGTCTAACAATTCCCCTATGAATTATGCTCTTGTGCTCAGACTTTGTGTATAAATTACATTTCAAGGCTTTAATATAAACGTAGTGCAAATCTTGTATGTGCTGTTTATTGTGTTACGTAACTGCATGAAAAAAGTAAAGTACCTTTCCTCAGCATCATATTCTTGTATTAAAACACTGCTCTGTGATCTGGTGGGATTTATATTTTGATGAGCTCTGTCTCATGACCCTATTTTTTTCCTCCCTCAGGAGTTTGTTGAGAATCCCTTATATGGGAAAGAGGCTCAAGCTGTGATTGAACGCATAGGAAGTGATTCCAAGCCTGAAGTTTCCATCGAGGTTGCCATCACATTCATCACAAATCTTCGCAGATTAGTTTCATTTGAGCGAGTCGTAACACATTGAACCCTTACAAAAATTGCTTTCAAATCTCGCTCTGATAGTCTTATTTGTTTTATTATGTGGTGATCATTTATTTGTTTATTTAAATCTCTAAACTTCTTCTACTTCTTGCATTTTTTAGGAGGATTTTGGGATCCCAGCATATGGCTCTGGCGTACCAGCTGTTTCGAGCACGCAGGTATCCACAAAGACAGATGTCAGAATAGTATTCAAGCATTAGAAGCTGAAAGCAAATAATGACGGGATCTGAATCTGCAATCATCTGCATACACATGGGCCTGCTTTTAAAAAAAAAATCCTTTGCATATGTTTCAGCCAAATGGAGATGAGAGTTCTGCATCTTTCCAAAACCCTGCATACACGGTGAGCACAGGATGCACAAAGGGTGAATGTGGGCATTTTAGCTTTTATTTGATGGGACAGTTGAGAGAGATTAGACAGGATAGCACACAAACCCAGGACACTGCATCACCTTTAGTACTTAGTGGGAGCTATAATACTGTAATGGAAAACCAGTCGATCCAAGTCAACTTGATCCGAGTAGGTACTAATGGTAAACGGGCTTTAGTGAGCTGTATGTTTATGCTTCAATTAAAAAGCTGCAGTCTAAATAACAGACATTACGGGTTGTTTTTTTTTTTTGTTGCTGTTGTTTCTGTGATTAAAAATTGTGATTAAAAATTTGGGTACTTGAAATGTAATTTCTCCATTTAAAATAATCATTTTGATCTTCCAGGAGGACCCGTAACACATTACCGATTCTGAGACTAGACTGGACCTTGTTTCAGGACTAAAACCCTCACTTTCTTCTGTAAAACAGCGGCACCGTTTCAACAAACTCAACAAATCAGAGAAAGTCAAAAACTAACCGGCTTTAAATTCATGGTAGCTATTTGTGTAAAAAAATAAATAAATAAAAAAGCACTATTATAAACATGATTTAATATAACTGATAAGAAACTTGTTCAATGATTTTTAAGAAACTCAGTAAAAACTTATATTATATTAATAATTAAAAGTTTGTATTTCTTTTTGTAAATTGTGAGAAAGTTATGTAATAAAACTGCCATTATCATCAGTGTGTGTTTTCAGTACTCGCTCCATTCTGGATGCACAGTATGCTTTTCTCTGGCAATTATATCACAGGAGGATCCCGCTGGTGTTATCCGCTCCCTCATCTCCAACAGAACTCCGTTTCCCAGCTACTGTATCTGGCCCAGTGAACCAGGATGAAACGCTTTGTCATCTCTTTAATCAAAGAGACAGTTTTGAGAGTGATGACAGAGCAACTGTGATAACTCTGCTCGTCTTCTGCCCCACTGTCATGAGTGTCTGAACACATCAAGGTCTATGAGCTTGCAACAACTAGGCCGGCCACATGAGCACTGGGACAAAAGAAAAGTGAAAGAGAGGGGAAAACAAGTGGGCAGAAAGAGTGGAGAACAGAGAAAGCACAATGGGGAGGTACGAACAGAGAGCTGTGACCAGTGTGTTTGTGATGATTCACAATCCCTGTTTTCATAATACTGATTCCCCACAAGGCATCTGCCAGAGTCAGCCAAAGTGTGTAGTCTGTACTGCTCAGTGAGAGACGGAGGCACAGAGGGAGGGGATGAATAGCTATGGATGGAGGGGCAAACCAAAGGGGCATGCAGCTAACAGCATGTGTGCAAACAGTGCTGCCTTCATGGGCTGTCAGAAATAATAAACCCACTTGTGGTAAATAGCAAGAAAGAAGTTGGTGTGTAAAATTGAAACAAAAACCATTTAAAAGGGAGTTTGTTGATTTTGTCTGTTTTTCCTGTTGGACTGAGGTGAAAAAAAATATATATATATACATATACATATATATATATACATATACACATATATATATACATATACACACACATATATATACATATACACACATATATATACATATACATATATATACACATATACATATACATATATATACACATATATATATACATACATATATATACATACATATATATATACATATATATACATACATATATATATATATACACATACATATATATATATATATGCCAGCTTTTTTACACTGGCATGATTCATAGTTCTGTGTTAAGTGTCTTAACAAATAACAAAAATATCCCTCTGAGAGTGGTCGAGTACAAGAACTAGACTGAAAATTAGTGAAAAAAGCAATTAATGTCAAAAGAAAACCTTTGAAAAAATATTTGAAAAGCCTGGAGAACTAATACTCAAGACCACTTTAAAAACACACACACACACACACACACACACACACACACACACACACACACACACACACACACACACACACACACACACACACACACAATAAAGTCTGGCTACATTAATGATCACAGACCTCAGATTTATTGATCAGAGTGGCTTAGGGCGCGTACAGGTGGGTGAATCCCCTCATAGACACGTCAAATTAGTAGCTCAGCGTTTGAGTCTTTGCGAATAGCGGTGGAGTTTAGCGTTTACCAGGATCACCTGAAGGCAGCAGAGAGAGAGAGAGAAGAAAAGAGGGCTGATGAGAGCAAACTGACTGACAGAGGGGGAAGGGGAGGCTCACTGAGCGATATATTGGGTGTAGCAGAGAAATAAAAGCAAATGTGTGCCAGTCAGCTGGAGACGGAGTGAGCAGAGAGAAATACAGAGAGAGGGAGCAAGAGGGAAACAGGAAAGCGGGGCAGGCTGGTATTATAAGCGCTGTCGAGATAGAAGGAGGGGAGCTGTGCACGCTGAGGCTGTGAGGAGCCTCAAGCAGGTAAGAATGTTTTCTAATGTGGACTGACTTACCTCTGCGCGCGTGTGGAGCGACACAGACATCTGTAGCTCCAGGGATGGTTTATACAACTCTCTGCGTTAACCATCATTAAAACCTTAGCGCGTTTAGTGCCAAAAGCTCAGTGAAACTCGTGTTTGTTTGGGTTTCTTTCTTTGGTTTTTTTGTTTTTTTGTTAAAAAAAAAAAGAGCTTTGCAAGCACATGTCTGAGTAACACCATGTGGATTGCCTGGCTGTACCGCATGTTAATGAGGGGTGTGTATCACCTGTCATTGATTGACCGCTCCGCTTTTAGAGGAAAGTGGCCTGAAGTGCTTCCAGTCTCTCTTCAGACTAAATCACCTCCCAGATTTATTTATTAGTTTATTTTTCTCAAATTTGATTTAATTAAAAACGGGACGCGACGGCTCGGTGTGATTGGTGACCTCAGCCTTTATGCGTGGTCTGGTCACGCTTTGCTGCAGGGCAGGACAGAATCTATTGCGTGCCTTTATTGGCTTTCGGGACAAGCCGAAGCACCAGGAGACTTAATGAAGGTCGGAGTCATAGATGGTGGTTTTGGTAAACAAGGACTGAAGGGGGGAAACTGCGCATCAGTTTATGAAATCCATGTAGGGGCTTAAATGATTTCTTTTTCTGTTTACAGCGATGTTGCCATTCCTTCAGGTAAAAAAAAAAAAATCATTTTTTAATATGAAAGACCTGAATTTATTGGTAAGGCTACCTTTTTAAAAAAAATAAAATAAAATAAAAATGTTGTAGGCGTACATGCTGCACTTGGTGTCCCCATGGAAGGATTACTGAACAGGATGATCCCTTGGGTCCCTTAAGCCTGAGCTGTTTGAAGTGAATGACTACACAAGACTACAAAGTGACACAATGTTATGCAAAAAGGCCACAAAATGAACAAAAATGAGCGAAACTTACACAAATCGAGGCCAAAGAGGTGTGACTTGCCTAAACCTTTTCCGCATATGCAACGACCACAGAGAGGGGGAAAAGATGAATACAGTGACAGGCTGTAAAATTACCACAATACAAAAAGGAGACCCAAAGGGATCACAAACGGGCCTTTTCAGGTGGTGTGTAGGTTGTGGTGGCTGTTATGGAGGGCTTTTTGCATGTTTGTGCCCAGAGGCCTATTGTCTTATAATCCGCTCATGTGTGTCCCCTTTCACAGCCTTCTATTCCACTGCATTTACACAAATCATTATGCTTCAGTCATCAGTCGCAACTCTCTGACTTTTTGCCTCCCCACCAAATAACCACATCATCGGGGTCCTGTGCTGCTCCCAGCACCCACTCTGCTGTTGAAACTGCTAAAGTGTCAAGTGTTGGGCTTCCCTGCTCGGGCGAGGAGCCAGATTTGCTCTCCTGTTGCTGCGAGGGCAGGACAGCCTGATCCTTGATCCTGCTGCGTCTCAGAGTGGGCGTGTTGAAGGTGTTTTGAGGTGATGTTCTTCTCATAAGCCTATTAAGAGCCGTCTGGCCGCTGACCTTTTCTACACTACGTTTTATTTTGTTTCCAGCATCTTCACTTTTTTTTCCTGTACCAGCACAAGTAAAATCTAAACTAGATTTCGAGGTTAGTTGTGTAGTTAGGAAGGGAATAAGGAATCCCAGACTGCATTTACATTCTACAAATCGATATGGGGCAAAATAAAGCATTTTTATAGTGTGAATTAACCTTTTTAGGAATGCAGAACTATAATACTGTTTATCCACTTTAAAGCAACCATTAGAGACGGTTTAGTTGTTGCTGTTGGGAGTTATGAGATTTTTTTTCAAAATGTACAGCGGGGAACTTGTTTTCCTCAAATGGATATTGGAATGAAATCTGTCGAATCCAGACATGTCAGGTCAGCCGTGTGTGTGTGTGTGTGTGTGTGTGTGTGTGTGTGTGTGGTGTTGTAGGTGGTGGATGGGCTGCCCACACACAGAGGGGTGGGCAGATGGCATCAGCAGTGTACTGGTGACCTCACCCCCTCCACCAGCTCTCTCGAGACCCATCCAATGGCAAATGATTCTGGCAAGCAGGTGGCATGCATACATGTTTGTGTGTGAGTGGAGAGGACAGAGACATGAGGTTAAGCTCTCCTAGCACAATGGCAGCATAATGAAGTAACTCCACTACTCAGCTGGAGGTTGTTCTGGTGTTTTAGTTCAGTAGCAGCGTGAACCATCCATGTAAATACAAATCAGATGAGCAAGGACTCAACTGGTGTGGTTGGACAAAACTCACAAGCTAAACATTGACATTTTGGAAAACATTTGTATTCAATGTTTGATAGTTTAGTATCTGCTACAGTCGGGGTAAACAATGATTTGTTCTGACTCTGTGCAATGAACTTCCAATCTCACTCTCTTTCAAATGGTGTGTTAGAAAATGGAAATCAGGTCTGCGACCGCTCCCAGTCAGGAGGTGTTTTCAAAACAACTTTAGGGAGATAAAATGGCAATAAGATGTAGTTACTATTACATCAATCTGTGATTGAATGTGTCAACTTGGAAATTACATGCAATTTGTTTGTGATAAATCTGTGGAAATCTGTTGTCATCTGCTGCAAATGTGTTGCCATCTACATGCACAGAACTTCATATTATCTGTGTACGCTTATTCCAACCAGATTTTGTTAGATTTGAAGCAGAAATTCCAACATAAATAGTGACATAGTTGGTGCAGATTGGTGACTTAACTGCAAAATGACACAGGTGCTCGGCAACCTTTAAGTTTTTAAATGAAAGTAAAACCAGGGTTCAAGCAGTTTGCAACTAGTTAAGTCATCTGCTGCAAAAACAGGATTTCAATTTAGCCAAGATTGATTGCAGAGTGTTTGGAAGCCCCGTTTAGTCTGAAATTATTTGCAAACTTTCAGAAACCCATATGAGAGTGACTGCGTCAGTGTGAGTTGGACTGTGATTGTTTGGAGACTGGTTGCTGCCTACTGAGCAGGTGTGCAGTTGAAAGTCAGGGGGTTGAGTTAAGTTGAGGGTTTGCATGCTCAGTTTCTGGACAGTCTGTTTGCTGCAACTATTTACAATTCTGTCTCTGAAAGAATTCAGCGCAGTCACCTGTCTTTACTCAACTGTTACTGAGCAGGATGATTGGAAGACAGGAAAACTGCTTAGTCTAATGGCACTGATCACCAACAGTGCATGTATAGAGCCTTGAAGTGACTGTTGTTATGATGTGGTGCTGTATAAATATAATGGAATTGAATTGTATCATGTCTTGGTAGTTTATTGGTTTGAAGTTTGTGTTCAGCAAAGATGGCTGTTTATGTTAAGTTTCCAGGCTGCCAGGTGTTGATTCATATTGTTGCTGATCATCTTAAACCCCACTAAATAAATGTAGATATCAAAAATCTAACATAAAAAGGGCTTTTTGAGGCTTTTTCCCATTTATAACTTGACAGTTTCAAACCTTTATTATAAATTTAGCTAAAATTGACTTATGGCGAGGGGGTGGCCTAAAAAACAGAAACGCACCATCCTCAGCTCTGCTCCTCGGCCTGAAGGCTATTTGAATTAGCTCCTCTGGGTTTCACTTTTGTAAAGATAATTTTTGGGGCATTTTTCTTTTATTGGACACTGTAGCTGTGAAGATTAGACAGGAAGGAGAAGAAACCGAGCCAGAGAACCCAAGCCTCTGTATTTCAACCATGTGGCATATAGTCACCTGCTCAAAGGCATTTTTGTTTTAAACCTAATTTAATTTAAATCACAGAATTTGTTTCAGCAGCTTTTTGTTTGAAGTGTCAGAAAATAAGTGCAAATACATAGCATGTTGCTTCCAAGGGACTATTTTGAATAAAGAAGCCAAAGCTCTGTATGGAGAGACATAAAATGGAGTAAAACAGCTTTAGAAACTAGAACCCATCAAAATACTGTTAATTAATTTAGGTTAATTGTTTTGGGTTTTTTTTCCCTGAAACATCCCTGCTGCTGTTGAATTTTCCTTTTCAGTGCTTCATTGTATTCACCAAAATCCTCTGCGATGCACACAGCTGTCAGCACTGCCAACTTCAATCAAAGAGGCTAGATTATACCACCATATGGCCAGTGGGAACCCTTCGTATTTAGAAGACAGTCAGTGAATGAAAGGCACAGAAAGATGTCGGCTTTAAGCTCTCGCCAGCCTTTCATAACTGAAGAGAGAGAGTTCAGTGGAGCATAGGCCTGAAGAAAAGCGGGAAACCCCAGAGGAAGTGAGGTGATGTATTAAGGTTAATTATTAAGTTGGTCATCAAATTGAGCAGGACACTGTGTTTTGAACCATCAAACGACAGATGCATAGGACAGAGTTGGGCTGTGCAGGCATGTGAGTGTTCTGCAGTTTATTGATCCACAAAATGAACAGTTGTACATGAGCTGTGTCAGAGTACAGTGGTACAAAAACACTTAACCACAGTATAGGCGTATGGATGTTAACCTGGGAGGGAAGAAAGCTGCTGGTGGCACTGCTCAGTCCGGCAAACTAATCCGACGTTGTGTCCGTGCAGTTCGATGCACGGTGAGTGCCATTTAAAATGCAATTCTTGTTTTTGGGGAAAGTTTCAAATGCATCTTAAACACGGTCTACATTTTGTGCAGATAATGTTTTCCTTGTTCATTGTTTTTTTTTTTTTTTTTTTTTTTAAATCCCATCTAATTGACTTGGAAATTCCCATGTCAAGTTTCATTACGGGGAAAACAAACAATGACGGCCGATTAGGGTATCTGCCCAACTGCTCCAGTCTGCTGCCAACCTGCTATGGCTCAACCCTGAATGAGGGACAATCATAGGAGTGATCTAGGGGCATGTCAGGCTTGAGCAGTGCTTCAGCTTAGGTGCTGTGTATTTGCACTCTTCTGGATACTTGGAGATTTACTCAGATAGGGAGCGATATCACATCTCTTGTAAATGGGCTGGTACTTTAATATCTTTCTATTTGAGAACTTGGATCACTTTCTACTTTTACTAGGATTAAAAAAAAAAACAACCCAAATCCAGTTATCAGCAGTTGTCTGGGTGAAAATGTATCGTTGATGCTAGAGGACGGGGAAGAATGGGCAGACTGCTTTGAGCTGATGGCAACAGTAATTCAAATACTCACTTGTTAAAACCATGGTATGCAGAAGAGCATCTCTAAACACGTCAAACCTTGAAGCAGACAAATTACTGCAGCAGAAGACCACACCAGGGCCATCAAAGCTCGTCAAAATTAGGCAATGGTGATTGGACAACACTGCCTGGTCTGACAATGATTTCTGCTGCAACACTGAATTGGTCAGGGTCAGAATTTGGCATAAACATGAAAGCATGGATCCAGCCTGCCTTGGAGCAACAGTTAAGCACCCGCACATCATTTAAACATTGCTGACCATGCCATCTATTTGGGACCACAGTGTACGTGTCTTCTGATGGCTTCTGGATCATGAAATTGAGTTCACTGCACTCAAATGGCCTCCACAGTCACCAAATCTGAACCAACAGATGTAGTAGAAGCGGTGATTCACGTCATAGATGTGTGTCCAACAAATTTGCAGCAGCTGTGTGATGTTATCTTGTCAATTCGGATCAGAATCTCAGAGGAATATTTCCAGCACCTATGAGGATTTCTGAAAGTGAAGGGGTTTCAGCCCAGTAATAGTAAGGTGTAACAAACAAAGTCTCCAGTGCGTTTATCTTTAGCCAGAGCTAGACCACCTCTCTCATATGAGCAATAATGACTTACTGTGGCCTATGTGGCAGATTAAAATATCCTTTTTTTTAATTTTTAATTTTATTTGTTTTGAGACATTAAACCTAAAGTTACTCCCAAACACAGGTGACCATTGTGTGATTGAGTGTGTTACTGTGGTAGAAAATGCACCGTGGTTACCATTAGTAATGCCATTCATTTTCAGCTGATCACAGCAAAATAAGAGGCTCACTTTACAATATTTACTAACGCTTTTCAAAGCAGATTGTTTTCAACAACACTCAGCAGTCCAATTAAATCTTATATTTTAAACACTTCAAATATAGCCCCAGCCTGGCTGCCTTGGGCACTTGTCACCAGCCAAATGAAGGATTGTTTGTGCTGTGGCGGTTCATTCTAATTGCCACTCTGGCATAGCGCCATCCTGTCTTCAATCAACATTTTCCAAAAAAGACATTTCCTTGGCAGCGAGTATGTTTTCATCAGCCTATCAGGGGGGAATGTGACAAAGAATTGACAGAACGTGACAAATAATGAACCCAAGACTATTGTTAATTTGTCAGAATATGAGACTCAAGATGACAAAAAACAATTGGTTATTGTTTTTAAAAACTCTACCAGAAGTAGAAATGATCCCCCAATAGCTGTAAGTGATTTGTGTAATTATAATCTGCAGTAACGAGGCAAATTCCCGAGCGTGATAGATCTCAGTCCTGCATCTTAACCGTAATGAAATTGGAGGAGAGCTTGATGGCTTGCTTCACTGTCATTGTGCTGATCAGGCGGTTCTGTCTTTTGTTGTCGAACGTCAGGGGTGTGTTTGTCGATGTGAGGCGGGTTGATTTGCCAGCCTTCAAAACCACAAGAAACTGCTGCAGGATTACTTTGTCATTTCCAACTCGAAGGAAATGTTGCTGCTGAAAGGAAAAATAGAATAGAATAGAATTCAACTTTAGTGTCATTGCACATGTCACAAGTACAAGGCAATGGAATGCAGTTTGCATCCATCCAGAAAGTGCTTTAGCAATAATATAGATATATTACAAAATATATATTAAAAAAATGGGTCTATTATAGGTATGAGGGTACAAAATATGGGTCTATGATGGGTATGTTATAATGTACATAGTATGAAGTTATGTTATGAATATGCTATAATTATAAGTATGTACAGGCTGTAGTGAGTGTACAAATTATGAACAGGATAGAAATATGAAACTATACAAGTTATAAACAGTTGTAGAACTATAATTATTATTTTACAGAATGATTGTCTGTACAGAATTTACAGTAGTGCAGTTTAGATCAGTGAGATATGTGACTAATTTCTACATAGGTTATATAAAGTGCTAGCAGTTGTGAGTGGTGGTTCGGTCTATCTTATTATTGTCTGTATGATGGTACAGGTGTGTGTGTGTGTGTGTGTGTGTGTGTGTGTGTGTGTGTGTGTGTGTGTGTGTGTGTGTGTGTGTGTGTGTGTGTGTGTGTGTGTGTGTGTGTGTGTGTGTGTGTGTGTGTGTGTGTGTTCAGTTATGGGTGGTTGTGGGTGTGTGTATGTTCAGTCCATGAGTTTAATGTGGGTCAGATGTCAGGAGGCAGAGTTCAGGAGTCTGACAGCTGTGGGGAAGAAGCTGTTCCGGTACCCGGTGGTCTTAGTCCAGAGGCTCCTGTAGCGCCTCCCAGAGGGCAGGAGGTTGAAGAGGCCATGTGATGGGTGACTGGGGTCTTTGATGATTTTCCGAGCTCTTTTCAGACACCGCTTCCTGTAGATGTCATTTATGGCAGGATGTGGTGCTCCGGCAATGCGCTGGGCGGTTTTCACGACCCTCTGCAATGCCTTCCGGTCCGAGGCAGAGCAGTTCCTGTACCAGACTGTTATACAGTTGGTCAGAATGCTCTCGATGGTGCAGCGGTAGAAGTTCACCAGGATGTCTGAGGACAGGTGGTTCTTCCTCAGAGTCCTCAAGAAGAAGAGGCGCTGGTGAGCCTTCTTGACCAGCTTTGGAGCAGTTGGTCGTCCAGATGAGATCCTCGGAGATGTGGACTCCCAGGAACTTGAAGCTGCTCACACGCTCCACAGCCGTCCCCTTAATGTGGATGGGTGGATGTGGGTCAGCATTCCTCCTGTAGTCCACGATGAGCTCCTTGGTCTTCTCAGTGTTGAGCAGCAGGTTGTTGGTGTCGCAGCACTCAGCCAGACGATCCACCTCCTCTCTGTAGGCGGCCTCATCGTTGTCACTGATGAGGCCAATCACCGTGGTGTCATCTGCAAACTTAATGATTGTGTTGGAACCATCGGCAGGTCTGCTGTCATGGGTGAAGAGGGAGTAGAGGAAAGAGCTCATCACACAGCCTTGTGGTACAAAGGTGTTAATTGTGATGGTAGATGAGCAGCGGTTATCCAGCTGGACATGTTGGGGCCGGCTGGTCAGGAAGTCCAGTAACCATTTACACATCAGTTCCCACTGATGCCTAGGTTTGTCAGTTTCCTGATGAGTTGTGAGGGGAGGATTGTATTGAACGCTGAACTGAAGTCTATAAACGGTATCCTGGCGTAAGTGTTTTTATTGTCCAGGTGTGAGAGGACAGTGCAGTGCGATGGAGACTGCATCCCCTGTGCTCCTGTTTTGACGGTATGCGAATTGGTGGGGGTCCAGGGTGAGGGGGAGTCAGGATTTGAAGTGTGCTAGGACCAGCCGATTTAAGCACTTTGTAGTGATGGGGGTGAGGGCTACTGGGTGGTAGTCATGGAGGCTTGATGGTTTGGAGTGTTTGGGAATCGGGACGGAGGTGGAGGTAGATTTGAAACAGGCCGGTACTACAGCGTGGACCAAGGACAGGTTGAATATATCTGTCAGCGCTCCTGCAAGCTCCCCAGAACACGCTCTGAGAACACGCCTGGGGATGCCATCAGGACCTGCAGCCTTGTGGACATCAATCCTGCTCAGCACCGCTCCTACATCGGTGAGGGAGAGAGTCAGTGGTTGGTGGTCCGGAGTCCCTTCTGCTTTAGTTGCAGTTGTTGGATTCCCTTGCGCAAAACAAGCATAAAAGTTGAGCTCGTTGAGGAAGGAGACATCAGAGGATGTGGGGAAGGGTTTGATGGTCCTGTAGTCTGTAATGGTCTGGAGTCCTCTCCACATACGTTGGGGATTGAAGTCGGAGAAGTGTTCTTCTACCTTAAAAAAAATGATTCTTTTTGTTTTAAATGTGGCCCAATAGACTTCTGATGATGTTTTTCTAATGTTGCACAAAGTCATCGACTTGTTTTTCAGCTTCTGGAATAAGTAGTGGAATAGAAGTGAAGTAGAGCATAAATTTTAGACTTAACTGTATTTTCTAAAGTTGTACAGCTTTTCCTCCATTCATACTGCATCAAAGTAACAGGAAAGCAAATAAATAACAGAAACTATGCTACTTTTTCTTATATTAAGATAAGTGTGGCGTTAGGCTTCTTTATTAGCAGAAAAGGCAGTTTTTGTTCTGCTGGCTGTCATAAAGAAAGCAAGTTGAGCTTTGAATTAGCTTACTTTTCAGACCTGGGCCGCATGCCACAAAGCACATTCGACATAGCCAGGGTATCTTTCCATTATCTGGATTCACTTATACCAATGTAAACGGTCACACAAAGCTGCTTATCCACATGCTAAATTAACGCAGGGTTTCTCATTCTAGCTATGAGCAGGTTCATGTGAAAGGGAAGACATTGGCAGCAGTTAACCAATCACAGTGGCTGATTTTACACAAGAAGAAACGCATAACGCAGATTGAAAGCAACACAGATGCTCCAGACAAACAGTGTGTGTGAAAGGAAAAGGTACTGAACATTAGTTTAGAATCAAATCTCTGTATGAATGCTCGACCTTTAAGTGCTTTGGTCAGCAAGACTGGAAAAGACCTGCTGTATTACAGAATTTTAGTCTATTTGAAGCCTACAAGCAAAGCCAGATAAGCTAACTGTGAAAATAACAGGCGTATCAGAATCACAGCTGAATCATTAAGGGAAATCTGATGATAAGAGTATTTTATTAAGTTAATTGGTGTTTAACAGTCTGAGAGCAAGCAATGAGTATATTCTTTAAGAATATACTCAGAATTTAAATACAGGCTTGGTCTACATGTGAATTTAATTGAAGATCAGCAAGTAGAAACAGGTGCACTGTTTTTCAGATCCTGTATTAATCCTGTTGTGAAATTGTTTTTAGCAGTTCTGCTGTTGATTTCTAACATGACGGCTGCACATCAGAGCTCTGAAACTAAACTGGATCTATTTAGACATTTAATGTTATATTAAATGTTATAGATAAGGTAGGTGCAGGATCATATATTAATGTTTATATAATAATACAATGTTTTTGTTTGTTTTACTGGTGACAGGAGGGGGGGTTAAGGAATAAAGTTGCATCCAAGAATCTGTCCTATCCTGCTCATCAGGATAACATGAAGACTTTAGACACTACTGGAAAATTCCCTCCTATCCTCCGACAGAGGTCTCAGGAATCTTCTCAAGATGGTCACGCTGTTTCTGGAGAATCGATTGGTCAGTAGGCAGTGATTTCACACCTCTGATCTCTAATCTGAAACATAACCTGCTGCAGGGCAGGTTGAGTTCAGTGCATGAGTTACCATGGTGATTTACCGTGGTAAGAAGTGAACCACCTTTGTAGTACAGAAAACCCAGAGTTAGATTTAGACTTATCCAAAGGTTGACTTTGAAGTTTGGGCTCTGTCTCTTGTACGGTCTGTGGTGTAAAGTGATGCGGAGAGGTGAAAGTTTGTGTCGTGCTTGGTTGACATTTTTCTAAACACTGCTTTGGATGACTGGAATAAATTTTAGTCCAGTGTAGATGGGAAAATATGCATTATACAACAAAGAAATGTCTTTTATACAGAGATTCTTTCAAGCTGTGAAGAAAATGTGCAGAGATTTAAAAAAAGACAGCCCTTTGTTTAACTAACATCCTTATTCATCTCCATAGAGATGCTGGTTTACTCATATACGTTTATGTGATGGGAATGAGTTGATTGTAACACAATCGGCTGCATGGCCTCTCAGCACTGTCGGTAATGAAGGAATGTGTGTAGGATGAGACTGTGAAGACTCTGCATACACACTGTGCGCTCTGCTCACCTGGTATTTTATGAGTCTCTCCCACAGCTGTGAGCTAAGCTCAGAGGGGAGATTTAGCCTCCCACCTACATAGCCAGCAATTCCAGGAGCAGTTATGAGGGTGAGCAGGTATGTAGCAGCTGGTCTGTGGGAATAGCTGCTCCACCTGCTGCACTAATATAGGGACTGTTAATTAAAATAAATAACAGATGCCAACAGCTCTAGAGGAAAAGGCATAGTCCAGTATTAAGAGACATACAGTTTTCTTCTTGTATTAAAGGTTTTACCAGCGTGGTCGTGGTTGACCATCATTAGGTTTATATCGACAGTTTTTGCCCTTTTAAGTGACAAGAATGCGAGGGTTCGTGATTGGATGTGAGTCAGGTGAGATTGATTTTTAGATTAAGGGAGAGTTTTCTGGGTATCAAAGGCTGGTTTTCTAAAATAATCGATTTTTTATTTTTCCTTTTAAGGAAAACTAGAACATGACAGTGGTAATGAAAACTGCTTTCATTGTCAGAATTAATGACTGGACTTCCCCCCTGACTCTCTGCCGCAAACTCCTGGAAAACATCAAAAACAAAAAGGTCAGGATGCAGGTTGAAAAATGAATGAAGTGGAAAAACTAAAAAGGAATGGTTGTTTCGCAGAACTATTGTTTTTTAAGTCTCTCAAAAGGATTACCTGTCAAGTCTGTAACCTCATCTGACTCAGCAGGATTCATCCCCCTGACGGTCAAGCTAAAGGCAGAATGTGCTCACAGCAAGCTGCTTTAGGGATTGCATGGCCACTCTCTGGTCATTCATTACCAGTATTTATAACAGCCAGTAATTTAAAAGCAAAGAGAAACACCCTTCAGTCATGTCATCTGTGCCATTGCATAGTTTGTCCACCAGAGGGCACTATACAACCTCCTTATTGGCAACAACCAGCTGATCTGAGCAGGCTTGGGCAGAGTAAATGATGAAACACAACAAATTTTAGAGAAATCTGTTTGTTTTGTGTGTCAGAAAGAGGAAAAAACACATCTGCCAATATGTCTGTGTATTAATTTTGATCTTAAAAATCTGTTTTTATTACCTACTGAACATTATGATTTACCTGGCCTGTGAAGTAACTGTCAAACTTAACTTGGGCATCTTGTTGGAAACAAACAGCCAGTTTGATCAGACTTGGTTAGAGTTTTTTCTCGGAATAAAACAATAAAAAATAACAACTCTGGGCCTATATCTTAAAAGTTCATCCTCTCCTACAGAGTCCTGTGATAAATTGGTCTGTCCAGGGTGCACTATGACAGCCTGGATAGGTTCTAGCACCCCACAATCCTGAACTGGATAAATGTGAGAAAAGAGGGATGCATTACAACTGAAATCTGGCACTTGAATGTCACATCTGCAATGCTATTTCAAATTGAATGCCCATAGCTTGCAGTTTCTCAGCTGTGTTGGTAACTGTCCTGTTGGAGGATGAACATTGGGCCAAATCTAAGCTACTGGGCTCTCTAAAACAAGATTCATTAATGACATCTTAACTCGTCTTAACTCTTTACTTACACTTCAAAATCAGTCAATGAGGACCAATCTAAACATTTAAACATAAGGCTTCATTCATTTTCTTCCACTTTATCCAGGACAGCAGGTGGCGTGGTTAGCACCATCACCTCACAACTAGAGGGTCCTGGGTTCGAATCCATCCATGTTCTGCCAGCGTTTGAGTGAGTTCTCTTGAGGTGCTTTAGCTTCATCCCCCATTCCAAAGACATGCATGTTAGATTATTCCACACTGGCTGTAGATGTGAATGTGAGTGCGGCTGGTTGATAGATTGGCAGCCTCCAGAGTGTGTTCTTTCTTGGCCTGTGACAGCCAGGATATTCAGCCCAAGGACAATTTTCTGAATGCCCTGCAAATAAAGTAGAAGCTCTCCATCTAAACACGTATTCTGTTTAGTCTGCAACCTTGATCAGGATTATCCAAAAATAGCTGGTTTTGCAGGTGAAGCTTGCACCACTTCAGCCACATGTGTTCATTGGCAGTTAATGAGGAGTGTGGTTAAAAATGTATCTGGCAGTGAGAAGGGAAGCCATGTATGATGATTGCACATGAATGATTGTGACAAAAGTATTCTAATATACAAAAGACCTGAATGCAACATTATTAAAGACTTTCATTACTCAATGTGAAACAGCTCTGTTTAACTGCAAAAAGCTTATCAGTCACTGATACTATAGTGTTGTCATGGTGACAAGGTAAAGAATCCTATTGGACAAAAGTGCCTGGTATCATTATCTGACCTTGCTTCTCTTCAAATGAGCAGTCGCACAGTTTGAAATGAAATTAATGCTTTATGCCTCGGTAATGAGAGCAAATATTAATTATACTGGAACTTGAGTGCAGTAATGGGTCCATTCATCACTGTCAAAGCAGGACTGCCCTTTGAAAAATGTATTCAGATTTGGGTATTGGTTTTAAATGACCAATTATGTGCTGCGTGGAGTTCGCTGTCCTCTCTGTAAGCTTCACAATCAACCAGACGTTTGTTGCCAGGGACGTTTTTTAAAAGAAGCATATCTGTTTGTTTTTGTTCTCTTGTTTAATCTTACAGTGAGTTAAAAATAATGACATTCTGATAATAACACAGTAAAAGATCCAGAACCAGTGCGTTTAGTCACATGCACATGACTGCCAAATATCAGGTGCTGGATGCAGAAATAGTACATGAAGTTGCAGTGCACAGAGACAAATCTCACAATGAGTCCTGGGTTTCTTAATGGCGCTCTGAGGCGTCCTCACTGATATGGCCGTATGTTGTGTTCTTTGTTTTCATCCCAGGTTGTTCTCTGTGATTCTGTCTCGGCCTCATGTGAGGAACAAAACAAAACAGAAGAGGGAATTATTTGAGAGAACTGTTTCCTCTCTCCCCCTCCAACCTCTCCGCAGCCTCCTGCCGCCTCTGAATGATTGAAGCCATGCCCATCGTATCTGCAAGCACAGGTATATGTGCTCAGGCTCGTTCATGGTCTGAAGCTTTTTATGTAGTTATGAATAAATTATGTGCTGGAATAAAGCATTATTACATTAATGTGGATAAACTGTTGGAATTTGAAAGGGCGGTGATATGGAAAAGCATATTATTATAAACATCGGTGAGCTAAAGAGAGAATCCATACAGTCTCTTTGTTGATGAAGGTGGTTATTATGTACGATGCATTTCTAGATAGAAATTGTTCTTTGACTCAGTCATAAATATACAGCATGATTTCTTTTTCTTTTTTTTTAAATACTCAAGGGCTGCATGAGATCCTGGCTCTGCTCACGTCTCAGCTTCACCCTGATGCCAACCACAAAGAAGACCTGGTCTTCCTCAAAGATGTCTTCAGCGAGAAAAGCATTGGATACCTCATGAAGGTATAGTGGATACATCAGAGTAGAAGTGACTACTGTATTTGTGATTCAGACATTTTATTTTATTTTATTTTTTTTCACACATGCTGGATTACTGTACATGCACATTAAGTTTAATTGCTACGGTGTAGATGACATCTACTCATGGGTCACCGCTGAACCATGAGTTGTTCCAAAACCGTCCATCTACAATTGGATGTTGGACACAAAGCACAGAAAAAAACTCTGAAAGTGTGTGAATAGGTGAATCAGACATGTTGTGTAAAGCACTTTGAGTGCTCAAGTATAGTCAGAAGAGAGCTATATAAAAACCGAACCATTAAATGAGTGGTTGCGTGACTTACTTTTTCCTTCCTGTCAGCTTGAAGCAGTTTGATTCTTCTCCTCTGACATCAACAAGTCATTTTCACCCAGTGAACTGCCTCTCAGTGGATATTTTCTCTTTTTCTGACTATTCCCTGTAAACCCTAGAGATGGTTGTGTGGGAAAATCCCGGTAGATCAGTAGAAATACTCAGACCAGCCTGTCTGACACAAACAATCATGCCCTGTTCAAAGTCACTTAAATCGCATTTCCTTCTCGATGTGATGCTCAGTTTGGACCTGAGCGGGTTGTCTTGACCTTGTCTACATGTCTGCATTGAGCTGCTGCTATGTGATTGGCTGATTGGATATTTGTGTTAACAAACAGTTGAACAACTTTACCTAACATAGTGGCTGGTTATAAAACGGTACACATCATATATGATGGTTTTTTTTGTTGTTGTTGTTGTTGTTGTTGTTGTTGTTGTTGTTGTTGTTGTTGTTTTTCATTAAAAATTAATGATCTGCATTTGTGGTTTTGTTGCTTCTTGCTTTACATCCAGATCCATGAAAAACTGAAGCAGTATGAGAAACACAGCCCCACTCCAGTCCTGCACAGTGCCTCCTGTTTGGCAAAGGATGTAAGTGCAATTAGAAGTGAATATATATTTTCTCTGGTGACTAGAAGAATACTTTGAAATACTTAAAGCAGTAATTTTCTGATTTCAATCACCAGCTAGCAGAAGAGCTTCAGAATGGGCCACTGGAGGATGATGAGCAAGAACTGTTGCTCCTCTTGAGCACTCCTCATCTCAAGGTGTACACGCGCACACACACACTCAGCCTTTTTCAGCCTGCGTAAAGAAGCTGTTAAATGCTAGACCATACCTCTCCCTTGCTCTCTTTCCTTCTGAGGTTTGATCTCTTTAATAATGCTGCTTCACAGTATTTTTGCCCTGCACACCTCTGATTTTTCCACATTTATTACATAACACCACCGTCAGAGCTGTCTGCACCCCTTCCCCATCCCCTAGACACACACAAGACTGCCTAATTACTCTGATCAAGTGATTATGCTCAGGTTATTGGCTGTCTGGGAAGCATTCTGGGAATTGATGATAGCTGTGGAATCAGAACGTTCATTTTATTCCCTCAGTTTTCTTTTCCCCAGAAATCGGGTATGTTTCCTACGTGCTGTAACCTTCTTTTCTGGATCCTTTTATCTCTGTTGATCAAGCTCCTAAATCTTGGCTTGTGATTCAGGCAGTGCTATCGGCTCATGACACAGTGGCTCAAAAAAAATTTGACCCTGTGCTGCCACCACTCCCAGACGATCTGGACGATGACCTGGAGGAAGAGTCTGTGAAGATCGTTCGGCTGGTGAAGAACAAGGAGCCACTGGTAAGTGTCTAAGGGTGCAGTTTGGCTTTTCATTAAACTAGTACCTGCTTTTTGAAAACTACTGCTAATGAAATAAAAGAGAAATGAAACAGATTCAGTAAATTAGATTATAAGAAACGCGCACAAAAAAGCAAAGAAATATTCCTACTGAGTATCAAATATGTGCTGATGATTGATATTAGATTTTCCTATGAAGGTGAAATCAACATCTTTATTTGAACCTGTTCAATTGGAGTTTGAAACAACTTTATTAAGGGCATCGATAAAGAGGAGCAGTCATACTCGTATGTGGAAAAGATCAACCCCAACCTGCCGGCACCCACTGCTTCATTCACAAGTTAGAACCTGTGTACAGGAGGCTGTAGAAGACATTACAGAGCCGGGTCATTTTCAGATATTTATTGACTCTTAAACTGGTTGCCTCCTTCTCCGTCCAGAGGTTTTCAAACGTTGGTAAAAGAGGGCGATGTGCTGCAAATGACGCTCTGCAGTATAGCAGGAAAAAAATCATCAAAGCAGACTATTTTTAAGGAAGTTGTTGTAGTGGGGTATTAAACCAACAGCTGTCTCTTATATAAGTTGTATAACTTACTAATACTTTGATTTGTCGGTAAGAAGAACAAAGTGCTACGTAAATGCAAGAATGTTACACTGTACAACTTGAAAACCTCATCCTGTCCTCAAGAATTTTACTTTAATGAACTTCAATGAACAGTCTTGGATAAATCTGAAGTATGAATGAGTGTCTACGAAATCCACAGAAAAAATATATACGGCTAATGCGATCCTACTTTTTATATCAACAAGCAGCTAGCTGTAGATTAGACTTTGGCTGAGTGTAAAATATAACCTTCAGAAGTTTTGTCAAAGCCTCACAGACCACTTGGTCCATAGGGGAGGAACTGTTAGCTTGGCTGTTTCCAGATTTAAGACTGTTAAGCTAAGCTAACTGTCTGCTGACTGCACCTTCATGCTGTGAGTACACAGACATGAGATTAGTGTTTATCTCTTCATCCAGCTCTCAGTAGGAAAGGAAATAAGTACATCACATTTTCTAAAGTGTCAAACTAACACATGATTTACTTAAAGCTAAAAATGTAACCCAGAGTAGCAAACAGTGATTGAAGCTAAAGTGGGCTGCAAATTTTTTGCTTGATGCAGCAATTAGAAAACCTGTAATTACAGCATTTAAATGTCATTAAATTGCATGAACTTTAAGTAGAAGCACAAACAAGTAGGCAATATTGATGATGGGGTATCAGACTCTTCATTCACGTACCATTTTGACATTTAGCTTCAGTCAGTTATTGATCTTTCCAATTACAACTAGCTGCAAATTGGGAGCCTCTTCCTCCAGTCGGAGGATTAGGCCAGCTTAGTGACTTTGGGATGAGATTTGCTATGAATACATCTTATTTATTAATGTGCATGCTTGTATAAACAGGGAGCGACTATTCGGAGAGATGAAGCAACAGGAGCTGTAATTGTGGCCCGAATCATGAGGGGAGGCGCAGCTGACCGGAGTGGTGAGACTGAGTTTGCAAAACATTTCTACTGAACTTTAAATGCCAGATATTTTTTATGTGGAAAATCAAATGCGTAATGGAACAGCACTATTGTATTATAATATCTCTATTACCGTGGATGCTAACGCTACCCAGTGGGACCTTCTTAGCACTACTGATATACTGAGAGAGATGTCAGTAGATTACATTGCGTAACCCTGTGAACTGTAACAGAAATCAAATCCATGAGATTAGTGCCACGAGATTGCATATTTTGAGAATATAAACTAGGTTTGCGTCTGGATGTTGCCATAGTAATGTTATCGACATACTGGCAACACAAAATCGTCTTTTGTTCACATTTCAGGTTTGTATTCTAAGAATTGGGCATTTCTTTAGCTGTATTCCCCCTGCGTGCTGTGCTTGTGTTTCCAGGTCTGGTGCATGTAGGGGATGAGCTTCGAGAGGTCAACGGAAACCTGATAACCCACAAAAGGCCAGATGAAATTAGTCAGATACTGGTAATAAATGTGGAATTGGACTAGTTCAGATACTATGATTCTTGTAGCTGGCAGCCGATCATTGTGGTGCTCTGTTGTTGTTGTTTTTTTTAGTCCCAATCACAAGGCTCCATCACACTGAAAATCATCCCAGCTGTTGCAGATGACGATAAAATGAAAGAAAGCAAGGTTAGGAATGCTTGCTGCGTGAGTACGCAGGCTTTTCTTATGGACGGTCACAACCACTCAGCCCTTCATCAAGGTTTATTCACATGTATCCACTTTACTTTTCTTTACCTTGCCCTTTAGTGTTGCGTATGAGCAAATGTTTGATTGTGCAACTTGCAGAATTACAGAACTGTGGAAAAAAAAATAAATAAATGTCATGATCCACCCCTCATTTAAAAAATAAAATAAATACCCCAAACCATGACAGAGCCTCCACTCACTGTTGTATCTCTCCTGGTCTCTTTTGTGCAAACTGATAACGATTGGAATCAAAAATGTAATTAGGGTTCATTACTCCATATGACCTGTTGCCACAGATTTTCTTTTTCTCCAGTCCATTTTCAGCTTTCTTTCCTTGGAATAAAAGCCTGATGAGGCTTCAGCGACCAGTTGTTGCTTCAGCCTGTGTCAGATCTCAGCTGGATCTTGGATCTGTGTCAGGCTGATAGTAACAAAGTGTCTAAAGATACAGTTTAAAATTGTTATTGGCTTAGTCGTCTGTTAGGTGTAGACACACTGACAAGTGGCTCAAGACTTTTGCACAGCGCTATATGTGTATTCACCAAAGTATCTTACACTTTTCTGTATATAATGAATAAAGTTAAATAAATACAGAGATGATAAAGTTTTTTAACAGAATATTCCTCCTTCTTTTTAAAGGTCTACATCCGAGCTTTATTTGATTACACACCTTTTGAGGACAAAGCAACCCCGTGCCAAGAGGCAGGACTCCCCTTTAAACGGGGTGACGTTCTTCAGGTTGTTAGCCAGGAAGACCCCACCTGGTGGCAGGCCAAGAGGGTGGGCGACTGTAACCTGCGTGCTGCCCTCATCCCTTCAGTGCAGTTTCAGGAGAGGTAGCTTGCATCAAGTCTGTGTATCAGATGTTAAAAAGCTGCCTTTTTTTTTTTTTTTTTTAAATCAGTAATACATTTTTGAAAATGTTTGTTTTTCTTCCCAGGCGACTGAGATACAGGATGAAAATGGGTTCCGTATCTGCTCCCATTTCCCCAAAAGCTCCCACATGTAAGCATTACTTACTATATACAAGCGCAAATGTTTTAGACTCTTAGATCTCAACACACATCTTCTGTTGTGGGTCTAATCTATCCAAGGAGGTCCTAAAAGAGAGATTATAAAGAGAAGGAGGGGATCAAAGATTAATCTCTGAGGGGGGGAAATGCATAATCCATCACTTTAATTTCCTAAATCCAATTTAAAAGATGAAATGATGCAAGTCCTTTTCTTTCATCAAAAAGATGCAGTAGTAAAATGGTTTCTCTCCTTTAAAAATCTGATTATCCAGTTATTCTTAATTTAAAAAAAAAAAAATTAAAGTCTTTCCAGTAGAGAAAGAAGATGGTTGAGGATCTCCAAGCATGGATACAGTGACAGTTATGAGACTGCATTGTGAATTTGAGAGAGCTGAATGTACACTAGGGGTCGCTGAATAGTCTATGTCACACTCTACAGTGATACTGTGTATTATTCCTTGCTTTGCTAACTTCAGATGAACGGGCCGATAGAGGTACGTAGAAAACCCCTCATTTTAGCAACCATCTCTCATCCCCAGTTTGGACTGGCTCCATGTTTTTCTTGCCTGAATTTCTGTATGAAATTCTCATCGACCCATCTGAAACACAAATTTTGGTCACTTTCCTCCTCCCCATCCACACTGTGTCATGTTTTGCCTTTACAGTTTCTTTAACTGCCACAAATCCTCTCCTAACCTGCTGTGTTCTCACGTTAAAGTACCCCCAACACCTCCTCCCTCCTCTTACCCTGTCTTCTCTTCCCGATTGCCATCCAACAGAAGACTGTGACAATAAGAGTGCTGTGAATGGAAAGGACATAGGTGAGCAAGCACAATCAGTGAGTTTATGTTAATCACTGCAACATCACATCTTTCGCTCAGTCTGTGTGCTAAGCTTTTTCTTTTCGAGTGTGTATATTATTCCTCAGATTGTGTGAGACTGGATTTCTTTGGTTGCTTCATTGATTATTGAGGGTTAGGCCAGATAACCGTCAAACAGAAAACAGTCCACGTGTGTGACCACTACACAAGAAATTCTCACCAGTAGGTTGGCCAGGCTTCCAGGATGTGACTGTGCTTCAGTGGGTGTTTGTTCACACCATTTTGACCTTCTTTTTTTTTTTTCTTTTTTTTTTCCTTCCTCCCCTAAACCATGTCCACACCCATCTGTCCGCTAGAGCTGAATTATCTCTACAGCTGCCTTAATGTAGTGTGATTTCATTTAGACATTCCTGTAGTGGCAACTAGGGTGACCAGTTTCCAACAAACTAAACATGGGGCAAAAGGGTATGTTTTTTATGAGATAATATGGGATACTAATGCTGAGAGGTAGTGTAAAATGTTCATGTATCAAACTCATTGCAGTCATTGAGTCGACCATAAACTCCTCCGTGTGTATTCCAGAGTCAAATGTGAGGCTGTCTGTCCAGCAGCGAAAGCTTGGCACAAATTTGGTCACACAACAGGACACTGAAGTCCAGCAGCAAAACTACAGCAGAATGGCTGAAAAAGAAGAGTCGATGTACTGAATTATGGGGTGTATTTAGTTTTTTTCACAGATTGCATTGAGTCCTATTTAAAAACTTTGTTTCACCATAAAGAATATCATTTTTATGGTCCAATAGTGGAGTCTTAAAGTTGTTTATTCCACTTTTCTAATTGATCCTTTTTAGTTCACCTAATGAACTAAAACTACCCAACTTTTCTTTGATTATCAGCAGGGATCAGCATTTTTTGAGCAAACATTTCTACTGATTCTCACTTGTACTGTGGTACTTAACATCATATTCTTGTCTGTGCAGAACTGAACAGTAACCAGAAACTGCATAAAAGCTCAGTGTTTCAGTCTCTCATATCACTGTAGTGTAATTGTAGTTGTAGTTACGCAGTTTTTATGTGTTTTTTGTTTTTTCGTGGTCTTTTCCATCATATTGTGCCAATAACTGAAGTGAGTTTCTCATTGAGTGTGGCATTGATGGTAATACAGTGACATGTGAAACTGCACTTGGGCAGTGTTGACTTTTGGAAATTGGAGCCAGAGAAGAAAATGATTGATGAGCAGTAACACATGAATGGGGAAACCTGGTCACCCAGTACTATAACCATTTTTTGTGGTTTTTAAATGAAACACCTCAGCAACTTCCTGATGGATTGCCATCGGGTTTACTGCACATCCCCATGTTCCGCTTAGGATAGGATGTAAACAACTTTAGGAACTCAAGTTTCTGTAGTGCCACCATGAGCTTAGATTTTTTTTTCCTCTGTAAAAACAAACAAATTTTAATATAAATATAGCCTGTCAGGGTATGATTAGACTGGCAGGCTTTTTGCCCTGTGTGCTACAGCCATCGAGCTTCTCAGTGTTCGTGTGGCGCCTCATGCCATCTCAATGTGCTGCAAATGGCCCGTCATCATGCGTCATGCTGACAGTGATTACCCTGTGCTTTAAGAAGTTAGACACAGCATGCATGGCTTCTGATCGTTTTATTCTGTTTGAAAAGAAATAATAAAATAAAACTTAAGTTGCTTTACTCAATGGTCTAATATAAGTTGTAGTTTCTCCCAAGAGTAAGGCAGCCCCTGCCTTCTGTGGCCATGCTTTCTCATGGGATTTTTACTCAGGTACTCTTACTGATATCTAATGTTGTTGTCCACTGTGTGTGTCTTGTGTGATACTGTTTTGACATGCGATTTTCAGCTACCTCAAACCTGTTTCTTAATATCAAAGTGGCAGAGCGATCTGCAATACATGGGCAGGATTTTGGTGTATTTATTGGATTTGTATAAGTGTGGATCAGTGCAGTACCATATGTACCCTAAGGCTACCTTCATGTCTCTAACAGCTAGCCTACGCAGAAGTTTCCGCTACAGGAAAGATCGCCAGGGTTCTCCTGGTGAAGCGCACACTCCTGACGCCAATCACACAGAGTTCCTGATTTACGAGGAAGTCGCACAATATTTTCCACGTCCTGGAGAGAGACCTCGCCTTATAACACTCATAGGTTCGTCAATTGGAGTGAATTTTAACAGCGATGAAACTACAGTTGTGATGAGAAATTCAGATACAGGCATCACGGGTTATGAATGTCATGGTACTTTTGGGATTTTAATTTAACTGTTCTATATGTGCATAAACTCAAATCTGTGTTTACAATGTTAAAATAGTATTTTAACTTGACACGGTGAAGTCATCCTCAAAATTCTTTAGGATGTTCAGGAACCACCAGGAGTCAAACCTGTCATGAAGTGGAAACTGCTGGAATAGCAGCGTCACAATGGAGTGAGTTTTACATCACTATGAACTGAGAGCGCCGACCAAGGACGAAGCCTCTGTTCCAAAATTGACTTCATCAAACTCTTTGTGGACTTTATGGATAAAGCAAATGCCTTATGGACAAGAGTTTCATGGTTAGATGAGACCAATATTGAGCTTTATGGCAGTAATGACCGTTGGTATGTTTGGACAAGTAATGCTGAGGTTTTCAAACCTGAGAACACTGGTGGAGGTAGCATCATGCTCTGGGGCTGTTTGTTTGTAATGTTGGTACGTTACACAAAGCGTATGGAATCGTGGAGGAAGACTACCTTCGAATTAGAATCAGAAAAACAGCTAGACAACTGAAACTTGGGCACAACTGGATGTTTTGGAATGGATAAAGCAGGCTAATATGATTGTGAACCGGCCGTCGAAAAAAACACGACCTTAACCCCATTGAAAGTACGCTCAAAACCAGCCAATTTAAATCAACTTTAGCCTTTCAAATTTAAAAATCCAAATATTAGTGTGTATATCAATGTATAAATTTTGCCCTGTGAGAAAATCCAAAAAGATTCAAACTTGTGCACAAACTTCTTGGGATTTTCTTTAAGAGATTACAGATGTATGCTGTACAATCATTTCATCCTGGAAAAAGAACAGTTCAAAGAAATCATTAAAAACTCCAAACTACCATGTTATTCATGCCCACAATGAGTGAACTTTTGGCCAGATCTATACACACATGTTCCAAGTTCATGATCATCTTATATAAACTAGCTATGCTGTTTGTATGGTCATAGGTTCACTTGGAGCACGGATCGCTGAGCTCAAACAGAAGGTGATTGCTGAGAATCTGCGGCGGTACGGTTTGGCTGTGCCTCGTAAGTGTTGTTTATCTTTTCTAATTGACTGTAAGTGTTTGCACTGAATTCATAAGAGTGAAGTAAAAGAGCTTTCGAGTGAGTATAAGGCACTTTGTTCTTTGGCACTTCGTACCTGCAAACGCGCTCAACCTTTACATTTCTCTCAGGAAACTCCCATAATTTGCGTGACCCTCAAAATATTACACGAGTTTCCAGATTATTAAACAAACAATCCACACACCACATACCATTCCAATTCAGTTTTGTTAGTTATGACGCCATTTCACAACAGCTGTTCCTTCAATGCTTCCAAACCCGTCTGTCGCACCAACCTAGCAACCCACTGCCTAATTCAAGGGAGGTGTGTGCATCTAATCTCTGCACAGGCAGACTGTGAGACGGTGAATCATTTAACGTCACCATCATAGCTGCTGTTTTCCCCAGTTTAACTACTGTGACGATTCAGTACGAGAGACTTTAAAACACGCCAAAATAAACGAGTCATACAGTGGGGCAAAAAAGTATTTAGTCAGCCACCGATTGTGCAAGTTCCCCCACTTAAAATGATGACAGAGGTCAGTAATTTGCACCAGAGGTACACTTCAACTGTGAGAGACAGAATGTGAAAAAAAAATCCATGAATTCACATGGTAGGATTTGTAAAGAATTTATTCGTAAATTAGGGTGGAAAATAAGTATTTGGTCACCTCAAACAAGGAAAATCTCTGGCTCTCACAGACCTGTAACGTCTTCTGTAAGAAGCTTTTCTGTCCCCCACTCGTTACCTGTATGAATGGTACCTGTTTGAACTCATCATCTGTATAAAAGACACCTGTCCACAGCCTCAAACAGTCAGACTCCAAACTCCGCCATGGCCAAGACCAAAGAGCTTTCGAAGGACACCAGGAAAAGTATTGTAGACCTGCACCAGACTGGGAAGAGTGAATCTACAATAGGCAAGCAGCTTGGTGTGAAAAAATCAACTGTGGGAGCAATCATCAGAAAATGGAAGACATACAAGACCACTGATAATCTCCCTCCATCTGGGGCTCCACGCAAGATCTCATCCCGTGGGGTCAAAATGATCATGAGAACGGTGAGCAAAGATCCCAGAACCACACGGGGGGACCTGGTGAATGACCTGCAGAGAGCTGGGACCAAAGTAACAAAGGTCACCATCAGTAACACACTACAACGGCAGGGAATCAAATCCCGCAGTGCCAGACGTGTTCCGCTGCTGAAGCCAGTGCATGTCCAGGCCCGTCTGAAGTTTGCCAGAGAGCACATGGATGATACAGCAGAGGATTGGGAGAATGTCATGTGGTCAGATGAAACCAAAGTAGAACTTTTTGGTATAAACTCAACTCGTCGTGTTTGGAGGAAGAAGAATACTGAGTTGCATCCCAAGAACACCATACCTACTGTGAAGCATGGGGGTGGAAACATCATGCTATGGGGCTGTTTTTCTGCCAAGGGGACAGGACGACTGATCCGTGTTAAGGACAGAATGAATGGGGCCATGTATCGTGAGATTTTGAGCCAAAACCTCCTTCCATCAGTGAGAACTTTGAAGATGAAACGAGGCTGGGTCTTCCAACATGACAATGATCCAAAACACACCGCCCGGGCAACAAAGGAGTGGCTCCGTAAGAAGCATTTGAAAGTCCTGGAGTGGCCTAGCCAGTCTCCAGACCTCAACCCCATAGAAAATCTGTGGCGGGAGTTGAAAGTCCGTGTTGCTCGGCGACAGCCCCAAAACATCACTGCTCTCGAGAAGATCTGCATGGAGGAATGGGCCAAAATACCAGCTACTGTGTGTGCAAACCTGGTAAAGACCTATAGTAAATGTTTGACCTCTGTTATTGCCAACAAAGGTTATGTTACAAAGTATTGAGTTGTATTTTTGTTATTGACCAAATACTTATTTTCCACCCTGATTTACGAAAAAATTCTTTACAAATCCTACCATGTGGATTCATGGATTTTTTTTTCACATTCTGTCTCTCACAGTTGAAGTGTACCTCTGGTGCAAATTACTGACCTCTGTCATCATTTTAGGTGGGGGAACTTGCACAATCGGTGGCTGACTAAATACTTTTTTGCCCCACTGTACATGGAGCTTGTTGATGTCTGTGACAGGGAGTTGCAGACTTTGGTGTAGTTGGAAAGATGTTCACCTTTTAATAACTCACTGGCAAAACATAAAAAATAGGATTGGTACCGACTGAGACAAGTATCTCTTTGCAAGTTGATTTTACAGTAAACGCACTGCTTTTTAATGTAATCAGTATCGAGCTTAATGAGATATCCAGAAACATACAAGCATCCAGTATCTTGTGTCTTATTTTCCAACTTGCGCTTTCTGCTGACCAACGGCGCCCTGAAGACACCACTCGAGCCAGGAAGAGTCATGAGAGAGAAGGAGTGGAGTACCACTTCATCAGTAAAGCTGCTTTTGAGGCAGACATCCAGAATGGCAAGTGAGTGCTGGGAACAATGTTTTCTGATGAAGTGCAAAACAATTATAGAACACAAAAGGGTTAATTGAAGCGTTTCAGCATTTTAGTTAATTTAATTAACTTGTTAGTGGTGATGATGTGTTTCTGCAGGTTTATTGAGTACGGCGAGTATAAAGAGAATCTCTATGGCACCAGTTTGGACTCCATTCACAGAGTTTTGGATCAGAACAAGGTCTGTCTGGTGGATGTGCAGCCAGAGGTAAGTGTTTTTAAAAATATGGTAGGCGGCGCTGCTAACCAAATACACTTCTCATTTAAATCGAATTTCCTGTGTCAATGTAAAAGTGCCTTCTTCTTTAAAAGAAGTAAAGACAGCAGGTTGCATATTGGCCACATCGTGCCATATACATGTGTAGTATGTGCAATATTGGAATACATTTCATATTATGGTATTTTCAAATGAAATTGGATTGATCTGTTGCCTGCGTCCAGACCTGTGAAGCTTTCCGGAGCCTATACAGGAGATAGAAATGCATATCAGGCAAACTGACTTTTCACCTTATTTTGTGCAACTGTCTGCCAACATAAAACCAATAATAAATCATCAAAAATATGTTTATTTTAACATTTTTAGTGGCTCACAGGCTGTTTCTATTTGCTTCAAAAAGAATATCCTCTCTGATAATTGTGCAGTCTTTTATACTTAGACATTGATTTGACTTTATATGGTCTTCTGTTTGTGCAGTATATCTTCTCAGCATAGAAAAAGCTCTGTGGGATTTTTATATTGGAGTTTGTAAATGGCTGATTGGTCTTATCACATTCAGGCATTGAAGACTCTCCGCACCGCTGAGTTCAAACCATATGTCATCTTTGTAAGGCCTCGCATCGGTGATGGTCAGGGAAAGCAGTTTGGCTCCTCTTCCTCACTCAGCGTAGCGGTCACGGTGAGTGATCCCACATCAAACCTGCCAGACGTGCAGTACACTTTCTGGGCTTATTAATTGATGATGGAATATAAATGAAGCTTAAAAAGGCTTAGTTCAGGTTAAGGTAATCTTGCATTGTTTGTTTTGTTGAGAAAGGAACCATATCAAAAGGCTGATTGAACCTCAGTAAATAAAGCTTTTCTTCACATGGCATGCATTTAAACTCAGTGTGTGAGTATTTTATGTTTAATATAAACTGCTTAAAAAGTTAAAGTTACTTAGTTGTACAAACACACAGCCAAATATGTTGGTGTCTGTGAAGGTCATTTGAATACAGTGAAGTGAATGAGCTGTGTCATAGTATGGTATGCTATCCTGTTGGAAGCAGCCAACAAAAGATGATGACACTGTGGTCTTTAACAGATGGACGTGGTCAGCAACAATACTCAGGTGGGCTGTGGCATTTAAAGATGCCAAGATAATATCCCCCCCACACCAACAACAGCCTGAAGATGGGCTGGATCCATGCTTTCATGTTGTTTATGCCAAATTCTGAGAGATGGTTTCAGTAGATCAGCAGTTTCCCAGCTTGTCTGGTACCAAAAATCGTGCCACGTTCAAAAGGTCACATTTTGACAATATCTGCATGTCAGCTCTGAAGGGTACTGAGTAAGAATAGAGAAATTCCATATGGTCATTAGTTTAACTTCAGTGGTTCTCTAGCAGAGTGTATTAGCAGCTAAACACTTGTCTCTCTTCCTCTCAGGACGATGACTTGCAGGAAATGAAGCAGTCGGCAGAGCAAATGGACGAATGCTACGGCCACTGGGTCGACTACGTGTTGGTAAAGGAAGATCCAGCTAGTGCCTTAGCAGAGCTCCAGGTTGTATTGGAAAAAGTACAGATGGAGCCACAGTGGGTGCCTGCGTCCTGGGTGAGGCGCTAGCCAGCTGACCTTCCAAATAGAAAAAGAGGACAGAACTGTGGCGTGCCTCTGAAGGTGCTGAGCATTTGGACTGATCCAGTGTTTTACTGCCGTGTAACCATTCCACAAATGAGTATGTGAGTCACTGTAAAAGAACATCCAACAGGCCTGTTGCAGAGTGGTCAGCATAGAATGACCACAGTAGTCAGTGCTGGTGTACATACCGTATATCCTGATAGTGCAGTGGCTTTATATGAGAAAGGTATGTAGTACAAGCATGGAGGACAAAGTTCCTACAGCAACTTATTGTCAAAAACATCTGCACTCAGTGTGGTCAGCTATGTAAGCCCCCTATTATAACAGCAGCTATAATGTGAAGTGCCATACTGAATATGTTAACTGTAAAGCAGAAATCTGAAGACCATATGACTGATTTTGCTTTGACAAAAGTTTGAGTTTAGTGAAGTGAGTTGAATTTGTCTACATTTGCTTGAGAAATAAAACAAGACCAACTCTGTTTATTGGGGAAACTATTTTACTGACTGATCACACTCATGAAACAATTATAAACCATAAACAAAAGGGAAATATACATATGTGGTTGCATTGTGTGCTAGAATACACAAGGCCTTTTACTTCCAAAGCTTCTTGATGGACATGTTCTTCTCACTGTCTTTCTGCATGACCTGATAAAGTAAAACTGCGTTAGTATAGTGCAAGACGTGAACACTGCATTCAAAAATTAGCTTTAGGTTATACTGACCTTTGCCACCGCCATCTCAAAGTCCTCCTGAGTGACGTGCACTCTCCGTTCTCTCAGAGCATACATCCCTGCCTCTGTGCAGACGCCCTATATAATACACAAATGCAGTAGGGGAAATTTAATGATGTAGTTCCTCATCTAACGCAGCTTCCATTTAGCAGGTTAATTCTTACCTTAACCTCAGCACCAGAAGCTCCGGGCATCAACTCTGCAATCTTCCTCAGGTTAATGCCGCGAGTCAGATTCATCTTCCTGGAGTGGATCTTCAGGATATCCAGACGGGCCTGTGGGCGCATAATTAAGTGTGCTTAGATACAAAAAACTCAGCATGTTTGAGTAAACACGCTAAACGATTAACTACCTCTTCATTGGGAGGCGGAAACTCGATCTTCCTGTCAATCCTGCCTGGCCGGAGCAGAGCTGAGTCCAAGATGTCAATACGGTTAGTGGCCATGATGACCTGCAGAGATGGACGACATACTATTAAGTATATTTGAATAATTGGGGTTATTTAATACTTTAACTCCCATGTTTGGCACTCATGAGCATTTATTTAACAAATGCAGCATTACTTGTTTCAAAATATTATAAAGGTCTTCTGTAGTCATCAGCAACTTTAGGTGATGCTGGTATATAAATAAATACCAGTTGTACCACAAAATGTCATTTATGAATAAAGAACCTATACAGCAAGCCGAAATGTCATCAGTGACGCATGTATTAAGAGGCTGTCCTGTGCACATAACACTACACCTCAGTGTTCATAGTAAGGATATGAGACTACACAGTGATCCTCTGCAGTACCTTGATGTTCTTGGTTGCCTCGAAGCCATCCAGCTGATTGAGCAGCTCCAGCATCGTCCTCTGCACCTCACTGTCCCCGCCTGAGCCTCCCTCCAGCCGAGATGAGCCGATGGAGTCTATCTCATCCATGAAGATGATGGACGGAGCATGCTCTCTTGCCATGACAAAGAGTTCTCGCACCATACGGGCACCTGCGGAAAGCCAGGGAGAGATCAACCAAAACCAGTTATTAAAAACATGGGGATCAATTCGATCCCAGTGTACAGGAAAGAAAAGGCACGCACCCTCTCCGATAAATTTCTGGACCAGCTCTGATCCAGACACCCTGATGAAGGTGCAGTCAGTGTGATGGGCCACAGCTCTGGCAAGGAGGGTCTTCCCTGTACCTGGGGGGCCATAGAGCAGCACACCCTGCAAGCACAAAGGAAAATCTGAACCACCTACACAGATGCAACAAGTGTAGCTTTAGTTAACCAATTTAATCAAATTATCTTTTTCCCCCCTCTCTTTGCTTTTCATGTTTTAGGACTGAAATGAATGATGGGCAGGCAACAAGACGAGAAAATGTGTCAAAGATATAAATATAAAACCCTAAGAGAAACTTCTGAAATTCGTACCATCGGCTCTCTTGTCAAATACCCACCTTGGGCTGGGCAATGCCTAAAGCCTCGAACAGCTCAGGGTGTTTGACGGGCAGCTCAATCACTTCTTTGATCTCCTTGATCTGCTTATCCAGGCCGCCGATCATTTCATAGGTGGAGTCCGGCACCTTCTCCACCATCATGAGGGACACCAGAGGGTCCACCTTGTTAGGAAGGATCTTGTGCAAGGTGTAGCTGTCATTACGCAGAGCTACACGACAGTTTGGAGTCACCTAGTGGCAATTTGACAGAAATAATAACAGAACAGTTTAGGTTTCCTGATTCCTTGTACTTATTTTAATGAGTAAAATGCATTTTTTTCTCGTTTAGCTCCATCATACTTTACAGTAAATATTACAAATGGACTCAGCTTTTATAATACTCACATCATTGATGTCAATGTTTTTGTCCACATCCACCACAAACTTTCCCTCTGGATGCACCTGAAAATGATGAACAGACATAAATTTAAACTATCCACGACTGATTCAAAAAGAAGGATGCTGCATGGTGAATGTACACAGCATACCTTAACTAGCACTTTCTTTTTGTCCATGACCCTCACCACCTCTCCCACATAGGATCCCTGTTCCTGTAGTAGCTGCAGCTCCTCACGAAGGAGACGCACTGAGACCAAAGTAACAAAGGAAATGTCTGACTGTGTACATCAGAATGACACAATTCCATGTAATGTGGCAGGAAGATAAAGCACCATACCTTTGGCATTGAGCTCATTTCTCTGTGCCTGCAGACGTCTGAGATTCTGACTCTTCTCGTTCACAGTCAACTATGAAGTAAAAAAAAAAAAAAAAGCAGGTCAGGCATGCGTTAAAAAGCAACAAAAACAAAAATTATTTTTCATTTCCTCACCTGCAACTCTTCTATCTTAGATAAGTAGTACTGCCGCAGACCTGATCCACCTTTACTCTCCCCCATCTCCATCTGCTAAAGAAACACATTGCAACATGGTGCAACTTCTTCACAGTGAGCTCTTGAACATTTAAATATGGCATATTTAATCTCCTAGGACCTGGCATCCACATATGTGGACATCACATTTTGGGTTATTTAGACCAAAATAGTCAATTTTGCTCCACAAGGGCCTGATATCCACTTACGAGGACATAATACTGCTACTGTTCTATTGAAATTTTAAAGGAATATCCTCATATGTGGCTCTCATTTTTCTTAGAAACAAAAATTAGGTAAAAAAAAAAAAAAATTCTGGTAATTCTTTATTTTTACATCCATCGGGTCCCAATCAGCCCAAATATAAAAAAGAAATTAAAAATGCATGCTGTGGAAGAGTTCGGGTCTTAGGAGGTTAAATATGCATTAATCAATGACTGCGTTCATAAGCCATCAATTTTGTTTCATTCTTGTTTTAAGATAAGAAAGTATGTTGGCCAGTTGATTGCTATGCTGCCTGCCAATTTGTGTTAGTGATGATGATTTTGATAGCAAAAAAACAGCAAACTGGGTCAAATGAATTCTCACTGATGAGAAGTGCTTTTCCTTTAGTCCCCATTTCCAACTTAAAAGTCGTCCATCAAGTGTGGTATGGTGGTTAACACTGCTGTATCACAGCAGGAAGGTTCTGGGTTTGAATCCAGTCCAAGGTGGTGTAAGATTAATTGGTGACGGTGTGAATGTGAGCACGAATAGTTGTATATATGAATTAGCCCTGCAAAAGACTGGCGACATGTCCATGATGTACCCTGCCACTGGCCCTATGACAGCTGGAATAGGCTCCAGCCAAAACGCAATGCAGAGACGTCACTGTGTACTCTGTATACCCTCAATATGAAGCAGCCTCTATGCATACAGTTTTAGTTAGGCAGATATCTCCTGAAGGATGCAAACTACGTCTCTTTTTCTTACTATAGCATTTATGCCACTACATTTAAAATTAAAGATTAAGATACCAATTATATAGCAGCCTACAGACTTATGCTGTAAAAATACTGAAGAACTGTAAAAACTTTCCCGCGAACATTATTTTAGATGAACCCAGCAGCATATAAATCATCTACATTAGCTTTTTGTGGTCCCGAAAAGTCCAACGTACATGCCCGATGAGAGGATCTTATGTTGGACAATGCAAAGTACACAACATTTATCAGTAAATAGTGTATGTCGAGCTTGCCATTATCTAATATTATAGAAGAAGAATAGAAATGCACATTTGTCCAATTTTCATTGATTAAATTGGTGGACTGAACTGGTTGAAATTGACCACTGTTTACATTAGCCATTAGGCCTAACCTGTAGCACCAACACAGGAAATATCTTTTAGGCAAGGAATTAAAAACACAAACAAAAAAAAACAACCTATGTAACAATAAGCGTTAAAGTGTGTGATGCTAACTTTCTCCCAACAATTACAGTTCATTAGCAAACTAACATCAGTTAGCTTACGTACAGACGTGCACGTATATTAATAAAGTAACGCTTGGCGTTTCCCATATAATAAACTCAGATATATCTCTCTCATAATATGCTGAAATAAGCACCCCTGTGTGGTCAAAAAAGCTAAGAATAGAATAAACTGTCCGCACCTCGCTGCCAGTCATCGTGAGAAGCTAGCTGGGTTAGCTACAATGAGACAGCAAACCGGCACAATCGCTGCTTTCAATGAAGTGACGTTTCCGTTTTTACACTGAAGTCCCGCATCCTTCCCTCAAACAACCGATTTTGAATAATCTATTAGACCCACAGCAAAACAGAAACGTTTCCTTCGCATGGCAGTCATAAAAGCAACAAAGCGGCAGGAAAAAAAATACACCTACATGATCAATTCCGTCCACCTCCATCTTGAAATTTCTACATCCGGTTAAAGCCACTGCAGACCAGGCGCTATTTCCGGTACAGCGTCTTCGTGGTATTTCTTTGATGTATAATATATACAAATGCAGACACCGCCACCTACAGTCCATTTTAAAAAACGACACCTTTAAAAAAATAATTCCAGGACGTGTGAGGACAGCGAGACGGTGGTGAGGTGCGCAGTAGGAGTGGCAGATGGGTTCAAGGTGGGGGTGGGATTACATCAGGAATCTGCTCTGAGACCCTTAATGTTTGCAGTGGTGATGGAAAGATTAACAGATGAGTTCACTCAGGCGAATCCATGGACTATCATGTTCACAGATGACGGTGTAATCTATAGTGAGAGCAGGGAGGAGGTAGAAGACTGGGGAGGAAAGGAATGAAGATGGTAGAAGCGAGGCGAAGAATACGTCTGTGAATAAAGGGCAGGCTAGTGTGACAGTAAAGATGTGAGGTAGTGAAGGTACAGGCATTTAAATGCCTGGGATCAAACATCCAAAGCAAACTGCATAGGAGAGGTGAAAGAGACGGTGCAGGCAGGGTGTAGTGGGTGGAGAGGGTGGAGAAAAAAAAATCCAATATTCTCTTTAACTTTAAAAATAATTTCTATGTAACCAATATGAATTCTTGGAATACTAAGGAATTGTGTCTGTTAATATTGGGTCCACCTTACGATATAAAGCACCTTCAGCTGGCCCTTGTTGTGATTTGGTGCTAGATAAATAAAATGTAATTAAATTGAAAATAAGAGACCATATTCAAAGCATAATTAAGTCAGTAAACACATGCAAAAACGATCAAAGAATCTAATTCAGTTTTAAACGTTAGTCTGGCCTTTTCTTTGAACCAGTGTCACAATACAGGCCGAGACAGAGCTCTGTTAGTGAAGGGTGTTTTAGGGTTGGCTGTTATTTGAGGAGTGGTAAACAGAAGCTGTTTGAGTAAGACCAGACATACCTGTTGAAACGGCTGCTCTCAGAGGCACCTAAGCTTTGCAACCAGCCCCAACATGCACCTCACGGCATATCTGCAGCTCTCTAAGCATGCAATCGAGGGTGTGCGGTAGACGACATTATTACAACGGACAATATTCTATATAAATTCTTACCCCTCTGTAACAGGCTGAATGTTGTTAAAGAACACACAGTACGTGAACATTTGTAAGTATATTTATTGTAAAAAATACTCCAAATGTATAAAAGATAAAGGCTTTTGATTGATACACAACATGCAAACATTTAACAAAGAGAAGCTGTACAAAAATAACATTTGTACACAACGTTTTTACCTCATCTTAAATTTTATGTGCCTTCTTCACCAAAGACATTTTGGCACAATGATATCTGTCAAAAAGGAATGTTTCAAGAACTTTAAGACTGATGTACAAAAAGTCAACAAAACAGCAAAGCTTTAACTCATGAAACTATAAACTGTACACAATATTTTGGCGCTTTTTTTTTCCTTTTTTAGCTGACATACTGCAGTTACATTCCTATCAAATTATTAATAGCAGTTAACTTTCTTTGAAGGTATGGATCCGTCCAATCTAAAGAGCCTCAGCTCCTCTTCCCCTCGAATCACCCCACTAACAAATAAAAACGGCATGTAAACATTCACAAAATCAGAATGTTTCATTTCAACTTTCAAAAATGCTGCAAAAGCATTAAACGTATTATACACACTGGAATGAAATGCTTAATTCTACCATGCCTCCAGGAAGATCAGGCATTACTCTTATCTAAAAATTATGGCTTTTCAATGTAAGGGTAAACACATACCTCTTTCAAAACAGCACTCAAAGTGACAGTGAAAACACCCAAACAGCACCAGTGCTTAAACAGCATTTTGTACCAGAGACAAAACATATTACAAAAATAAAAAAGGATAAAGGTTATTTAAACAGGCTCAATATATCAGATACTACAAGGCAAAGATATTATTAAAGGTCATATAAGCATCACTTTGGTCCCCGAACTTTGCGTCAGTGACGATGGCTTTCTGAACATTTGAAGGTGAAAGAATTCTTTCCAGTTTCAGCTGAGTGGAACATTAACAACTCATGAGTAAACCTAAGGTGGCTGTGCCTCCTTTAGAATTGTACTTAGGTGAGTCGGATACCCAACACCTGCTCCAGCTCTTGCCTTCTCTGCTGCACCTATAGCAAAGAAGAGGTTAGACTCAATGGCAAAACCACAAACTGTATAGAAAAAATGGACGCTGTGACATCACACATTGGTTTTGAAATTTTGAGTTATCTTTCTAATTTTATTTTGTTGTAATGTTTTGACTTACCACATCTTGACATGTATAAGCTAACACTAGTTAGCACTAAAAAGTGTATTATTCACTGTCTACTTACTTTGGAGTAAACATATCTGCCCACTGCCTCTGGCACCCAGGGCTCATGGTAGAACTCGGTCCTCCTCTCCTCTTCTGGGTTTCCAGTCACATCTGTCATCAACTGAAAGAACAGAAATGCATCACTGAACACAGGGAACCAAAATTGAATGATTAAAGAAAAGGGGTTTCTATTCCCACATGCTAAGACGGTACTGTAAAGACTGATTCATGCACTGCCAAGTGACTGTAGTAGTACTGAGAGTCTGATGGATCAATGATTCACTGAGTCTGGTTCCTAAAGGCCTACATCTTAATCCAGGTGCTAACGTCTCTCCAGATGAGGAATGCAGCACAAACAGCTAACTGGTGTTTTTCTTTCAACTGAATACCAATGCTATGTTTGGACACAGTCCTGTGAACCAATGGTGCCTTTGTGTGCCCAGCAGTTAATTGTCTATGAAAGCTGGAAACATACTACCACTGCTCACAAAATAACTGCAGCTTTTTTAAATTAAATACAGGGAAAGCTTTGCAGGCAACTGTACAAATATGAGAAAAGCTCAAAGTGAGTGAAGATGATACAAATATCGTGTTACTAAACTATAACATGTTTTGCTGTTGTGTAGACAAGCACGTATGAGCATTTTAGAAGCTGGGGCATAGCGTCTACCTTCAGATCCCTGGACTGAGACTTCAGCCAATCCTTGATGAACTCCTGTGGATTATTGCTGAAGCTCAGCATGAAATCTCTTTCGGTCTTCAGCTGGTTAATGTACTCAATGGTTTCATGAATCTGTAGCGAATACAAACACCAGCAGCACATTTTCAGAATTAAATGGAGTATGCAATTTCTTTCCCCCTCCACGACTCTGGTGAAGTGCAGATGAAGCCTTACCTTCATCTCGAGGGCAGCGATTTCTTGCTGGTTGGTTGTAGAAGACAGGAAGCTGTTCATTTGACCCTTAAGTGGGTCGTCCACTTCCACGTCAATGTCATAGCATGCGGTCTTCTTCTGATCGTTGGGATCCACGCTGCTCGGGGGAGACACAATGACAGTTTGGAGAGAAGGAGTGATGCTGACAGCACACTTGTGTAAGCACACTAAGAAATAACAGGCCAAAGCATAAAGCTAAGGAAACTATCGTTCAGTATGAGCCTCACACACAGGGCTTTCTAATATTCACTGAGAGGCTGATGTAGCTCTTTTTTCAGACAGAAAGAGGTAACATGATCCAGGCTCCCCTACCTAATGACGTGATTGATAATAATGGGGTCAGGGTGCTGCAGCAGGCCCGCCAGTTTCATGGGAATCTCAGAGAACCTCATGCGTGGACAGCCGAAGATCTGGACAGGATTTAGTTAAAGAACAGGGCAAGTTAGACAACATAAGGGGAAAAACTTTTTTTCCTATTTGAGGTCTTGCAAAGGGCTACAAAACAACACCTCACAAAAATCATAATTGCTTGAATGCAAATCATTTAGCTGTGAAATTAAATACATGCAAAATGATGTTTCAGTGCCAAAATATCAAAGCGCCACGAGCCATTTCTAGCCATTTGCCATTACCTGTCTGAAATAGCGGTTGCAGTTGATGTACTCTTTCTCATGACTGTCCTGCAGCTTGTTGTTCTTGATGTAAAGCCAGAGAGCTTGCATGATGCTGGCTCGTGTCTGTGTGTGTACACCCAGAAGGCGAGCCAACCGTGGATCCAGTTTGTACTGAGGGGGCTGATCAAAGAAAAGCATCGGGACAAAGCAAATGTTGGTGGAAAAAAAGAAATATCATCAGGAAAAAATTTAGTGACGGTTGAGAAAGTAAGTGGCACCTGGTGGTCGAGCATGAGCAGAAGGGTGCATTTAACATTCACGTCTCCTGGCCTTTTGACCTGGAAACCATCCGTCTCCTGAGTGGTGGGCATTCTGTGCCACTGGAAGATGAAGACGTGATTTTTTTAAAGCAGATAAGCAGATTTTATTAACATGAAATTTACAAAACTACTTTACAACAATAATGACTCAGTGCCAGGTTAAATAAACCGTTCCATCGGCAGATCCCTAAGACTGGAAATTCTCACTTTCACCACTGTTAACCACAATTTTTCAGTTTAAAAAAAAAGAAGAAGAGAGAATCTGGTTTATGTGTGGGATGAGTTCACACACAATAAGCCCGCCTACAGTCAAAAAAAAGAAAGAAGGATTGGCTCCAAACTTCTAGTGTTTCAATCTGAGCTCAGCTTCTTGACCACAGCTAAACAAGGTCGGTGCTGGCGAACTATTATCACTCTCTGAACTTCTGGTGTCATTGTGCCTACGATGTTCTGAATGGAACTGCAACCAAGGTTTATGTCATACCTCTACTAAGTGGTTATCAGGCCCGTAGAGCTCCTTATCAAGCTCAATCACCAGGCTTTTGAAGAAAGATGAAAACTTCCTCTTCTGCTTGCCAGCCTGGGAAGACAGAAAGCACGAAACAAAAGTGTCAGAAGGACGGAGCAGCAAGAAAGCAGTGTATTCTTATTGTGCTGTGTCAGTGTGCAGCTGCATTGTTTAGCTCTGACCGCATTGGGGGTGGTGGTGAAGCGCAAAACTGTAGACTAGAAAAAGCTGTCTTCACCCCCCCCCCCTTGTCTGCCCGCTCCCCAGCCCTGTCAGAGTCTGTTTGCTCAACACGACCCCTTCACTCCTTTCCCTCACATCCCTTTTTCTGTTGCTCCATGCAATACTCCTCCACATGCCTAAACCCATGAGACTGAGGAGACATTTTAACAGACAAAAAAAAAAGAAAAAAAAGAAAAAAAAGACCTCCTTCTCCTTCATGTGGCCCCAGATGACACAATGAGTCGAGCTAGAATTGATGTCGGGAAGGGAGGCTAGTCAGCTCATGGTATGCAACGGCCAGTGGTTTCAATTCCGTATTTCAAATGAGATCCTGAGTGTGTGTGTGTGTCAGCAGTTGTGGGGTGGAATGAGAAAAGCTGTAAACACACATCTGGCTGCGTAGTCTGAGCCAAGAACACTGGCCAACTCAAGTTTGAAGAAACACAATGAGAGAGACTGAAATACTTGCAGTCAGACCACACCGGGACAATAGCGAGAACACTCGAATGTGTTTTTTTTTTTAAACTTACTTCCTCCAGGAGTTTGCCCTCGACTCTCAGCTCCCAGGAGGACACCTTCTCCGCCTCCTCACCCTCGGGTTTGCTGGGAGTGTACGTGTTGGAAATGTAGATCCTGAGCTTGCGCTTTTGCTGTGTAATTTCAGAGGGACAAGCAGATGTATCAGGAATTCTGGCAACAATTGAGCCTCTCAAGCTCACTTGCCAAATTCACTCTCCAACAAAGACAAACGCTTCATTTCAGGCTATTAAGGGTGTTTACAATAACTTCATCCTTATGTATAAGTTCACATTATTAAGACCGGAAAACACTGCAACCTAACGAGGGATTCACAGGAAAAAGTTGTGACCGTTTTAACTTCACACCAGTCACACCGTTTGCTCTTCTCTGTGGCCGTGTCACAGTTGGATTAATTTACTGCTAATGCAGATTTTCCTGCTGCTAGAGTTGTTTTTGTTGTGACACATCTCAGCAGACCGAGTGTTTCTGCCACTAAGGTTAACGCTAACAGTTAAAATTGTAGCAAGAAAACACAAAGGTCGGATTTCAGTGTGGGAACCAACTGTCCTGCTGTTCTGTGGAAACTGCTTACACTGTGCTCCGCAGGAACTCGGATTACAGCTGAGATCATGTTTTACTGACTTCTCATTTGTTTCAGTGGACAAAGCCTAAAAATAATCTTCTCATGGTATACTTTTAACTGCATGACAATGGATCAAGGACACATACCATAATGGGCTTTTTGATGGCTTCCTGAATCTCCATACGCTTTCGAGCGATGGTCTGGTCCAGCTTCCTCTCAAAGGCCAGGAGGTCCATGTAGGCCTGGGACTCCGGGACCAGATCTCGGATCTAGAAGACAGTAGCAGGTGAAGATTGAGGAAATACAGCCAACTGGGACAGCAGTGTGATTCAAGGGGGTCGAGGTTTTCCTACCCTCTGTGGCAGAACCTTGTCAGCCATCTTGCGCCTTTTTGCTCTGAATCATAGAGAAAAAACAAGGAGAATTATTCAGTTTGGAAAGAAGACATTAAATGACCGCTTTAACAGTCTCTACGATGTGAAGGAGCGGATTTCTAAGAATATCTCAAACTGAGCTGTTGTTTTCCAGTGTGTGTGTCATCATTTTGCTTTCGGCCTCATAAGTATGACTTCAGTCAACCAATTTCACAGAAACTGGCCACACACCAACACATGATATAGGATCAAATAAAAGATCCCTTTCATTTAACCCGATTACCGGTAATTGGAAGACTTCACAGTGCGATAATATAATCTTGGCCAATGCGATATGTTAATCAAGTCCCCTGAAAGAGTGCTTCAGGTTTTTACTTACCGACTTCATTAAATTGATTTCGTTTCCTTAATTATACACTTCACCTTGGCAATGACTGAATTTAATTTCCATGTGATTAAATGAGAATTTAGGATGGTGGCACCATGACTCACTAATCTTCCTAGACTGAGATTATGCTAAGATACTGACTTTTTTTTATGAAATTAACCTTAAAAACACAACAGAATCATTGTGGACGAAGCATTACGGATGGCCGCATTTATGAGCGTGGCGTCACGGAGCAGTCTGAAGTCAAAAATACCCACTTGTGTCTGCTGCTTTGAAAGCAAAGGCCAGTCATGAGACGCTGGTATCCTCGTGTCTGTGTGATCTGAGCCGTGCTTTTAACAGTACAGCCACTTTACAAACAGACGGGAGAACAAATCATGAATGAAACGTTCTGTTGAGACAATGTAAATAAACCACAAAAGGGGAAAAAGTAAAAAAGATTTACTGCATTTTTATAGCTGGATGACTCCACGCATTTTGTCAGAGAAAATATTAATGGAAAACTCCCTATAGTGACCGTGTTTTCCTGTACACTCAGATTCATATCAGTACTCTTATTTTCACACAAAAATTACTTTATTCTAGTGAACTCTTTCCTGGAGTCATTAAGTCACAAATAATCCTAAAACGAATGTTAATGTTGGACTTGGCAGTGGGGTTGAACCTGGCTTTTGAAAACCTGTATTTACCTTTTTTTCTCCCTATGATGTCAGCAAGAGCAGATACCTTTATTATAGTCATCTCAGCCACACAGCTCTGGCTATGAGCCACTTCTGTTACAAGGGGCAGCCAATTATCAGAAAGTTGGCTTTGAGAGAGGTGTTAGAAACAGACTAGTGTTTATACAGACCTTTCAGTTTCCAGCTGAAGGACTAAAGCAAAGTATAAGATGAGGTACTTTTTGGATGCTCTTTAAGGGGTGGATGGATCTGCGTGTTTGCTTTGGCACAGATGCCATTCCTGACACAGCCCTCACATCTATCCAGTGTTGGGCCAGGAACTAGGAATGCACAAGTTTGTGACCCCTGAGGGTGCATTTGTGCATCTCCTCCCCATATAGAAGCAGGAATCTTGTAAGGGGAATGTGTAAACCACTACACCCATGGAGCCAGTATGCACAGTATAAGATGAGTAAGATTAAACTGTAAATCATCCAGAGCTACTCTAGAAAAGTACAAGACCAACAATATGGAGCTGGAAATGAGCACAAAAGTTTCTCAATAAAAAAGGGGGACATGTGACAAGCAGTCAAGTGCTAAAAAGAAAAATGGTTGCTGTTGCTTGATATTAAAATTAGGCTTGGCAAAAACTTTAGAGCTGAACCTATTTTATATCATTTCTAAGTTACTGGAAAAAAATACCTGGTAACAGTTTTAATTCTTTGAACAAGTGATTTAACTCTTTCCCCTATAAAGGCGACATCTGATGACCTCCCCAGCACCCGTAATCACAAACCTCAGTATTTATCAATAAAGATGTGCTTTGACAACCATTAGAACAGTTTCTGGGTTTTTCTAAGGGTCGCTACATAGGCAGAGACCACCCTCACTAACACTCCATCACTTGTGTAGCAAACCCAGTGATTTTCATCTATAAGCAGCAGTTCTGAAAAGAGTTTCAGCAGGTCACTACTAGCAGCTTTCAAGTGGTAAAGAGTTAATGATAAGAGGAAAAAAAGAAAACATTTTTGGATTTCATTTACTTAATGAATAATCAATAATAGATTTAATTGTTTTAAAGTCATGAAGGAGTAATAGCTAGTTATTTTAGATGGCAGTGAGGTCCAAACACTGGCAGTACCATCCCCTACATTTTGTCCCGTCTCCTCTCTTACCCTCGTCTGAGGCCTCCCAGCGCCTCTTGTTGCTGTTGGTGGTGCTGATGATGAAGAAACCGTTTCCTAGAGGCGTCCATGCTTGGGGGTCCCATGCCTGCCCGCATGGGAATGCTACTGCTACCATAAGAGGGACCAGGCAGCTGACCCCCCATTGACCCCATGGGGCCCCCCACTCTGCTGGATGGCATCCCAGGGCGCTAGAGAAAAGGAGGGAAACTGATTTCACAGAACAATTTCTCCATATCTACACAAAAAATTTAATATTTCATCTAGGACTAAAGGAAATCAAGGATCTGATTTATTAAAGAGATACAAAAAAGTACCTATTTAAAATAATAATAATGAAAACCAATGATGTGTGAAGCTGTTTGCAAATAAATTTCATATTGTATGATCAACTTATATCAAATTCTAGCTTTTTGGATCGGGTGGGTAAAAAGAATGCTCAGTGACATACAGTACTGTCACTTACACTGTTTGCTTTTGGTTGTACCACAAATATTATGAGTCATAATATCCCCGTTAAAAACATGCCAAAAACATAACCCCACCTGCAGAAACAGTGCATTTATGTTTTTAAGCTCTGAGGTTTAATTATGAAGTTGTGCATATAAATACTGTTATGGTACTGCAGTGTTTATCTCCATCTACACAAAGCACAACCTCTTTCAACTTTAAGGTTTCACATATCAGGATATAATGAAAAGAAATCAGGTGCTTAGTAAGCTTTATAATTTGCTAAATATAACCTCAGATGAAATACAACACATGACATAATACACTGTGGTTTTATTTAGTGTTAAACAAAAATAATAAATAGAAATGCAGAAGCAGTAAAGTAACAGCCAGATGCTGCTAATCAAATGCATTTCATCAATTTATTAGTTTCAGGAAGTGTGAACACTTCTGTAACAGCAGAGGTTTTGACAGTTTGCTGGTTTGGAGGATTCAGGTGTGTTAACACAAAGACATCAATGATAATCCTTGAGAAGCAACTGCTGCCCATCAATCTGGAAAACCTTATAAGGTCATTTACAAACAATATGAATCCATCTGTCTAGAGTGAGAACTATTTTCTACAAATGGAAAGCATTCATGACAGTTGCCAATCTTCCCAGGAGTGAACGTCCCAGCAAATTCACTCCAAGTTCAAGCATTGCAAGAGCTACTTCTCAGGCCTCAGTTAGCATGCTAAATGTTAAAGTTCATGGCAGCACAATTAGGAAAAAAATAAACAAGTACGGCTTGTTTGGAACGGCTTCCAGAAGAAAGGCTCTCACATTTGAACAAACCACAAAACCTCTGGCGCAATGTTCTTTGGACAAGTGAGACCAAACTGGGGATATTTGGCCATAATGCTCAGCACTACATTTTGTGAAAACTAAACACAGCATAACAGCACAAACACCTCATACCAGCTGTCAAGCACGGTGATGAAGTCAAATGCAAGGCCATATACTTGACAGCTAAAGCTTGAGTGCAATGATCACAAGCACACAAACAAATCTACAACAAAATAGCTGAAGAAGACAAGAATCAACGCGGTGTAATCACACAAACTCCTCAACGCGTAAAATGCTTTGGCAGGATCTTAAGAGAGCTGAGCATAAACAAATGCCTGCAAATGCCGATGAACTGAAGCAATGTTGTAAAGAAGAGTGCACCAAAATTCCTCCTGATGTGAAGGGCTGATAAAGTCATACAGAAAATGATTACTTCACACTGTTGCTGCTAAAAGCAGTTGAACAAGCTCCTGAATCTTGAGGCGTGCTTAGTTTTTCACACACTGCTTCTGCATTTCGGCTCAGGTTTTTTTTTATATAAATAATAACACAGTGTAATATGGCGTATTTTGTTACACATCTGAGGGTGTACTTATTTTAAGACCTGTTACTGACTAGATTATTTTTCTTTTTAATTAGGTCTTTATATGTAACACATCAGTACTGTAAATAATGTATCAACAAATTGTGAGAATTCTCACACTTTGTCCAGTTTGTAAACATAAAAACAAAGTCTAAACCCAAATGGCTCCAACTGTCAAAACGGGGGGAACTGCGATGGTGTCTGTTAACTACAGGGGAAGCTGCAGATGGTGACAATACTGGCACGATATATGCAGGCTTGCCTCTGGGCAGATGGTGCTGATAAACTTTTGCTTTCACGCTAACTGACAGGAGGCGAAGCGGGCAACCACGTGATTTTCTTTTTCACACGCGCACAAAACGCTAAACGATATCAATTTGAATTGACGTCCCACGTCCCACTACTTTTGTGAACCACTTTAAATGCCATAAAAGAAAAAAAAAAGGTTACACTTAATTATTGCGGTAATTAATAAATAATTACACCCACTTCGAAGGCGGAAGTAGTGTCCACGCGGTGATATATAATGAGCTTTATGTTTGTTTGTTTTTATTTCCATGTCTCTCTGGCGACTATTTCAATTAGCTACTTTTATTTAAACACGAATTTAAAAAAAAGTAACGAAAAGCTTAAACAGACATGGGGGTGATCGGACAAATACCGTCACCCTCACCTTTCACTCAGTTTCTTTATTCGACACGGAGAAATCAAGCAGAACCAACCTGGGGGTATTGGGGAACGCTGCTCATGCTTCTGGGATATCCCCCCGGAGGCTGGGGCATTCCTTGCATCCTCATGCCCGCGGCAAGCCCAACGTTCATGGGGCTCATACTCGGATTCATCGGAGGACCCGTGAAGCTTCCCCTCGATGCCATCTTCTAGAGCCACAAGTGGTTAAAAGTGACGGGAACTTCAAACCAAATTCGGCCCAAATAAAAGTGCGGCAGGCTGAAGTCTCCAAGTAGGTAGCTAACTAACTCCGGGTACTTCTGCTTAGGTCGGTTTCTGGTTTGACAGCAAGCACACTGTCAACAAAAAGCTAGCTAACGTTAGCTCACTTCCTACCGTTTCAAGTTCCGGGATTTGCTTCTACCTAGTGACTGCTCGTTTTGTGAACACACCAAGTGGGGGCTTGTCATCTCCCACTCGCGCCTTTACGACTGAACGACGCCACATAAACGATAACTAACAGCTATTACACCGTGAGGCGAATGAAAAACATGATAACGTCGTACTAAAAACAAACTGAGTATCTTGAGCAGATAGCTTGTCTGCACTCTAAAGCAAAACCAAGTACTCTCAACTACATGCTGCGTTCACAAACATCGGAAATTATGAAGTTCCAAATTTCAGCGCGCAATAATCTCAATTTTTTTCTTTTCGAACACCTTTAAACACATGCTAGTCCGAAGTCTTTATTTCTTTTGTATTTTGTAAAAGTATATATTTTCAATTATGTTTTATTTTCAATGCTTGATTTCAAATGTGACTTACAGAAACTTGCGCTTGGTTTTGTAATAGTGTAATTTTGTTTCTTGATCAGAAGCTCGAGACTTTTCTCAGTAGTGCCAAACTATAACCTGGAGTAATACTCTGCCTCCTGAACACTCATTTTTGGTAAACAGTAATGTGCTGAATCTAGAAGTCTTATGCCGCCCATCCTTATATTTTCCTGGGGGAAATGACGGAGTAAGGCAAGGCAAGTTTATTTATATAGCACAATTCAACAGCAAGGTGATTCAAAATGCTTTACAGAGACATTAAAAAACAAAAACAACTAAAAAGCATGATTTAAAATGGGAAAAAAATAAAGGAACAGTAGATAAAATCAGTAGTTAAAATGTACGTTTTGAAATTTACGCTTAAAAGTAAAACATTGCGAATTTGGTGCTTTATTCAAATGCAGCTGAGAACAGGTGAGTCTTCAACCTGGATTTAAATAAACTGAGTGTTTCAGCTGATCTGAGGCTTTCTGGGAGTTTGTTCCAGATATATGGAGCATAAAAGCTGAATGCAGCTTCTCCATGTCTGGTTCTGACTCTGGGAACTGATAAAAAGCTGGATCCAGATGACCTGGAAGGTTCATACTGGGAGTAGGCAATTTACTGAGACATATAGGGAAATGCAGGATAAAAGAAAAGGGGGAAAAAACAGAGGCTGTTCTAGCGAGCTTGAAAGCCAACATTTGGTATGACTACATTTATTCATCAGCACAGCATGAACTCTCTTAAGCAACTTAAATGCTCTTCAGGAATAGTTCTCTTAGCTATATGTCCCTCCAGTCTTCTTGAGGGACATTCAAAGCTCTTCTTTGTTTGGGATTACCTTCCTGCTAAAAAATGATGTCACTGCCAGTCAGACACTTCTCAGATTGCATTGCATGGTGGATCTAAATATGATGGTACTTTTCCATTACCGTAATTTTAAAGAGATCCCCAACACCATTTGCTGAAACACAGCCCCAATCCTGTGCTAAGTTATCTGGTATATGCAGACATAAAACTGGTTCCTCCCGTGAGTTAAATGCCCCCTTTTATGCTTGAATTTAAAGAGAAAAAAACATTCTCCCAAAGATGGTCAGGTACAAGGACTGAATATGAATATGAGTGACAAAGCAGCCCACATTTAAAGAAAAACTTTGAAAGACTTTCAGAAAGCCTTGAGAACTATTGCTCATCAAAATCTTTTAACCTATGGGCTACATTAATGCCTGTACTGCAGAGTTTAGGAAGGCTACACAAAACATTATCAGCTCCCCCTTGGCACAATGAACTCTGAATAAGAAGCTTGAACTGTATGAACATGGCTGTGTTTACAACATGACAGTTTTCTGAGAATATGACCTACAACCACACTAACCAAGATAATATTTAGCCCCACATCTAGCAACAGAAGCATGTGTACATCATCTGATCAACAGCACCCCCTGTTGATCAGTTAGACATTAATTCCATGTACTTGGTTGCCGTTTTATACATTTTATACTTTTGTTAAAATGAATGTGAAAACACAGGACAGATAACAAATCATTTATTTTGCTAGACAGATGAAACAAACTGAGCCATGATAGCAGCAATTCAACTATTAGAATATTTACACTATCACATCACACCAAGGACACATGTAACCCTTTACAATGTAAACACATGATACAAAGACATATTTCAATGCTAGAAAACAAGCAACTCTATCCCACCAAAAAATGAAGAAACCTGCTTTCTGCACCAAATACCTGCTTCTACACTTAAGGAGTTCGTGTCCTGAACATTGTGAAACAAGTTTCCACAGGTGAACGACAGAGATGCTTGTCTTTAAATTCTGTTTGAGAAATTCAGACAGTGAAAGGTGAAAATAAGACAAACCATTAGCAAGGATTGTCTTTGACATTATTGTTTTTTTTCAAAGAATGAGATTGTAAAATGTGAGGTAATATAAGGACATCCACTGTGTAATCATTTCTGTATTTTATGAAAAGAAAATACTGTAAGCGTACACCGTCTCTGAATGAATTACACTGCAGTTTACATCTGTGCAGTGAAATCATATTTGGTGACAAGTATCAGTCAAAAATGATAACTACATAAAATTATTAAAAAAAAACAAAACAAGTGTTGGTACAATGATTTTCTGAATAAAAATAAATTTGTCAAGTATAAGGTTGGGAGTTCTGAACTGCTTCTGCAGAGCAGCAAACACCACAAACGTTGCCTTTAACCATCAACGTCCATTCATTTCACAACATAAAGAACCAAAGGTGAAGTGTTGTTGGTCGTCCCGTGAGCGTGTCTCTGTGTGCATCTCCGCACACACGATGGTGAGAGAATGTGTGTTTGTGTTATTGAGAGAATGCCTCGTCTTTCATCAGCATGCGTGGGCTCTCCTGGTTGTCCATGCGACGTCTGGGACCCATCATGCCTAGAGGAACACACACGCCATTTATTTATTCAATCCAGACACATAATTGATTTCAACTGGTGTTTAGTGTCTCAATCACTACACTATTACTGGTTCTAAATTATATGTGCACCAGACAATTTATTAAGTACAGCTGTTCAACTGCTCATTAAGGCAGATATCTAACCAGCCAATCACATGGCAGCAACTCAGTGCATTTAGATATGTAGAGATGCTCAAGACAGCCTGCTGAAATTAAAATTGAGCCTCAGAATAGGAAAAAAAGATGATTTAAGTGTGGTTTAAAGAAAACAGAAAATATCCAATGAGCAGCAGTCCTATGGGTGAAAGTGCCTCATTGATGCCAGACATCTGGAGTATGGTAATAACCACAATACAGTTAAGGTACACAGAAGAGCATCTCTGAACGCACATGTTTAGCCTCGAAGCAGAAGACCACAGCGGATGCCCTTCCTGTTAGCTAAGAACAGGAACCTAAGACACATTTCCTGGCCAAATTTGGACAATAGAAGGTTGGAAAAACATTGCCTGGTATGGTGAGGCTTAGTTTTTGCTGCAACATGCGTAAAAAAAACAAAAACAAGAAACCATTGATCCATTCTACCTTGTCTCAACTGTTCAGACTTCTGGTGGCAGTGTAAGAGTGTGGGGAAATATCTCCTTGGCACAATTTGGCCATTATCAATGTGGACCAGAATCTCTGAGGAATGTTTCCAGCACTGCGTTGACCCTGTGCCATGAAACATGAGGGCACTTCTGTGCACAAATGGGGTTCCAACCCAGCACAAGAAAGATGTATTTAATAAAGTGGCCAGTGAGTGTATTTTGAATTATTTTTATAATATGCTAGCTAGCAGAAATTGTTAAGTTTTTTTTTTTTTAATATTTCTTTTTAGTTGTACACTTGGTTTATACCAGTAGGTGCCTGGGGGTAGCTGTAGCTCAGGTGGTAGAGCAGGTCGGCTACTAACTGGAAGGTTAGATCCCAGTCTGCTCTAGTCTGCATGCCAAATATCCTTGGGCAAGATACTAACCCAACATTAATAAAACATGGCATCACACGTCCATCAGAGTGTGAATGTGTATGAATGTTAGATAGGGAGCAATTAACAACTTAGAAAGTGCTTGGGTGTGATTGGGTAAATGTACAAGTTGTATAAAGAGCTTTGAATGTTCAGAGTAGAAAAGCGCTATATAAGAACCTCATGTTGCTACACTGTGAAGTTTCTTTATTCTACAGAACCAAACGTTCTACCGCATCATACTTTGGTGTGGTAGAAATCTTATGAAGTCAGGGATGTGACACATATAGAGAAAGCAAAACAGGATATCTTTATAGCCACCACAGTCTGAAGCCAAACACCTTTAACACTTCATTATGCGACCAAATATATGGTCATAGTTTCCTGTTGAATTACACTCATTAATAGTGGCTAATAAAATCAGCTGACGTTACCACGTAGTTGACATTTGGGACAATAAAATTCACCACTTCACTTTATTCTATTAGACATAGATTATTAGGGAATTCTTGTGTAATTTTGCCCTTGAAATCACTTACATGGGGATAGACTGGTAGAAGCAGCAGCTACTTTTGGCTGCTCCCTTATTTTTAAAGGGTTGCCAAGCGGGCAGCTCTGCATGCTTGGTTTGGCAGATTTCTTTTTTCTTTTTGATGCAACCTCAAAGGGATTTGTGTCTCCTCCTGCGATCGGGCTGAGGAGTTTTCATTTGTTAGGCGAATGTGTAAACCACTACAGTATGGACTGTACTGACAGATAGGCGTAACCTGGAAACATAATACCTTCAGCCAGACCAATATAAGGACAGAACAAAACATGTTTCATACACTGTAATGTGAAAATGATTCTATATGCTGACTCTGCTATGCTTCACTCTGGTATCCACTGTTATAAAGTGATCTGTGGGTAATTTAACTAATAGTATACATATGACAGCATATAGCAAAGCTGCACTGTTTTAAGATCTGATTACATACAGACAAGCTCCAGCAGGAAGTTAAAATCTTGTTTTCACTCACTGTTCTTATGCTTGAATGATTTGGATCTTCTTGGTGAGTTTGGATTCTGAGGTGGAAAGACAAAATATTTTATTTTTGAGTTTTTACATGCAGACAAATGCTGGGGCTATTAAAGCAGCAATGCCCAACATGTTTGTTTAGTTAAAGTATAAGGTTTGATGAAAAAAAAAAGTACCTTATCAGATTTCCTTTTCTTGGCTGTAAAAGAAAGATTTGTTTTAGAGATTTAACTCAGAGTTAACAAATATTAGTCACATTTAAATTTCACGCATGCGCAGCCCAAGACTACGAGAGCGTCACCTTTCTTTTCTGCCCCATAAGACCAGTCGTTATCATTGACGTCATCATTATCCTCTTGGTCACTCTCTGACTTGTTGTTGGTGTTGTTACCAGTGACTATTCTGTAAAAGAGGAACAAGCAAGGTATTGCGCGCGCGCGCGCACACACACACACACACACACACACACACACACACACACACACACACACACACACACACACGGAGTGAGTCAGCATTATTCACTGCAAATAACAGTTTGATTATGAAACAAACCGACTTCAGGCTGAAACTGATTTTTTTTGTTTTCTTGTTTCTGGAGTTCATAAGATTATCATTATTCACTATGCTGCAGGCAGCATAACGCCTGCAGCATATTTAGCTTATATAGAATACTGTGCAAAAGTCTTGAGCCCCCCCTTTCCATTTATGTTTATTTTGCTAGGAAGATGAGGGATAGGTGCGGTGATTTAATGAAACATGGAAACAGAGTATATAAGGTATATATAGAGAATATGGGCAATTCTAATGAGTTTCAAGTTTATGATATGCCTTTTTGTTCTGTTCTCTCTCAAGATAATCGCACACTGCCTCGACATTGAGGTCCTGGCTCTGGGAAGGCCAATCCATGACTTACCGGTATGGTGTTCCGTTGTGTGTTTTTATATCCGGGTATGCTTTACCTGCACTAGCAGTGTGATTGGGATCATTGGCTTGCTGTTGCCAATTATTTTCCAGATATTATTGCATGATGAATCAATATCTGGGGGTTTTTTTTTTCCCCACAGTGGTGACAGGGCCTCCAATGTGTTTCACAGATGGCTGTAGAAACTCACTGCTGTGCCTCTTTCCTGACCTCCACAGCGCATACTCACAATTTCACTTATGTATATATTACTCCATCAGACGTGTTTCAGTGGATTTTCAGTCCAGTTCTTGTGTAATTTTGCATGTCTCAGCCTTTCCTCTCTGTTTCCCTTCATTAAGAATGTCTTCTTGACAGACAGCCTTCCACTGAGTTCATTTCTGAAGAGGCTTGGATGAACAGGTCCTGTTTCATCTCTTTGGTGTACATAGTTTTTTTTTTTTTTTTTTTAAAGGTCTGCCACTACTTCTTTTGTCCTCCACTTGTCCAGTTTCTTTGACACAATGCACATCACCCCAAGATATCCCAAGTTTTTGGACAATAGCGCTGTGGGAATCACTGTGTTTGTGCCAAAAAAATAAATAAATTTTGGTTTGTCAAACTGTGTTTTCTTTGGTGTTTTTGTAGATTCAAAAAGTAAAACTGGAACAAACTGCAAATTGTTGTTACAGGTTCCCGGTTGCAAAAAGTAAGAAATTAAAATTAGTTCATTGCCAAGTTGTCTTTTATGTGTAGACACAACACTGGTTCTGTCCTTGAGTTCGGCACCTTTTATATGCTTGAATGATTCACAGGTCAGTGTTAAGTAACTTAGCAAACAAAACTAACATTCCTTTAAAAATGGTCTAGTTAAAGCAGCCAATGTACAAAGAAAACCTTTGAAAGACCTTCAGAAAGCCTGGAGTTTCAAATATATGAACCATCTCTCAAAACCACTTAAAAAAATGCCAAGAACATGTGGCTCCTTGGAAGCCATAGTCAAACACCTTGGTTTTCAGATTCATAAGACAACACGGTGAAAACATTTGAGATTACCACAGCCTCTACTCACACAGAGTCTCAAATCAGCTGTGTTGGCTGCTTTTTTAATGCCCATACCTGCGGTTGGCTATACGGCTGCTGTTACGTCCCATCCCCAGACATTTCTCCAGGTGTGGAGCAAAGCGTGAGGCAGCAATACTCCGGCTACAGTTGGGACATACACACTCCTTGTTTTTCCACTGGTTGTACACTTGGCCAAACACATCCAGTCCTGGCTGGTCCACAATTTCTGGAAGTCGAAATAAAGTCATTTGATTTATACGTTAATTATTCTCTGGTGTACACTGGCTGATATTGAAGAAACAACTCAGCTTTACTTGGCTGAAGAAAAAAAGAAAGAAAAAAGAAAAAAGTCTGTGCTCACCGAAGTCCCTCATACTTTCTTGGTCCGTGTCATCCAGGAAAAAATAGCCCTGCTTTACTGCCCGGTGGACCTCAAAGCAAAGTCCCAGGCAAGCATCCTCCACTAGGTCAGACAGGATGTCCTGAGCTAGGGCCTGGCAGGGAAGAGAAAGACACACAGTGTTGCCTGATTGCTTTATTGTGTTTTTGTTCTGAAGCAATTCAGCCACACGTGTCTGCAGATACAATGTGCATTTCCAAGTCTACCAGAAGGCTTCCACGCCATTGTACCTCCAGCTTGCTGTTGTCCAGGCTGGACACTGAAACCTCCTCCATTTTCATTTGCCAGAACTACCAGATGAGCAGACACTGCTGTGGTCATGCTGTAGCTCAGCAAGCATTGGCCAAAACAGGGCTGCAGCGGGAGGGATACATAAGTAAGCAACACGGTGGCAAACAATGAATGCAAATCAGTCTGTGGGTGAGATGCGTGGACTTACAACTGCACGTTGAACACTGCCAGGGAGTCACTTCCCAACGTTTTAAAACCTGGGGAAAAAATGACATTAACTTGGCATGGTGGGTGTTTTTCCCCCTTTTAAGCACTGCAACAACTCAAAAAACCAAACAAACAAACAACAACAACAGACGAAAGAAGGAAAACGTGACGCTACAGCGGTGCTCCGAGTATTACCGTGTAACGAAAGTAGCTTAGCCCTAACCTTGGAGAAGAAAACAAAGAGCTTGGCTGTGAATGGGCTGCTTGCGAGATGAATTGAAAATGCCAAGAGGTTAAAGGAGAGGCGGTATCGTACTCACGACCCCCCTCAACAGCACAACTACACAACACGCACAGCTACTAGCCAAACATGCTAATCCTGTCACATTAATTAGAAGCTATGCAACACATTTAGTTGTGACTGGCTGTGTTATTTTATTATGTTGCTGTTTTTTTCTTCGACGCTGGAGAAACAGAGTAACAACGAGGCTCTTCCCCGAACCCCGACACCGCTGCTGCACTGCGGCTGTGCGCCTTTCAACTCCCCGTACAAACACCCAGCAAGGGTGGGAGTGAAGGGACAAAGCGACGCCCCAACCCTCACATAAAGCTCACCGACGGATAATAAAGCAGCCTCAACCCAAATCCCCTATTAATTGTGTTTATTTACCTGTTTCGGCAGGCACCCATCTTTACATCAGAGATCAGGCAGGAGCAATCGATCGCTACACGAGTTCCCACCAGCGATTGCTTCCTCTGCTCTTCTAAACCAACTCCAACAGAGTAGTGATGGGATTTCCGACTCTTTTTAGAGAACCGGCTCTTTCGCCTAAACTCACTAAAAAGAGCCGGCTCTTCAAGTTTATTTGTTGCTTTAATTAATTTATTATTAACAATAATATAAAATTATGCACAAAATGAATTACTAATGTAAAAAAAGTGGTTTATTTATATATGTTTATATAAAAATATATGTAGTGGCCTCTAGAGACAAAGCACATACAAATTCCAAAGCAGGTACAAATTCCAAAACACATTTCTAGCGTTAACTGAACTTCCAAGACAGAGCTACCATAGATCACTTAAATTACACAATTGAAAGCATATGTGTATTTGTGTATTTATACACAAACACTGATATATATTCAAATAATTAAAAAAAAAAGATTGTTTACCTGAAGCGGAAAAAAGTGAGAGAGAGGGTCAGAGAAAGAAAAAGAAAAAAACAACCACCCACGGCTCGCATCCTGCACGTCAAAGATCCGGCTCTAAGAGCCATTTCGTTCGCGACACATCACTACAACCGAGTGTTTACCTCCCAGGGCAGCATGTGACTGTGTTTCCCCCACGCCGCTTACCAAAGAGCTACACTGTGCCTTTATTTCACTTTTTTCCCCACCACCCCTCCTAGTTTTTGCCCGGTTATTTGAATTTTACAGCCAAGATTAAACAAATCTTTAGGCAGACTTACAACATTTATCGCAAAAACACGTGGGACGTAATAAAAAAAAAAGGCCATCAAAAATCCAGAAAATCACACCATTTTATCTCAAATAGGTGTCTACTGATAATAAACCTCCCAGTCATGTTTGATAACAAGATGAACCTTCTTAACTGGGACGTCCCCCCCTTTTTTCTTTAATAGTCAAATGAAGATAAGCCTGTTTTCATTTTAGTAAGAAATACCTTTTGTCCTTTTTTTGCTAGTTATTTTTCCCCATTTCATACCAACCTATGGATCCATCCCGACTGAAATCCAAAGATTGTTACCAGACAGTATAATTGCTGGATTAACAGGATACAGGCAAATACAGACTATCAAGAACATACTACTACTACTACTACTAATAATAATAATAATAATAATAATCTTCAGCTTCCATTTATTCTTATTTTATTAACTTTGCAAATATAATTGTCTGTTTTGGTCCCACATTTCTTTTGTAGGGATCTAGCCACCCTAATTCACAATGGCTTCTCTATGAAACCACATGACACACACACGTATCATCACATTACAAAAATAGCTAAATATAGGTGCTGTCAGTATATTTATCTTTCTTTCAGCACCACCTCTGTGTGCAGCATAAACAGCATTCAAATGGACTATAAAACAGACCAGAAATTACAGGAGACACAGATTTGAGACTCTGAATCCTGAATTCAAACCTGCAGGAAAAATCAGTATGTAACTGCAAAAAAGGTGGAAGTAGTACCAGAACTTCCACGGGTGAAGAAAAAAAAAAAAGCTAGTGAAACGATTTAAGCTGTTTTTAATCAGACTATACATTTAGAGACACAAGGCAGCTCAGTGGCCCAGTGGTTGGCACAGTACATCACAACATGAATGTTTAGGCTCGACTCCTCCGTGGGTCAGCAAGAATCACCTCCAGATTTCTCCCACAGTCCAAAGACACACATGGTAGGCGAACTAGTGATTTTAAACTGGCAGTCGGCGTGAATACATCTGTATTAGCCCCATCACAGACAGGCAACATTCCCAAATGAAATTTATGGATCGACGATATGCACGGCGTTTTTACTCCCCAGTGTTCACTGAGAGTAAAGTTAAATAATTGGACACGTAAGTGCCAGGAGGCATTGCCAAGAAGGCTGCAAACTGGCAAAACTTCCTTCTGTAAGGAATCTGAAAACACCCCAGTGTGTTTTGTGTGTTTCATCATTTGAATGCATTAACTTGCAAAAAATGATTCACAACACAACAGACAGATTAAAATTCCAAGCATCGCTGCAGCGTCCATGTAAATATAAACCATCTTGCTTCAGTGTGGAAGTCAGAACAAACCCTTAGACGGTGAAGAATGTGAGGTTGTGAGGTTTTTGTCACCCACTCGAGGGCTTTTCCCTCTCTTCAAATTCAGAACAGCATCTGAATTTTCTGCATTTGGTTTTTCAGCTGTCCATCTCATCACCAATTAATACATGTCAAACATTATATCATCTTCTTCCTCCTCCTCGTCATCATCCTGCAGATTAACGGGGGACATTTCATATTTAGATGGACTGAATCATTTTTAATAACAAGGAACATGAAGGAAAAAAGGGTCTAATATTTCACAAACCTCATCAAAGTCCAGTATGTTGTCGTCTTCATCATCACTGCTGCTCTCGATGATTTCGTCTTCTGAGTCCTGCGTGACATACAAAAAAATTAGAAGAGTGCAGCTTAAAGAACATTTTCTTCATCATAAAAATTATACTATTCCCATTATCACTTATTCTCATTCCCCCTGAATATACATTGCTATATTACATTGACTTCTCCGACATTTACCTGAAGCTCTTCAAGCATGATGTAAAAATGTGAGTCATAAGTAAACCCTGTGAATAACTTGACTGCATTCATATCACGAGCATGAACTTGAACATGTGGGTGTATTACTTGGCGCTTGCTGTATAAATATTCAGACTTACTGATGGCTGCTTCAAAAATAGTTCGTCCTTGTCAGAATATTTCGGTAAGGTGTCCTCAAGATATTTTAATTTCTGCAATAATGGATAGGAATGTTATTATATTAGAAAACAAAAGACAAAAACAGGAGACTGAATTTTGAGGTACTCACACGAGGGTTCTGTTTTTGATACTCATTCTGCTCATCTGGAGTCAGTGTCTTTAAAACAAAAGTGTGAAAATTTAAATACTAATTAAAACTTAAAAAAAAAAAATGAAAATTATAAATAAATATTTTCCTACCTTAAACCACTCCTGCAGCTCGATGGAGTATTTCCTCAGCTTTTCATTTACTTTTAATTGGTACCGGGACTTGTCCTTTATGGAGAGTTCATGCCATTTTTTGTTGGCCGCAGCAAAGCGGTCTTTTGCATTTGGGATTTTTTCTTTTAGAATTTTCATCTGATCCTGGCAGAAAGCCACGTTGACAGACCTATAAAAATAAATAAAATTAAAAATTGTCTTTCAGGATTTCATTTGTCGAGTTAAAATTAATCCTTGAAGGTGAGTGAGTTTGACAACTATGCTCACATGGATGGCATCTTGGGCTCGCCGGGTATTTTCTCCTTGGTTTTCCTTTTGAAAATCTGCAGATTTATAACAAACGTGTTGATTTCAATGCCACGCAGTTAATACTTACATGAATGAAAAGAGAGCTCAGAAAACAGAAAGCTCTTAGAGGCAATTGCCAACAGATAGCTGAAAAGGTGACAAATTCCAAATTCCCCAAAAGTATCAAAGAAAAATGTTTGTTCTGTTAAATGAAAGTGGCAAAGTGTTGGCACCTTAACAGGACAATGTGTCATTCCCTCACTCTGGTAGTGGATTTGAACCATGAATATTCTTGCATCAGTGCTGAACACAGGACCAAGCCATACTCAGCTAGCTCTCCTGCCCCTTTGGTCTTTTGCTTTTTCTTCCCAGTGGAAAGGAACCAACACTTTTGCACATGTCTGTACATTTGTTATTATTTATAATAAAGAGCAAAGCATGTGGTCCAAACGCCCTTCCAGATTAAACAAATTTTCCATTTACTTGCAATGAACAGTCCTCTCACCTTACGCTTTGTAGGAAAACTGATCTTTGTTTTGCGGAGGACCTTGTTCCGCTTCTCCTCATCTAAACTCTGAAGATGAGAATACAACATAAAGTCAGCATTCACACAAAGCCCGTGAGATTTGTTAGCAATGCTGCACCTATGATCTTAGAACTTACCATTAGATACGTATGCAACTCACTTTCATACCGCATCTTCAGCTGAAATGAATGAACTACATGTTCAACTCTGCTTCAAGACATTATTAACATAACCCAACAAGATCACCTTGATTTCAAAACTTTGTTTTGCATCACAAAATAAAAAAAGTAATTTATGCTGCTATACCTCTTTGGAGCGTGTGTTGTAGGCTTTTCTCTCCTTTTCACTTAAATTTCGCCACCTCTGGGACCACTCTTTTATGTAGGCTCTTGTTGGGACACTCATACTACCAATCAGCTCTTTGCAGAATAAATTGTAGCCACTTCTACAGATATACACACAGAAAACAAACAAACATGCTCAGTAGCCTCTTCACAGAAGACTAGATGTGATTTTAAACTACATTAAATCAAAGTTAGCATTAAACACAGGCCGCACAATCACACAGGCAGTCAGAAATGCAGTTTTCCAGCATGTTTGTTCAAGAAACTCAACACTTAGAACACCAACAACAAAATATTGTCTTAAACTAATGCACCATTACTGTGCCCATGTATAATCTTTATTCTTAATACGCTAAACATACGCACTGAACACAAACATAAAATTTGAATAGAAAACCAGAGCTATGCAATACACCAATTTCTGGTATCAATACCAAGTAAATAAAGGGCCTGTGTTGCAGAAACAAATACACATATCAAAACTTAACCTATAAAAGACAGCTTATGTAATGGAGAGAACTGATTAAATGTGCCATAGGCTATAAATAAAATGAACATGACAGTTGCCAAGCCAAGTGTGTGTATGTATGGCTTACATAGGTGGCTTGACAGGCAGACCCTCAAAGTCCTCCTCTGACTCACTGGTGCTTTCAGGGACCACCTTCTTCCTTTTGCTCTTCTGAAGGGATTTGCCATATTTTTCCCTGAAAGACAAAAACATTTGTTTGGCTTTCCCCCCCCTTCTTCTTGTACAGGCAGCCTACTGGGCCAATCCCACACATACACAGCTGGGAACGTATGTTTGTCTTTTACCTCAACTCCACCCTCTTATTCGTGAATTCTTTATATGCGTTCCTGTATTTCTCCAGATAAAATGCCTGAAAAAGTAAATAATTCATGACTTAAAATGTGAGCTTTTCTGACGATGGGAACAGGCAGTGTTGTAGTGACAGCTCCTGATATACTTTACCTTCTTTTTGTCGGGGAGCAGACTGAATTCTTTGCTTGCGATTTTCATCAAACCTGCACAGCTCATCCCTGGATTCTTCTTCTTAATCTTGGAAAAGACTTCCTTGTAATACCAGGTATTTACGGGCATGGGTCTCTTCGGGTACTCTGGATGGAGCTAATTTTTTGGAAATGTGAATACTCAGTAGAGGGCAAGTACAAGCAACAAAGGAATACACATTTAACGCTATGCACCTGACCAGCAGTGTGTAATCCATGTGGCCAAGGAGATACTGCCCAGAGCCATGGCATGTTCCAATGCTATAACAGTCAGCTGTTGTTCTGCAGTACACATACATGGCTTGCTGTGTAAACATTTCAAGCATAATCTTTTACTAGGTAAAAAATTAAATGGTACAAACAGTCTATTTGGCTGAAACAGTCTTTTTGGAACAGGAAGGGGACGTCCCCAAACTGTTCTTAAAAAGCTGGGACCATGAAATTGTGCAAATTGCTTTGGTATGCTAAAGCACTAAACTTTTCTGTCACTGAGATTAAGGGCCAGAGAACAACCCCACACTGAACGCCTAACCCAGACTCATCCATCAGATTGTCACACAGAGAAAAATGATTGCACTTGGTGGTGTGAGGCTTGGATGCAGCTGCTAAGCCATGGAAATGCACTCTTCAAAGCTCTCTACCCTCTTTTTTTGATCTAATCTGAATAAGAAGTTTGGGGATGTCTAGAGAGTGACTCTGCAAAAAAAATAAATAAATAATAGCGACAAAATTTCACAACTGCACTTGTTGCATGGGTGGCATCCTATCACAGAACCACACTGGAATTCACTGAGAGCTTTAAAGCAGCCCATTACTTTTGGATTTTGGTCCTGCGTAAGACTGAGGAGGCGCTTTTGATAAAAAAATATTTTTTTTTTGTAAATGAAGCGATTCACATGACATTTAAAAGACAGCTTTCCACAGGCCATTTTTATTCACAAACTGGAGGTATAGAAATTGTTATGATTCTGTACCTACTAGAGATGGACCGATCCGATATTACGTATCGGTCCGATACTGATGTAAATTACTGGATCGGATATCGGAGAGAAATAAAAAATGTAATCCGATCCATTAAATATCAAAGAAGCACCTCACAAAACTTGCGACACAGCGTAACTCGGCTCATAACCGTAGCACGTCGGAGCAGTGTGCTCACGTGATAGAGCGGCTGTGTGTACCAGCATTTCATCTCCGAGGAAGTGATCCCAGAGAGAAGTAAAGCAAGTGTGTAAGTTCATCTCTAAATGTTTGTAAAGCATTCCCACGTTAAGCTTAACAACCGATATATGGAGCGACTTCCTCTTTTCTCTCCCTCCCTGTCCTGCTGCTATTAATCGTGAAACTGATTAATGATCAGCTGATCGGCATTTCTGTCTCGAGTCCGTCTCTCTTGTTTGTTTTTGGCCCACTTTGCACCAGAAAGAGGAAACCAGCGGCTGAACAACAGCAGCACGTTTAAGTTTGATAAGCTGTTGTTAGAATTTATTTAATATTACTTTCTACACCAGGATCTTTTTCTATGTAGCTGACAGCTGGTAACTGTGCAGGGGCGGATCTAGCAAAGTTTAGCCAGGGGGGCCGATAGGGCATGAACAGGGAAAAGGGGGCACAAAGACATACTTTTCTTTCTTATTCTCATTTAAAATTTCTAGCTTTTAATAAATAATTATCCGAATCTTACACCCAGAGTTTTAATCTGATGTAAAATGTATATCAGTCCATTACTGTATATAGTAACTATTAAGTCTAATATACCCTAGTAAGCTATAGTACTTTTTCCTTTGGGAAGGTACCATCTGTGCAGTGTGCAATTCTGTTGAAGAAAGATGTTGAATCTATTTAATTATTCTTGAAAAATAATTTATTTCTGTGCATTTTTTCCCCACACTGCATCAAATTAAAGTTGATTACGTCGAAAGCTAAATTGGCTAGTCATTCATATGTATATTAGGTTGTTACCTGGGAATTCTGGAGGGAGGGGAGTGGGGGTGTGTGGATGAGGGGGTGGGGGAGCTGCTAAAAGCTGTGAACTTCCTTTTGTGTTTCATCTTGATGCATTCTCAATCATCCAGGGAAATAAATCTCCAAAAGTCACCAACTTGGAGTGTTTCAGTTTGCCATCTTAGGGAGAAATCAACACATGTCCTTTGTATGTCCTTTGTTGCTGAGATTTATTGATAAAAACAGTACAAAAAAACCAACCATTTGTACACATATTTACAAATAATAATAAAAAGTGAGTGAGTACATTTCAACATTTTCAGCAATCACTCACAATCCTGGCACTGCCACGGTATCTGTAGTCTGCATTTACCACATGTGTATCTGTAGCAGTGAACACATCGCACAGTGGCATGATTGTTCTTGCATTTGTGTTTGACCTGACACATGGCTCTTTTTCCAGGGCTAGGTGTGGAGGGTTGTGTCCAAAGCAACTGTTCTTTTCTTGCCTTCTTCGCAGCTACATGAGAGTGAGCCAACTCTCTTGCAAGCTCCACCAGGAAGTCCACCCGTCTTTCCTTCGTCCCGGTGCATGCTTGATACAGCACATGTGCATTCAGTGCTGCCATGTCAATCATGTTCGCTGCAATTTCCAGTGTGTGGGGATCATTTGTCACCAACTGCATCACGTGCTACAACCCTGGTCTACATATCACCGTTGATGAACAGCTTTTCCCATCAAAGACTCGGTGCTGTTTCCTGCAGTATATTGCAAGTAAACCTGACAAGTTTGGGATCAAGTTTTGGGTGGCTTGCGACCTAAAATCCAAGTACATTTGCAATGTCTTCCCATATCTTGGCAAGGACCCCAATCGTCCCACTGGGGAGAGACTTTCTGAAAATGTAGTAATGAGGCTGATGGAACCATTCCTAGACAAGGGCAGAAATGTTACCACGGACAATTTTTTTCACATCGCTTTCACTTGCGCAAAAACTTCTTAGACGGTGTGTTGATTTCTCCCTAAGATGGCAAACTGAAACACTCCAAGTTGGTGACTTTTGGAGATTTATTTCCCTGGATGATTGAGAATGCATCAAGATGAAACATAAAAGGAAGTGCACAGCTTTTAGCAGCTCCCCCACCCCCTCAATCACACACCCCCACTCCCCTCCCTCCAGAATTCCCAGGTAACAACCTAATATACATATGAATGACTACCCAATTTAGCTTCCACTTGGCTGAAGCTAAAGCTTAGCTAAAAGCCTACCAGCCATTTGGCTGCTCTCCAGGTTTTATAGGTAGAAAAGCCAAATGGCTGCTCTCTGGGAGTTTAAGTGTTTTAAGCATCATGAGGTGGAGGGTGGTTCCCTATTTTTTTTCGCTGGGAGTTTGCAACCCTATTAGTTAAGTTGCTTAATATTTCTACTAAGTACTCTTTAAAATACCAGAATAGGAAGGATGGAGTAGGTTTAAGGTCATTAGATTGATCAGTATTGCTGAACTATGAAATATTTTGGGTGCAGTGTATTTTTTTACATACAGGTATAACAGAATAGCATTACTGTTGTTGTTTATTTAAACTTGAGTATGAACTTATACAAAATGCAGCACGATATTAAAACAAAAACAGTTTTATTGATTAAAAAACACACTATATCGGATTCATATCGGTATCGGCAGATATCCAAATTTATGATATCGGTATCGGACTTAAAGTGGTATCTAGTACCTACCTTTGCGTTATTGAGGGGATCAGAAAGGACACTTTCAGCTTCCACAATGAGCTCTGTGAGGTTGCGAACCTTCCGCATCTGAGAAACAACAAGGATATGTACAGTGTAAATCATATATTTGCTCAAGTCTGGCTCTTAGCAGTGAAACAGGCAATGCTGAAGTGAAACTGAAGATTTGAACATCTGCTAAAGAATAGTTAGGGATACTGAACTAGTAAGTTACTAAGTTAAAGTTAGAATTTGACCCACCTTCTGAATAACCTCTTTCCACTTTTGTTTGCATTCCTCCGGAGAAAAAGGAGGGAAGGCCACTTTCTCCCAGTCTAGAGTTCTCTCTCCATGGGTATAACTGAGCTCTTTCTTGTCATCCAGGATGTTGGCTTTCATTGCAGCGAGAAGTTTCTGGAGGTTTTTCTTGCACCATCCTGCACACGTACAGAAAGCACAGTCAACCACGACAAAGGATCCAACGGCCATTAACGAGATGTGAGCTTGCAAAGGCACTCTCATGCTGGGAAGAAAACTGCATATACCCACCAGACTCTTCTGCATTCTTTCCAGCGAGGCTCATGTTTCAAACAGAGCTTGTTTCATTCACACAAGTCCTTGGATGTACCGGCTGCACACAAACTACCCAGACATTTAAACTAAACCACGTTATTCTGCGTGGCAAAGTTAGCTAGTTCGCTAAGCTATCAGACTGATCTAGCTTAAGTTAAAAAGTTTTTACTTTACTGCTGCTGCTCACCCAACAGTACGAAACAAGGCGTAAAACACACGCTGCTCTGTTGGGCAGGAAGTAAACGCGTGCCAACTAGCCAATGAAAAGTGACATTCTTCTTCTTCTACGGGTTTCCCCGCCCTTCTTCTTCGTCGTCTTCACGAATAATTGCACAAATTGGCGCAACACTGCCTTTATCTGGTGGATTGTTGATCAGACGGTAGATTAATGGGAACTCTTTTTTTTTTTGTCATTTTATACGATCACAAAAAATGAGTTACCCTAAACCATTTTGTAGCTTATAAATCAAATAAACTACAAAATGTTCTTTCAGCTGTTTCTTCTTAGTACCACTAATAAGATTTGCAAATCACTGCATTCTGTTTTTCCAGTTACATTTTACACAATTTTCAGATTTTCTTGAATTGGGGTTGTATCTCCTTCCGCTACAGCTAAAACACAAACGTCCCAAACTTGAGCCGCTAACACTAATATAAATAAATATTAATACACAGCAGTACTTGGAGAATTGGCGACGCCTCCTTTTCTGGTGTCTCGGACAAAGTGTTTATCCGGAATTCAGAGAATCTAAAGAGAACTGTCTCCAGCAAAAGTTAATAACACTTAGTAAAAATGAAAGCGGAGAGGTTTTTTTTTACAGAAGATAGTTTTTTAATTACAGAGATATGAAAAGAAGAAAGCCGAACACACAATATAATTACTTTATACACAATATTATATCTCTCCTCGTATTGCCACACACTCCTTTTTTCTTTCCAGCATAAGCTCTTCTATCATTCCAGCAACAGTGTATACACATCATTTATCATCATATATTACACAATATTCATACAGATTTTAGCTCTTAGATAATAACTTAAGCGTCCATTTTTTACATTCAGTGTGCAGTTGTTTGGGGAAAAAAACAAACTTTTATAGCTTTTATACCTACAATTTTACACTCAGCTTTCAAGCTCTCTGCTTCTGGACAAAAGGCACATGTAGAATTGCTTCTCTGACATCTTGCACATCCTTTTTTTCTCTTTTTTTGTAAAAACATGTAAATGAGAATATTTCCAGGTTCAGTTATGCAAATGATTTACCTGAGTGGCAGTTTACAACAGCTAAATTTACAGTTTAGCAGTTGGCTTTAACAGTTTTACAGGTATGTGGAAAACCCCCAACATTTTAAGTATTTTTGCGCTAAGAGAAAAAAAATTAAGCCACTTATAAAATAAATATCCATTCATTAAAAAAGTCTGTCATGAAAAACATCTACAATGGCATCTGAGATTCACAGTACACGTCCTTCCCAGGCTCCTCCTCAAATGTCACTTTGGCATCATCAGCATCCAACTGAAACACAAGCACAGAAAGAACCGTTTTAAACACACTGCAACACACATACCATCTAAAAAGGTCTGAACTTTCCACAGCGTTCAGCTTACGCATTTCATTTCCAGTTCGGTGAAGAGATGCCCGGTCATAAGCATGCGCAGAGGAATGGTGAGGATGAGAACGAAGGGAAGCGCCAGAGACATCTGACTGGACTTCACAAGCCACAAAACTCCTAGACACACAACCTGGATGGCCGTGTACAGGTGCATTCGTCCTGTGCTCACCTGTAACCAAGACAGACAGACGTCAGCCAAACACAAGTAACTGACGATTTTAAGTAGCTTTGGAAACCTGCCAACACATGCCTAGTTCAAGGACAAATTAAAAGCATAATAAAATTTAAATCATAGAAATAGCCTTAGGTATATAAATGTGCATCTGGCAAATACCTCCCAGCAGTTTTACACAGAACATGATTTTATCACTACAGTCTCAAGCTGGGTAAAAATTAATAAATATAATAGGTAACACAGTAACATCTCATTGTGTTTAGTCTTGCAAAACCACAACTTCATTATTTTCCCCATGAGAAACCTTCTGTTTGCCCCGCTTATGCTAGCGCCATGGACCTCATGTATCATGCAGTGATGAGAAGCTTACTCTGGTAGCATAGGGTTCATTAGGATGGTATTTCTTTGGAATGAGAAGAAGCTGCACACGATCCCACAGCTGAATGCCATTTAACGACGTGATTCCCATGTAGAGGAAGATCCCAAACAAGGCTGCCATGGGAATCATCTTTAGGATGGGCTCCATGAGAACTGACAGACCTTGATACAAGCATACATTCAGATAAATGATAAAGGATCGTACACACACATCAGTTTGAATGCAAAGTATAAGTCTAGCAATGCTTTTGTAGACAGAACTGGGTGATTAGACAGCACCTACCAACAAGCAAGGCCACCACAATGCCGCTTATTCTCTGCTCCATCACTTTCTCTATCACCGGTTTTGGTCCTTTGCTCATGACAGTGAGAGCGTTGGCATGTGTGACAGACCGCACTGTGGCAGCGCTGAGCCACGGCACACCGAATATCGCGCTGAGGCCTCCCATGCCAACTAAAACCAGCAAGTCAAAGTGAAACCCGGAGCCTTTGACCATCTTCCTCTCAGGTTTACTCACTATCAGACTGTTTAGAGCCATAAAGATGGAGACGCTCATTAAAGTCATGAATTGTCACTTTTTCTATGGTTCGTGTCAGCTAATAAGACCAACGATGACTCACGTTGTGATCTGAGACTCCAGAAAGATGAGAATAAACACAAGCACGGCTGGGATGCAGGAAGCAAACATCAGCCACACAGGGAAAGGTTTGTGCTCTCCGAAAGGATTGATGAGCCAGCCTCTTTTTTCAGGATTGGACACCGTTAGACCTCTGGGAACGATTAGTTTCTATAAAGAAAAAAAACAACAACATTTTCAAATATGTTACACTGCAACATGTATAAAAAAGTTAATGGTTCGAGCTGCTTCCTAAATCCACTTTAAATTTTCCATGTAATTTTGTTACAATGTAAACATTAAATTTAATGGAATCTGGTCAAATTAAATTTAGTTAATTGGTAAACATTGAGTTTATACCAAGCTTCTTTTCCGTAAAGATGAATCATTTGAACAAATAAACCTTTGATTTTCATATATTTCGATGCATTTTACTTTAAATTATTGCTTCATGTTTATGAGTGTGCCTTTGTAGTTTGGAGTCACACGCTAACCTGAGTGTACGTATCCTGAACGTTGTAGTCCACAAGCGTCATGAGGACAATGGCAATAGGAACACCAAAGTCACCGATCAAACGCCTGATCTGTTAAACACACATCACCGACATCAAGTCTACTATTTGAATTTCATTTCATTTCATTTGGTTTCTTTTAATCCTATTATTTTAAAGTAAAGGTGACCTCATAAATGGAGTGAAACCTTCTGGGCATGAGCTCACCTTTCCAGGAAGGAATGTCCCGTTCTTGAACTGACGCAGGAAGTAAGCAATAAAGAAACAGCCCATCATGAGGCACATAGAGAGCAGGGCTGTGTTGGGGTAAGATGGCTTGATGGTGTTGACAATTAGAGTTTTGTTGCCGGTAGAATTGTCATACGTGACAATCTCTTCGACCTTTGGGTGCCAGGGATACTCGGCACTTGCATTCACGTGTTCGTAATTTAGAATTAGTGGATGCGCCTTGAAGATCTAAAGAAAAGTTCAAGAGCATAGGTGAAAATGACGGCTTATGTTCAACAAATAAATCGCAGATGAGAAATGTTTCAGATTTTATTACAACATGTGACATACACTTTTTAGCCACAATAAATAAAACCACTGAAAGATCAGTTGAACAGCACTGCACCAATGATGTAAAAAGTCATGTGTTAAATCCAATACTCTAGGCCTACAACCAATAAGACCAAAAGGACCTGATGCCAAACACCCAGTGCCAGACACCACAGGGTCCCCAGAGGTCTTGTTTCTTTGCCCCGGTAAGTCAGAGCTATTTTTGTGGAATGAGAGTAACTTGCGCAATATTTGGCTTGAAGTTTTAAAATTGTGGCTGATTGGTGTGTGTGTGTGTGTGTGTGTGTGTGTGTGTGTGTGTGTGTGTGTGTGTGTGTGTGTGTGTGTGTGTGTGTGTAATGAATAAAGATTGTTTACCCTCCCAAGTTTGGCAAAAGTTTCATAGATGAAAATGAGGGAGATGAGGATGGAGAAGATTTCCTGGGTGAATCGTGAAATGAAGCGAACCAGGAAGCTGCCCTCAAGGGCCACAATGATCACCACAATGACGACCAGCCACGCTCCCACCCAAACTCTCCCAACAATATACTCAATGCCCTGGGACTTGCAGAACTGAATGATGGAAATGAATGATGATTTGAATGTAGTATTAATGAATGAAAAAATATTAATTGAATTAAAAAAAGACAATAATGGAGTTGTAATGTTTGTTAGGGTTAATAAAAAGGCTTTTTAACTCACTGCATAGAAGGCCTCCTCAAATACCAACAGTGGACCAGAAAACCCAATAACCAGGACGGGCTGCGCGGCAACAAAGCAGAATATAATTCCCTGAATGCTGGTGGAAATGAGGAGCTCTGGCACACCCATCATGTTGTCCACCTTATAAGCTACAGGAAAAGATAAAAAAACAATTTATAGGATCTCCAAAAATACAAAAAACAGAAGAAAAAAAATGGTACCACAGTCATACACACCCAGGAGGCCTCCAAATGTGATGGCAGGAGACAGGGCAGCAAAGTAGATGAAAATGATGGCAGCAAGGACCTGTGCGTTTAGAGCATCGGTGATGTCACTCTTGTAGTACTGGTAGCGCCTTTTTATGTCTCGAATCATCCCCCCAAACGGTCGACCAGTACGAGAAAGGGGATCTTCAATAGGAGGTCTGGAAACGATTGAATCTGGGGAAAATGTGAAATCTGAGCTTAAGCCACTATCAGATCCCAAATAGTTATCCAAATAAGAAACTAAAAGCTGGCAAACAAATAATCTGTTTATCTTATTAGTTAAAATGTCAGCCAACATGGTAAATGCGTATGACTCACCACTGCAAACTTTGGCGTTGTTGACGAGGTCATAGCTTTGCAGTTTGTCCTGTAGCAGTTTCTTCTGAAAGTTGATGACTGAGCTGAGCATCGCCTCACTCTTGATCTCGGTGGGTGGGATCACGATGCTGCAGTCCATGAACTTGGACACAGCGTTGATCAGCTCTCGAGCACTCTTTGCCTGAAGGGCTGTCTGATTAAACACCTAGCACAGATTGAGCAGAGACAGATATGAAATCTGAAGATTGCAGGATTCTTTCTTAAAAATGAATTTTCCAATAGAAACTGTTAATCAAATATTATTTCACGGGATGATAAATAAATAGAAAAAAATATTAAAACCTTTGTTCAATTAACTTTATTTAGTGTTGGCTCATTTAAATTGCATTTTGAACTTGGACTTGCAACCTGCAATAACTCCTTTTGCCACTTGGGGGCAGTGGAAACAATCTAAAACAAGATAAAGCCATCCATAGGCAATTGCCTCTGGATGTGCCTCGGTATAATTAAAGAAAAAAAGATAATTGTCGATGTCCTTTGATGTGACGGAGTAATACGTTTCCTGAAAAATGATACCACTGGTAATTGCCTGTTACAGTTGCAACAAAAAAACCTAGATTGGAATGAAATTGCTTTAGAGCACAAATGTGAGTAAAAAAAAGTCACAAAAGAGGAAAAATATTTCTTAAGCTTTCTGCTTTCTTCTCAGTAATGTCACCGTTAAGCCACATTAACCCTTGCTACTTTCTCTTTTGCTGAAAGAGCCTGAACAGAGAGCGAAGACTTGAATGCTGTTTTTGCACTGAGTAGTATTTTTTGTCTTTTAAAAGCCTCAGTCAACTCACTTTATTAGCCATTAGTGCTGCCATAGCACGCCCAGTCTCATAGTAGTCCATGTCGCTGCTGCTGGGGCCAATCAGAAGAAAGACAAAGCGTACAGGCTCTGGGGCTTCCAACGCTGAGTCCAGTGCTACTGCTTCCTTCAGACGCACAAAGACAGCTGTGGGCTTCTCCAGAAAATCCAGGGTTCCTGGTCAAAAGAGGACCCTGCATTAGTTAACTTGCGTTTAACTGCATATTAATCACAGATTTTTTTTCCATCTGTTCTAAATGTACCTTAACAGGACATTTTTCATGTTTCTTATATTCTTATGGACAAATCCATTTTCTTTATTCACATTTATGTTTATACTAAGGCCCAGAATATTCTCCAGAAGAACCTCAGAGATGCTGCATGGTCATAAAATACACCAAAAGTGTACTTAACCATGTACTCCCACACAATCTAACTGCCTGCAAGCTAAAGCCACCCATGTACTTATTCACTGTTGAAAGTTTTTTTTTTTTTTTTCAATTTAGATTCTCAGCTGAAAGCTATCCAGCATGCTTTTCCTTTGGTGTGGGGGAGGAAGGCTCTCTGCATCAGCTGTGTGCTTGAGACTCAATGTACTATGGTGGTAACTTAGTTCAGATCAACTCAAATAACCTTGGTCCTATCAAGGAAACCATCTGGAAAAGCTTTAAAGCTGAACCTGCCATTCAGAATACCATTTCTTTATCCAGTTGTTTACCATCCACAATGTCACTGCCAGGGATACTGAACTATGGGGGCGGGCCAAAGGTCACAGTCTATGCATGTGTGCATTAACTGCTTGGTTGTGCTGGAGGTTCCTCCCTCTTAAAAGAGAGTTCTTCCTTCTCACTCTTGCCGGTTGCTTGCTCATAGGTGTTTGTCTGATTTTTGTGGATTTCTCCCTAATATTGTTGCGCCTTGAGGTTGCTGTTGTTGTAATTTGACACTTTTTGCATTAGGTACACGTGTGCAGCAATCAGAATGTAAACACCAACACTGTACTCCACATCAAACATGAAAAAAGCAGCTTACCCACTAGCACCATGGAGGCCTCAACATGCTCAGATTCATCAGTCTAAGGTAAGGCAGAAAGGAAAAAAGACTTTTCTATTCAAGACTTTGTGCAACAGAACCAACTTTTAAACATGCTGCTTTTGTCAGTTATGCTTAAATAAATGATAATACCAGTGGGACAACTTACTCTCTCCTTGACAGAAAACTTTTGCAGGTCAGTCCCAGTCAACATTTGGCTTTCTGGGTCAGTTGTTTGGCTGAAATGAGAGCAGCACGTCACTGTCATTGTCTCTGTGACCCATAACTGAAACTACAGCGGCAAACTACAAACAGTAAACTATTCATTGGTAGTTCTCTGTTCATTGAATAGTTTACAAAAAAAAAGAAAAGAAAACAAGACTGAAAAGTGGTAGAAATGTCATATTTGATTGAAACTTTTTTTGTAATATTGTTAAGTTTATTTAGAAAAAACAGGAGTTTTCAAATGCACAAAATGACCTATTCAATATTTGAAAAACTTTAAGAGAAATTGCTAGAAATGTAATAAATGAGTCCTTAAGTTGAAATTTTGACATAATAACCTAACTGTGTTGACTTATGGATATCAAGAATGTTTTTTTCACATTGTATTTTGTTTATTCTGCACAAAAAATATCAAAGTATAAAAACAACAATCCATAGCTTTAAATGAATAAAGCTATGGTCCAGACCTATTTTGAGGTTGGGACCACAAGCTTTCTGACTTGTTACCCAGTGGGTGTTCTCACAATCAGAGGGTTTGTTATGCTTATTTTGTTATCTTTGTGATTTAACTCTCAGACTGCACCGCACAAAACAGTTATGACAGTGTCCATTGTCTGTGTATAATAAAGGATTCAACAGGCAGACAAAAGGGTTTGATGGTCAGGGATGATGATTCATAATTATAGTTTGGATTCCACAACAGCTACAATAGTGTCAACCACTCTGAGCAAGCTAATGCAGTCTTTTCCTTTTGGAGTCTTGGATAATAGCCGGCTGAATGCCTGAGTGTATTTCATTTGTATTTGTGTTTGTATTTGTGGATGGTGTCTCAGACGATACCTGTGGTTTTGCAGCAGAGAGTTCAGCACTCCTTCCCGATCTCCTGACCTGATTTCCTTCTTGTTAACCATCTCACTGACCATCTTCTCTGTGATGGTATCCAGGGTCTTCTCCTCACAGTCTAAAATGGTCACACCTTGGCAAACACAATTTAGAAACATATGTGGTCATGTTCAATAAAAGGGAAAGAACTGCTGCTGTGGTTTAAGAAGGGACTTTAGAAGTAAAAGCCACTAAAGAAGCACTAGAACTAAAGCTATATGTGTCAGGTTGGCTAAGACTGAATTTTACAGATGCTAATCTAAAATAGCTTTTTTGATAATGATATTTTGCAACAACAATCTAAATCAGCAAAGCATTTAGTAAACTGGAATATAAGTATAGACTGCAGCACAGTTTTCCTTTGATCACACTGTAACAGGGAGGAGTGTGACACAGCATGGATTTACATAAAATATCAGTACCTTTAAATCCTATAAAAGTAAAGCACTTCAGAAAATTGAAAATAATTATAAATAGTGTAAAAAAAAAACCTGTAAATGCTCATGTTTTGCTCACTGACCTGGGCTCATGGTGTGTCTGAGCTGGATAAGGCTCCTGAAGGTGAGGCAAGAGATGGGAGTGGGCACCCACACCTGCGCTTGAGGGTCAAAGCTCTCCTCATAACCCACCCATCGGCCCTTCTCCTGCCAGTAGCCCTGCTGCTCCTGCTCCTTCATTTGTTCCTTCAGCTTCTTGTAGACAGAGAGAAACATAAGCACAGGACAAAGGTGCAAGGATAATTTGTGTCTGTGAGGCAAGTGAATTTTAGACAGGGCAGGTGGATGATATAGAGCTGCTCACCACCCCCACCCCCACTCCCTCACCCCCACCCCCCTCCTTGCAGTGCAACATGTGAGCATGAGGTGTAGGCCTACAACTGCACAACTGTGGTTTCAGTAATCTCTTACATTTAAAGTCGTCTACAAATTTAGGACATGTCTTTTTGTAGCAAATAGTAATAGTAAAAAAAAGAAATAAAAGATGGTTTATCCGAGGTGATTGTTTCCAGCTACTATGACTTGTTACTGCTTGCCTTTTTTAATTCCAGGTTTTAAAATCTTACCTCATTCATTTTTTGACTTTACATACAGTTCCAAAAATGATTTTAAACAAACCAAAACGAATAAATAATAAAAAACCTTTATCTGCAAATTTTACTTCAAGGTTAAGAAAACAATATTTTTCATGCCATATGATTCCCAAGTGTGCTTTACTCTCTTCAGGCAGAATCAGATAAATCCTGGTCATGCTTCATTACAAAACAAAAACATTAAAGACATTATGAGTGTTGTTTTCCAGTGACTGCCACTGTAAGAAGGCTAATTTCAACATCATCATCATTATTTATTTTAATTTGGTTGAGTTAATGTTTTACTTACTGTTACTGCATCAATGAATAGTGTAGTTAAAAGAGCAATATAGCAGTAAGCAAAGGTCTAACTAAGGTCATTGCACATACATGGGCGTAGGTTCAGAAGGCTTAGGAGCAATGTTCCCTCTAAGCTGCGCACGTGCGCAATTGCGCACTGCTGGCACGGTCTCTGCGCACAGAAAATCTGCGTTGCGCACAAAAAATAAAATCTAACCTGAATTGAAATTAAAATTAAAACTTTAACAATTCTGTTTTGTAGTGTTAGTCAGTAAGTGACTGGCTGCTCCCCTATGGGATTAGAACGATGCCACCTTATCCCATAGTCCAGCCAATAATACGATTCACATTCGTATATACGCAGCTAATCAATGTCGTTGACAGGCTATGACAGTCTTGCTGACACCGGTGCTTTAGCTAGCAAAGCGGCGTGGCTGATGTGGAGTGAAGCCACACAACGTGTACAACCATTGGAGATGTGAGCAGGACAGACGGAACAATTGACAGAAAAAGTGTGGACTTTAAATAAGTTTTTAAATTGTGTTGATAGGCCACGTAAAACCAGAGTTATGATAAAAATATCTGCAATGTTCGGTTTTCTTCCTGAATACTATCGTTGTTTATATTTACTGTGGGAAGAAACGGTAAAAACGGCGTTTTATAAGGAAAACGCTTGAAAGCGCTCTCCGCCTGTGAGCAAAAACAAAACCAAAAAAACCCCACCCTTTCCTATTGGTCGAAAAAAGTACCATGTCGACCAATCAAAAAAATATGGCAACATTGCATTTAGTTGTTTAGGAAGGGGGAAGTTTTAGGAGTGACGGTGGTGTTTTGAGATGTGAGAGATTTGCAAAGTTTAGCGCAAATCTTGTGTAGTTAGTGTGTAGTGTAGTCAAATTTTTTTATGTGTGTGTCAGAACAATGAGGCGAATGCTGACTGTTACAGCTGTTACAGTTCAAACAGGAGTTCAAACACAGAAGTTCTACTGAATGATAATCCTAAATAGAACAACACCTTGTTTTGTCTTGATAAATCACACTGTTACTCAGCTGAGTAAAGACATAAAGGCTTTACAGCTTTTTTCCCGATTTTTATTATTTTTATTTTAATATTGCGAGGGAAGTGGACACGGATCATGAAAATGTGGGAAGGTGATGTCCAGCTGACACTTTCATGTCTAAAAGGTAAACACGGTTTTCTCGCCTCAACAACCGCCAGGCTCCAGACCTCTGAGTCAAAATGAGTTTCCGGTGTGTACACGACTGGACACCCATGTTTCGAGTGTCAATACATGTCGAGCATCTAGAGTGGGTATACAGTGTGTGTGTGTGTGTGTGTGTGTGTGTGGGGGGGGGGGGGGGGGGGGTGACCCTTACCTGACACTTTGCAATGAGGTTACTGTCAATGTTTCAGTTCTAGGCAGCTGGAAAAGACGGAAAATACATTATTTACAAAACAGAACTGAGCAAAAGGGCAGAATTCAGCTTAGCCTGACTAGACAGTGTTTAAAGTGCATGGGTGTGTACTTATAAAACAAAATATGTGGTGTGCTAAATAAGTAACATTGTGCATCCTCTCTTTTCTTTTGAGGACAAAATGCTAGTCACCAGAATGTAAATCAATGCATTTAACAGTGAAGACAGTCAAGTTTAAGGTCTGGCTGTAACAGTAGGGTTACAGAGGCAGAGGTAGAAGTTAAGATAAGTATGAGGCTGAATCAAAGTGTAGCGTCACCTGTTCAACCTTGTGTGTATGTGTGTGCATATATGTGAATCATTAAGTGTTTATGTGCAGATTCTTTATATGTGCAAGGAGCAAATGTTAGATGGGTAGCTGTAGGTGCATAACAGGTGCATTTTTCTGCAAATATACAGTATTCTGTGAAAGTCATGAGTCACTCCTCTTTTTTTTTTTAAATTTTGCTTCCAAGTTGCCAGACTTTCTTATAAATTTTTGAAATTGGTCTTGAGCGACTCATGGAATGAACCCGTGTTGTGTCTACACATAACAGAAAACTTAGCAAAGAACCAATATGAAATTGTGTCTTTAGACGTTTTGTTACCGGTGGCCTGTCGCAAAAACATGAAATTTCCTCCAATTTCCTAAATCTACAAAAAAAAAAATTATAAAATAAAAAAATCTAAAGATAATGCAGTCTGACAGAACTAAAATTGTATTTTGGCACCAAAACGGTTATTCCCATATCTTGGCATGGTGTACAGTGTGCCCTTAAAGAAACTTGACACACGGAAGACAAAAAAAAAGACAAAAAAAACCTACAGCAGGTGAACAGTATTGAAAAGTCATGCCCTATCTATGCAATGATGAATATTCTTTTGTTCAAATCATTTTAAGGATGTACAGAGAAGTTCAGGAGCTAGATAAAGCAGTGAGTGTCCACAGCATCTGCAAAACACAGTGGAGCCTCTGTCATGGTTTGCTGCTACATTTCAGCCAGTGGTGTTGAGCTCTTGTCAAAATTGATGAAATTATAAAAGCAGAAATGTCAGCTTTTGTTCCATTTTGATTGGAAGCAGCTTCATGTTTTTAGCATGACAATGACACAAACACACTGCCTGCCAATGTATTAAAAGCATACCTGGATAGAAAACACACATAGTGGTACACTACCAGTCATGGATTGGCCTCCCAAGAGTCTGAAGCTAAAGATGAAGCAGTGTGGGATCATCTTGCATAAAGACATCTAAAGAAGCGCCTTAAATGTCCATTATAAACCTGGAGAACTATTCCTGGAGACTACTCAAAGAAATGACAAGAACGCTTCTCTAAGAGTGTTCAGGCTGTGCTGACGAATAAATATGGTCATACCAATTATACACTCTCAAGCTCTGGAATCATATATTTCTGTTTTGGCTTTATATATAGTATCTCCATTTATTTTGACACTTTTATATAAATTGCTGCACCATTTTTTTGCAAAAAAAAAATCTGCATCTTTGCAAGTGTCTCAAAGATCATTAAAATTGCAGATGAGAAAAGCATTCTTATCTTATTGTTTGTGCATACTTAATCATCTGGGCATGTATTCCATAAAAAGTGACTTGTTGTTTTACACAACATGACTGATATTGCCACATTCTGTTTTGCAATGACTGTTAAATTTCTTCAATTAACCAATAAAGATTATTCCACTGCAGCAGTGACTCTAACACACATCACAACAACATTAAGTGTGCAACTTCAATGAAGTGCTCCATTCCCATATTTTCATGCTTCAAAGCAACAGCTTAACTTAATTTTTGGACAAATACCATTCATAGCTGTAGCAGAAAAGCTGACACTTACCTCCTGCAGTCACTGCTTAAACTGACAGCAGTGGCAAGTGACTGACCCCAGAATGGCAAAAAAATTGTGACTTCATACGCATCACCTATTTAAAGCTTCTTCGGTGCCGATGTGTGTGTGCATGCTTCTCGATAATGGGTGGGACTAATACATGCATGCACACACACATGGACACGTGCACTCTAATTCTCTCGAAGCGCAAATCCAGCAGAGCAATGTGTTCCGGTCTCACCCATAATATTGATAGTGAATACAGTGGTTTGGTATGGAAGAAAACTAGTCAAACTGTGTCATTATCCAGCCCGCATCTTATCATATTTAATGTCTGTGTTTAGAGGACAACAAGGGCTTAGACTTCTCTGCTGGGCCTGGTCACCTTCAGTCTTGCTGGAGTAAAACATTTGCTTAAAGCTGGCTTTCATCTGCTTTTCTTCCTCCCACCTTAAGACGATCAGCATAAAACTGAGGTGTATTAATCACATTTATGATTGCATATATAGCGGAAACTGCTGCCCGACTGTCATTTTGGGCTGACTTTTCTTCTGAACTAGACACACAAACAACAAATTCAAAACAATTCCACTCATTAACTGCAAACATTAGGTGACATTTAACTCTTCTAGTCATTAGAGGGTGATTTTAAGAAGTCATTAGAGACTAATTCTTATTCCCCAAATTGTTTTAATCTTTAAAAAAGTGTGATATTACATTTCCTGTAATGCAACTTTCTGCTTTTTGAAAGATTTATGTTTCTTGAGCTCACTTTAATGACTCGGCTGGATTATGTAAAAAAAATGAGTGGTTCTGCACAGGGCAATTCCTGGAAGCTTATGCTTGTTAGTTTTTTAATAACATAATAATCAAGTTGTAAAGCATATCATAACAGAGGTGTGCTGTCTTTAATAAACTTTAATGTAAAGAAAAGAAATATTTGCATACCTTCTGTTGACGGTAAATGTTATCATCCTGCATCTTGTTTCTGTCACTGTACCTCATTATGTAACTGTCTGGAATCCATTGAGACTATTTTTTTCTTGACACTGGGTTGTCAGTCACCAACATGAGTGACGAAATACGAGAAGTCCTCTTCCTATATGCAAATCTGAAAGCATTGTTTCTCTGCACGCTGATATATTTAATAGTGTCTGCATGTGTTTGTCCTGAACAGAAGCTCAGAGGCCTCTGCATCCCAAATCCTCTGATGTATCTCCCATTACAAGTATAAAGAATCTATAAGCAAAATAATTTTTTTAATGTATGTTTTACTATCTTTTCTGTTTCATGCATCAAGCAAAACTGACATTCACTAAAGTGTAATTCTGCAACAGCAGCAATCTCCTAATGTAATTCTAAAAACCAATATGGATGTAAATCTATCAAATTACTCTTAGCAAAAGCAAGAAAACTAGGAATTAGCAATGTATACTACTATATAGCATTATTGGATTATTATTGTTATTATGGTTGCATTTATGTGCTGTTAAGCAGTTTCATCTGCACAAATGTGTCATACTTTGTATGAAAGTGTAAATGCAACCTGGCTGATATCCTTCATTATATCCGTTAACATAACATTTCATTCCTCCAAGAAATGTTTAGTAGTGACATCAGTCTCCAAGAAAGGCATCGGTGTGAATACTTGATAGACATTAATACATGTATACACTATACATAACAGTTGATGCAAGCACAGGCTTTTGAGTTTTCATGCAATATTAAATTACAAAGCAGAGACTGCTTTTTTTGAGCCTTTTCTGTAGTGTTGTGGTTAACACATTTGCCTTAAAGGTGGAAAACATCCAGTTCAAGACCAGAAGGAGACACAAGCCCAGCCTCAGAGGTCATAATTTTCATTGCTGGTCCCAAGCCTGGATAAATGGAACGGTTGTGTCAGGAAGGGCGTTTAGAAAAAAAAAAATCAACATGTGGTATCATGTGCCATTGAAACCCCTGGGAAATAAGGGAGTAGCTGAAAGTAGTTGTCGGTTGTGAAGGACACACAAAGGGAGTTTTTTACCCTCATGTAAATATCTCATTTATGAATGAAAGGTAGCCAACTAATGCAGCTAGTGTTCAATCAGTACAGTTTAATTAAATTTTATTTATATAGTACCAATTCATAACAGAACAAGCTTCGATTAGAAAGAAACTCAGCAATCACACAATCTCTTATGAGCAAGCACTTGGCAACAGTAGGAAGGAAAAACTCCCTTTTAACAGGAAGAAACCTTTGTCAGAACTAGGCTCAGGGAAGGAGCAATCTGCCGCAACCGGCCTGATAGAGGGTGAATAATGTGAAAAGTATTGTTCCCAGCATGGAACCCTGTGGAACTCCATGACAAACCTTTGTGTGTGAGAAAGATTCACCATTTACATACAAAAATTGGAATTCATAAGATTGATATGATTCAAGCAAGTGGAGCACAGTGCTACCACAGTACAGTCAACATCTGGCTCTCAAGTAATTGAAATAAATTACAATTCAATAGTATTTCAACAATGTTTATTATTCATTTTCAGTTAGTAAGAAAATAAATTTTAAAAATTATTTATTTTCTCATTTCAAGTAAAATAAGGCTTCGATTTTAGATTTGCTTAATTTTAATAAAGGTGTTGTTTGAATCACCCCATTTCTGTAAACCATCTCAACTTTGAATATTATTTTCTCCCTATGTGTTTCCCCCATGAGTTTTCTGTTTTCACACATGCCCTGAATAAAGCATTTGATTTGCTAAGTAATGTTATGTGGGATGAGTTACAAAGCATGTGACTCGTCTGTGTGTTGCCTTTGTATATACATTGACCACCAAAGACAAAGGAAAAGGCTGCACAGATTAAAATAACCTTACCGTAAATACAAGAAATGCTGTGCAGAGTAAATTAGAAACAGTCCATCAAAATCTAGTAATAGATCTGTTAGAATGGAGAAACATATAGATGCAGATCCAGCCCGCACTCTGTCTATTGGTGACCTAGGGTTTAGATGAAGACATTAACTCAGAGAGGCTGATCGAAGTGAAGGGGTCCAAGTAAACATCAATCAAATATCAGTTATTAAAGTTGCTGTACTTTAAGGCACATCTGTGGGATAGCTGTAAATAATTTTTTTTCTAATTATTACAGTTTCATCTGGGAAGAAATTCCTAAAGTCATTGCTAGTTAAGGTTAACAGACTTAGCTCATTAAAAATTGGACTTTTTCTCAGCCTGGCTACAGTGCTGAAGTTAATTTGTCACGAATAGTAAGATGTCCTAGCTTTACTGAGGGCTTTTGTAGAATAACAAACTATTTTTTAGGCCAAAAGTGTAACACCAATTCTTCTTCAGCCTATCCATTATCTACTTCAAGGTGGAAGTTTGTGAGTTACCAGGGAGTCAAGCAATCAAGCATCTGTAATGTACTGCCTTCTTTTTCAGAGAAAACACAGAATCCAGGGTCATACGCAGTGCAGATGCTACAATATTAATAAGATATAATCGATTTCTGTGGGATAAAAAAATGCAGAGAAACATATAAGATTGCAACTGGTCCCAAGTCTGGATAGTCATGTTTTGGGGTGTTTAATAAATTCAGCCAGATTTCAGGAAAAAAGAGAGCTTCTCTATCTAACATCTCCTAACAAGACCAGGTTTCCCCAAAAAGTTTCCTAGTTAAGGTTGGTGGAGTACTGGAGGTCACCCAATGCAGCCTGATTTCCTGGCTGCTCGGGAGGACCAGCCAAGGGAGCGCTAACTGGGGCTAAGCTACTTTGGCCCACACTGACTACCAGTTGGGCTGGTTATAGGACTGTGGAGGCTCTCAGGTCATCGTACTCTAAGGAGCTTGGAAAGAAAAGCATCTGGACTTTTTAAAGTTTCTTGAAGACTTTTCATCTCTCATCCAAGAAGTTTCTTCAGTTCTAAGAGCAGTTGGTGGAGTCCCAGATGGTCTTCTACTCTTTCTGTCGTATTTGAGGTTTGTAAAACAATGACCAAACAATGCACTTTGACGTGCAAATAGATACAGAAATGGTGCAAAAATGCTGGTAGCAAAATCCCATTTAAAAATTCACCAAATCAGCAATTCAATACCAGCAGAAGTGATTCCAGCCCAGTTGCTACAGCTGTCACTAATATGCTTGGTATGTGTGCAGGGCAACTGAGACTATGCTAAACAAACTCAGGGAGGGAAATCCTTACTGTGTGTTTGGCAGCATGCCAGCATCCAGATCATGGTACAGCTGAATAAATTCATTCCATAAATATTATTATATATACAGTAGTTTTATCTGTTACCATAACACTTCAGAGTTCAGAAATAAATAGGTGACATGATGGTGGCTACATCCATCTTTTATATAAAGTTATAGTTAAAAAATGAACGAAAATTTAGTAAACAATTCTAATATTAAGGAAACCTTTTATTAGCCGATATGCTTGGATACTTTATGGCACCTTGCTTATACTGTAATCTTTAAAAAAAAAAAGACAGTTTCTTTACTTGTACTGCTTTCTACATTTCGCATTCTTTATAATGCTGACAAGTGATAACAGAAGTATAGCACAGCCCTTGAGCACTGTTTCTATTATAAAGTACCATCACAGAAAGTGGTCACAGTGGTCATAAAAAGATTTGACAGTTTTGTGGAAAAATATGAATTAATGACAGATAGTCAGTATGGGTTCAGAAACAACAGATCAACAGCTTTGGCACTGATAGATCTAATGGAAAAGATAACGGAATGTATGGATAATAAGAGGTATGCGCTCGGAGTTTTCTTAGATCTAAAGAAGGCGTTTGATACTGTTAATCATGAAATTCTATTAAAAAAACTGGAAAAGTACGGGTTTAGGGGAGTGGTTTTGGAATGGTTAAAAAGCTATGTAGGGAATAGGCAACAATATGTACAAATAAATGAATATAAATCTAATTTGATGGATATAGCTTGTGGAGTACCTCAAGGTTCAGTACTGGGTCCAAAAATGTTTATTATGTACTTAAATGATATCTGCAGAGTATCGGAGATTTTAAAGTTTGTAATATTTGCAGATGACACAAATATACTGTGTGCAGGTGGGGAATTGCCACAGGTTTTGGAAATGATCACACAGGAATTAACGATATTAAAGAAGTGGTTTGATATAAATAAATTATCATTGAATCTCGATAAAACCAAATTTATGTTGTTTGGAAACCAAAAGAAAAACATCGAAGTAGAAATATGTGTTGACAATGTATATTTAGAAAGAGTAAATGAAATAAAATTTCTTGGGGTGATCATTGACCACAAGCTCTGTTGGAAGCCACACATTACTTATGTTCGGGGGAAATTGGCACGGGGCATTGCCGTCCTGGGAAAAGCAAAGCATATGTTGGATCAGAAAGCACTGCACATTTTATACTGTGCTTTACTACTGCCATATATGAGCTACTGTGTAGAGGTCTGGGGAAACACATACAAAAGTAACACACAAACAATAACTATAACACAGAAAAGGGCCATTAGATTAATAAATAATGTAGGGTACAGGGACCATACAAATGCACTCTTTGTCAAAATGCAAGCTATTAAATTCCAAGACTTGGTGAAGCTTAAAACAGCGCAAATAATGTATAAAGTCAGAAATAAATTGCTTCCCAAAGAAATCTGTAAATTGTTCATAGAAAGAGAAGGTGGGTATAACTTAAGAGGGAAATGGAATTTAAAAATACAAAGTGCTAGAACAACTTTAAGAACTATGTCTATCTCAATTGCAGGAGTTAAATTATGGAACAGTCTAACAGAAGAAATAAAAGACAGTCAAAACATAAAACAGTTTAAAGTAAAATATAAAAACCTAATTTTAAATAAGTATAAGAATGAAGAAAACGGGGTTAACCCAGGATGGTAATGTTGCTGGTAATGGTGTTGCGGCTCTTTTTTGGTTGTTTTTTTGTTTTGTTTTGGTTTGTTGTTTTTCCATAACTTGTGTATCTGCAAATATACACATTCTGTATTTTTCATATGAAAGAAACTATACTGTGGTGGGGCTTGCTAATTTCTTGTTTTTGATTTATGTATGTTATGTTTTGTTTTACTTCATATGTTTATATGTTTCATATGTTGTTTGTTTAATTTAAGACAAAAAAAAAATTAAATGAATGAGAGGTAAAACTTGAGGGGGTAGGGACAAATAAGTAAATACTTCAGCCTACTCCTTTTCAAACAAATAATGGAATGATATTTTGTAATGATTGTGAAGGCACATGTTTGAAATGTTTGAAATAAAAATGAACTGAACTGAACTGAACTGAACAGGGTGGAAAAGTCATCATGCAAGGATGGAAAAAGACAAGAAATGCCCAAATTCTTTTCAATGAGCATTTAAAGCGTTAAAAGGAAGTTCACTGCTTTAACAATGATCTTACAGCTGATAATAGGTGGGCAGGCAAGACATCAGCCACGCTCGGTCAGATGAGGAAGCAAGTAGGAAGCAGGAAGGAAAGACTTTAGCCAGACAACATTCTGGCCAAAAGCATCAGAAAAACAGCTTTCTGCTTTCTACACGCTAAAGCTGAACAGCATATGTGTAGGCAGCAGACTGATGACAGGAGACAACAGATGATCAGCAGATGGTCAGGTGGAGTCTGACAGCGTCTGAAAGTAAAAATGCAAAAGAAGAGGCATTTGTTCTTATATATTGTTACTTACAAACTTCATTCAGTGTGTCCTATTAAATTAACTAACTTTAGGTTAAGGAAATAACTGGCACTACTTCAAAAAAGTAGGGGCAGGAGACAAAAAAATGATACAACATAGTAATGCAATATCAATACAGGGACACCACATATAGACATGTTGTTAAAATACTTTGGGAATACTATGATCAAGAGGGCTATCCCATGCACCACCATCCTGAGATAATAGGAAAATACACTGAATTAATCCATCCATTCACTTCTGCTTATATGTCGCGGGGGGGAAGGGGGGGGGGGGGCTGGCGCCTACCCAGCTGTCTTAGGGCGAGAGGCAGGGTACACCCTGGACAGGTCGCCAGTCTGTCACAGGGCTAACACATAGACAACCATTCGTGCTCACATTCACACCTATGGACAATTTAGTGTTTCCAATTAACTTATCCCCACTAACTGCATGTCTTTGGACTGTGGGAGGAAACCGGAGTACCCGGGGATGACCCAAGCAAACAATCAACAGTGCTAAACAGTGTGCCACTGCACTGTTGAATTAATTCATCTGTGAAACCATCCAACACTGGACTTCCTAATGCAGAGCAAGCTAATGGCTCAGTCACACAGGTACAAATAGGACAGCAGGCTCCGTGCATCTACATAAAATAAAAATGACAATAATAACGATAAATGCTGTCTTATTTATAAATACAGACAGACTGCTAGGACGTTGCCATCAGTCTAAATTAGTTTTTGTCAATGAGCACAACTTGAGGGGACTCGAGGTCACTGTAATTTTTAGTAGATACACTAATGGTATCAATTTCAAACTCCTACGTTGCCCACCTGCTCACCCAGCGGGACAAATACACATCCTCAGCCTTTTATGAGGGGTAATAATAAACTGGATTATATGTATGGCAAGTGCTTTAATACTTCAGGAACACTTCCTTAAAGTTAAAACTGACTCCACTGAATGGGAACGGTCCCATGGAGAATAATCATCTTTAGCACAGCAGGGGGCAGCATTCTTTAAAGGATTATTGAAAGTGACTGTGATAAAATCGCTGAGGTTCTTCAGGTTCATGTGCAACCAGAACTCATTTCTCTGTGTACATATCACTAAGCACATTTAAGCAGAAATCTTTAAAACAGGAGATTCTTTGAACCTTCCTCATGTATAATTGTAGCGACTGGAACCACTACTGTAAATTCAGATGTGTGAATTGTAGATTAAATTATATTACATACATATAGATTATGTTACCTGGCAAACTTTGACTTGAGTAGTTACTAGTTAACTTTGGTTAACCATCACCCAGGGATGCTACATTTAACGTTTAAATTGGTGACACATTGGACATCTGGATATATTTTTTTCTTCCAAAACCATGAAGTGGATTACATAATCAAACAAGCAGATTTGTTTGGCTACATTTAAAACAAAGACCCCAAACTGCAATGTTAATGGTATACAAGTCAGGGCACACTTTCTTTTAAAAATATCTGCATAACTGAGGATTTCTGAGTAACTCAACTGAGGATTTACACTCTGCTCAATATTTTTAAATGATCTCTATGTCCAACTCCCCAAAAAACAACAACAAAAAATTCCCTCTGGATATGGAGGTTCAGTCACAGGTTAAAATATTGAAACGATGAACTTATAAAAAAAGCATAGACAAAAAGCAAAGTGTTCCTCGACAACAAAAGACAAACTGCCCCGAACCCTTGGGGGCTCTCGCTTTTATACAAAAAAGCCCCTCATCCTCTCTGTAAATTTCCACTCCACGATCTCAACCCTGTAGGGGTGCAGATTCTGGACAAAACTGGAATTTTTCAGCCCTCATTTACTATCATTAAGGGGTCACTGTGACCTGCAACACTTCACTATTTCTCACCACAGGTGCTCTGATGATGTGCAACATGTAATATCCAAACACAGTAAACACATAATATATCACTTTGGCAAATACTCAAATATAATATGCTGATTACTTGAGCTCAGAGCAACCAATATGTTATGAGATAAAATGCCATACTGAAAGGCTCATACTGAAAAAACCCCACAAGTGTTCAACGGTCTCTCTGCCATGACACGTGTAGAGACAAATGCGTATGGCCATGGAGTTGGTAACGAGGGTCACTCACTTTAATCAGCTGCTTCAAACCAACATTTTTGACTGTGATCGTGGGCTCTGTTCCAAAAGCACCTCCTGTCTCCTTTTCCTAACCTCTTCTTTGACCTTGGTGACCTTTTTATCAAGGTCAAAGAAATGTGAGAAGGAGCAATGATAAGGAAGATAAAGAGAACAGCAGTCCGTTGAGAATCAGAATCACCTAACACTAGTCTCCTTATATGTTGAAACTAGTGTGTGCAGAAGAAAGATTACAGAATGCATCTTAATACACCAAGGTTGGAATTTTAGAGAAAAAGCATTTTTTCTCAAATTTACTACTACTTGTGTCTGCGGCAGAGTAAAGCCATCTTTTGATGTTTATAAGCTTACTTAAATAGGCACAGTGTTTGTGACTGAAAGTTGTGAACGGGAGTATTTTTGCTGCTGGCCTTAGCATCTCAGCATATGTATTTGTAGGAGCTTTCCTTTCAGGAGAAAAATGTTTACACGACTCACGAAAATGTGAATTATAAAATCTGAGGGACACAATTTACTGCATTTTTACAAATCTAGTCCTGAAAAAAATCAAGAAACAAGAAGTGCTTACTCAGTATTTTGGGTGGATGGCTTAAGGCTGCCCAAACTGTCTCTGTCCTAAAACTCTTCACTCAGTCCGGATGAGAGGTAAGCTCCGCTTATTGGTCATAAGTAATACTGGGATTGTCATGAAAAAGAGCAGAAATCATCAGAGCCGAGCTGTCTTTTTTTCAGCAGTGTGCACAAAGCAAGTTACCGTCACTGCTGAATCTGTAACACAATTAATTTATCTCAACCGGATTACTGTTTTCAGAGAAAAACACATGCGTGAAACCTGAGCTTACGCTGGATAATTTTGGTAAATTTCTACCCACATCTTTGTACACAAAGGATAGCATACAGTTAGTAGATCACCCTGGAACTGTAACATCACAATAAATCGCCTCACTAATTAAATCCGTTCCATAGCAGACAAAAGTAAATACCTGATCATTTCTTATATTTAACTACTCTGAACTTCTTTTCTCCTCCCTGTTTAGCATTTCTGTGACTGCAGTAAAATTTGTTCAATCCATCACTTATCCCATTTGACCCGAAGTAAAAATTACTTCACAATAATCCTAAAAGCAGCAATATAGCAAAGGACATAACCGATACAACCTGATTGTAAAGAACTTAAAATACACTTTGATGGGTTATTATAGCTCATAATCTTTAGAGAACTAATATAAATCTATGATCTTCAAGGCAACAACTCAACCAGTAGTTTTATTACAGTAGTGTGATGTTCAGAGTTCACACTACTGTGGACACTGTTTCCATGAAACCGATGTGGACTAACATTTACATAATCTGCACTGCTTTATTATGCCGATTTTTTTTTCATAACTGCTCAGACGGTCTGAATTATGGGACTGTGGCTCTATATGAGAACTACAGTAACATGTCATGCTAAACTATGTAACATTCAAGGGCTTGATAACGTTTGCACACACACATGAACTGATTTCTCCCTGCTGAATCTGTATTGAATACAAGTAAAACGTGTGTCCATTTCACACCTTAGACAGGGAAAGTGTGAAATGAACGACTGCCTATTACACACTTTGAAGTGATACTGGGTTAATTCGTGTGTTAGAATATTGCCTTTGTGTTGCAATGTGTTTAGTAATGATGTAGCTCTCCTTTGGATAAATCCTGTGCACCACCTGAATGTTAATCCTCAGAACCCTCTTCAGTGAGTTCTATCAGAAAAGTTTGATTCTCCTTCATCCTCCATGATCTGGACAGCCTCCTTGCTTTCAGAGAGAAACACATGCTAAACCTGACTAGTTGATTACTTCAGTTAGTAAGCCTGCCACTCTCAGTCATGTTCCCTCATCGGGTTTGCTGCTCTTGGCTGAATGCTGGTTATTAATGAAGTGAACTGGCTCCATTTTTGTAAACAAATGATGCCACATATTAGTAGAGGACCCTGCAATTGTGGCATCACAGTAACTTGCTCAGCCTAATAAACTGTCCTATAGCTTATAATTTATTTACATTTCCCTGTTGTAAAGTGATTCAGTGATCCATTTCCTCCTATACAACAACAACAACAATAATAAAAATAATAATAAAAATTAAATTTCATGATAATCATAAAGGCTGCAACACAACAGACATTAGGAATGTAAACTGAATTATACAGAATCTTGAGTGCACTTTGATCAATTAATATAAACCAGAATCTGTTTAGAGAGCTTAAATGAATTTATGTTTATGTAAGGCAGCAGATAGACAAGAAGCAGATTTTCTTCCAGCAGCCTGATGTCTAACAGGCTTATGAATAGACTTCAAAACCTTTTTAGCAGGTTATTGCACAAAATGGAAAATGCACTTCTAATTAATATGTGCTTGATGTGCTCAACATTTTTGTGATTGTTTTCATAGATGGTCGGATGGCCCAATGCGAAGAATTATAGGACGGTATTTGCTCCTCTCCTTTCATAAAGGATGCTTTCTGTGCTAAACGGGACAATAAAGGAGGCATTTACGCTCTTTTTCCTAGTATTTGGAGATGTGGAGTGGCTCTTATTATGTGCTATGCGGATACTTCCTTGTCATTTTCCTCAGTTAGGGCTATTCCAAAGCAAAACTGAATATTGGAACACACCGTGTGACGAGCTTCCAAAGCGCAGGTGTTTTGAAAAACACTGCTCCAAAGTGGGGGTGAAAACACCCACATGACATGACCATGGGTGATTAAGGTTTTTGTGTATCATCCCAGTTTCAACAGGTGGATTATCTGCTGCATTTAGGCAGGTGAGATGCCCAGATTTCCATCTCTTTACAAACTAATAATAATGGATTGGATTTATATAGCACTTTTCAAGTCACCCAAAGCGCTTTACAATGCCACTATTCACACACTGGTGGAGGCAAGCTACCACAGCTGCCCTGGGGCAGACTGACAGAAGCGAGGCTGCCATATCGTGCCCCTCTGGCCAACACCAGTAGGCAGTAGGGTAAAGTGTCTTGCCCAAGGACACAACGACCAGGACAGAGAGCCCGGGGATCGAACCGGCAACCTTCCGGTTACAGATGTGCTTCCCAAACCTCTGAGCCACGGTCGCCATCGCTAGAGCCATCTGGGCTATGCCTTGTAATTACTGAATTTATACCCATACTATTCTACTATATTTATGTCCTTTCTGTCATTATTATTTTTGCTGCAGTCTGTGCTGCCCAACAAGGCTTATCCATTCACTTTAACACCAGGGTCCAAAGTATAACTACATAAATATTAGGGGTGCAACAATACTCGTATCGGTATTGAACCGTTCGATACAGTGCTTTCGGTTCGGTACGCATATGTATCAAACAATACAAAATTTTTAATTTATTTTATCAACTTTTCTTCTGACGATGCTGTCTGTGTTGAGAGCTCAGTGGATCTGCGTTCGACTACTCCGCCTAGGCTGCACTGTCGAGTGCAGATGTGTGTGTGTGTGGGGGCAAGCTAGCGAGACAGAAGTTAAGCTCGTTGCAACATGGCAATTGCCTCAACACTACCCGAAATTGAACCTCCCCCACCCTCATTCACATCTGGCGTTTGGAACTATTTAGGTTTTCATGTGAAGCATGACCCTGAAGGTAAGCACGTCATGGACAAAAGTAAAACAGTATGTCGGATGTGCCACGCAATGCTCAATTACATTGGTGGGAACTAGTGTGTTAGTGGCAATAGCTCGTTAACGTGTTGACGTCGTCCAGCCCCACGCATCCAAAGATGAGTGATTCCTCAATCAGATAGATTTAAAAAAAAATTTTTTTCTTGTTTCAGCAACATTAAATTTAAAAACTGTACTTTTGAGTTAAAATATATATTTATAATTTTAACAAATGACAAATTAAAAAGGCATGAACATTCTTTTGTATCGAAAAAATATCGAACCGTGACACCAAAGTATCGAACCGTATCGTTGCACCCCTAATAAATATTGTCATATTCAGATGATTACTGTCATATAGATGGGAGAAAGAGAAAGCTATACTGACTTACATAAGAAGAGAGAGAGCGATACAGTGAGAGAGAGAATAGCACACTGCGTTTGAAATTCATTAAATCATCGCAATTGAAAGAACCTTTGCTTTCAATGAGAAACTAAAATATGTAAAAATTTGAATCTCCAACTCTTGTCTGTTCTCTGGTTTTTTCTATTACTCTACCAAAACTCCTACTACTACTTTCAACAGAAAATGACTGCTAAAAAATTGCTGCATGAAATGCCTTCATCTTCAGTGTAACCTGAACAGCCAGAAACTCAAGTAGTCACAAAACTGTATAACAAAAAAATTAAAAAAAAACAACAACCCAAAAAACGCAAGAAAGCACATCATTACATGTGATGTATTTCTTGACAATGCTTATGATAAATGAGATTTCTTTTCTTACCTTGTTTTAAATTCTGAATGCCACGTCTGGTGCAACTATTCCATTAACACCAGGAGAGAGGCAAGCAGGTTCTGGGTAACCAAAACTTCAGTCACAATATCTGACATCCACAGTACAGTAAATGTTGATAATAAAGTTAAGGACAGTTCTTTTATCCTCCGCTGAGTCACCTCTGAACTGCTGCTTGTTTGCTCAGATTTAAAAGGTATTGGTCAATGTGAGTTGTGATTGGTCAGAATTTGCCTCCAATAACGTAATAAATGTTACACTGTTACCTTTTAGATTTTTGTTTTTTTAAGATTAGCACAGTTAGACTGTGAAAATAAAACACTGAAATAAAACCTAAAACATCTTTGATAGCGTGAAGAATAAACCCGATCGCATTAACTGTCACAAAGCTTAAAAGTCAGCCAAACACAACCAAACACTGTGATCTTTTTTCCACGGCTCCAGGCAAGGCTGGAAAAACTCAGCCCCAAAACAGCCAAAAACCTGTGTCCTTATAATAGTTAACATGGCAGCCTTTTCTCAATATATTTCATTTTATGAACAGTTGTCAGTTGTTTGTTTTTTTTGTCAGTTGCTTAGCACTGAGTGTACAGGGATCCAAATTTAAATTTCAGATCATTTTAACTCTCTGGTGCTAACTACTGTCAAGTGTTCTTCTTTGGTGTATCTGAGGTGTAGCATAAAGAAACACACTGATTATTGAGCAAACAATGGTTATAGTTTTCACATATAGAGTTTCAAAACAGAATGGGTCAAAAGGTCAAAGATCAAAGTAATTATATCCATTATACTCAACCGTGTATTGGTCTCGCACAAATCTGAGGACAGATGTGAGTCTATTTCTGTTTCTCAACCTTCAGCTTAAAATAAAACTACTATTAATGGATTCACACTAAGATATGTGCTAGGTCAATAAATATTTTATACTTTTCTCTTGTGTAACTGTTTAAGTGTGTTTGGGATGATTGTCTTTAGACACGGAGTTGTATTTTTATCCATTATTTGCGTAGACAAGTATTTACAGACCAATCTATAAATGTCAACTCCTTTGCAGCCGCTTATCAGCTCATACTATGTTACACAAAGAGCATTTACAGTGATGGTTCAGCTCCAAGCCAAACACGCTGAACCCTATCTGATCCAAACATTCCTTCTGAAAGTCTGCATATGTGTTTCCATACATTTTGGGGAAGTTTGATCTTGCAGATCTTCTTAGCTGTCAGTGAAATAGCAGTTCTAGAGATAATCCCTACACCAAGTGAGAAAAGCTTATTTTTTCATAATACACAGTTGTGTAAATAGTGATTAGTGCCATTTCTTTAAAGGGGTTGAGTAACACTGTTGAGTTTTGCACGGTTCTTATCAGACACCCTAACCAGCTTTTGCTTATGTTGAGTAATCTCACAATCTTGTACTTGTTTACACATATTTTCCAGGGAGAACCTATAGGGCATTAGAAGGAAACAAAGGCAGAAACTGACTTTCTTAATAGCTTATTTATTCTTGGTCAAAAACACGATTGAAATTTCCAATGAAGTAGTTTACCTGTAAAATACATTTAGAGAGGTGGAAGTAATTTTATTACCATAGCCTAATGTATTCAGCCAGTTTCTTTTACATGCCATTGTATATCTTGCATTAGCTGTTTAGGAGTTAAGACCATTTTTATGCACAGCTACCTATTTCCAGAGGGTCAAAATAAATTTCACAGACTAGCAGAATTTTAAACATAATGATTGATTTTCAATACTTGAATGAAATCCCTTCACAGTCAATGATTACCTGAAGTCTAGAACCAATGGATATCACTAATGCTGTATTTCCTAGTGGTGTGCGGATCGATACTGAAATATCGATTCTTCTGATACCAGCAATTTATGTTCTAGAATCGATTCTCATATTATAATATCGATATTTTAGTACTCTGGGGTAAATTTGTAGTTTTTCCATTAAAATGAACGCAGTGGAAAGAAACTATACAATTCGGATCGTCTAATTTGGAAGGAACTACTTCCTCTTACGCCTTTCATAGTCATATGCAGAATACGGCTGTATAAATGTGTTGCAGCCCCTGGCGTGCACACTCACAACAATGGCTGAGCGCAAACAGAGTCCTGTGTGGACACGTTGTTGTGGCAACACCACTGACCTCGTCAAACACCTCGGAGTAAATCACATCACAGAATATGATAAGCTTATGTTGAGGCGAACTGAAGAGGAGGACAGGGACAGGTGCTGTTAGGGCGAGACAGACGTCTCTCGCAGAGTCCTTTTGTGCTGCAGGCAGGCAACATGCTCAAATAGCGCACAACGTCAGTTTTTTTTATTTCTATATGATTATTCTGCATTATTAAGCAATAAAAAAGTTGTCTGATGTCCTCTAATCATTATGAAGCAATATGGTTATGTTATTATTACAATTACATAATACAATTATATATTGTATTATGAAATGCAATGAAACATTAAGTTTTTGTACAGAGTATCGGTATCGGATCAGTATCGCCGATACCACCCTGAATTTTACTTGGTATCGGATCGGAAAGGAAATCAGTGGTATCGCACATCACTTTGCAAGCAGTTTGCTTTGGGTAATTATGCATTTGCACCATGATCACAGTTCATCTGTTCTTCAGCATTTGACTGAATCTGAGCAGAGAGTACAGCCTCGTGCACTTCAGAATTCATGCAGTTACTTCAGTCATATCATCATTAAACACTGTTGAGCCTGTTTCACTGGCAGCCATGCATACTCATGCCATAAGATAACAAGTTAGTAAGTTAATGTTGGCTTCATCCGTCCAAAGACATTTCGAGAACTGTGCAGGGTCTTTTAGATTCTTCCTGTCAAAGGCTAATTTTTTAATTTTTTATGCACTGAATTAGAGTTTATTACAAAACCATAAAGCAGGGTTATATAGACGAGTGTGCAATTGTGCCTTCTGACAAATGAATGCTTTTTTTTTTTTTTTTACAAAAACTGGATGGAGAAAGGAATTTGAAAATTATTTAAGTTTCTTGTTTTCAATCCAGGATTTTTTAAGGTTGCTAAAGCTTCTGTTGCATTTAAAAATGATTTTAAAAAAATTGTTCCATTCTGACTGGGAAAAGAAGAATGCCTTAATACGTACTAGCTGTACATATAAAATAAACCCTTCTAAAGTTAATCGAGTTAATTTAAGATACTTGTTTATAGGGCTGGGCCATATCATACCGTTCACAGTAATACCGGTATAATGGTAAATGGCCTGTATTTATATAGCGCTTTACTAGTCCCTACGGACCCCAAAGCGCTTTACATATCCAGTCATCCACCCATTCACACACACATTCACACACTGGGTCGGGCAATGATAAGAAAATGAAATATCGCAATAGAATATGGGTAAAACGCGCATGTGCAGTGCCTTTGTTTTCATACGCACATGGCGGAAAAAGCATGCCGGCAACAGAGAATGAGAAGAGCGAAAGTGGATCGTTGAATGAAACGGATGAACCAGAATTGGTTTGTAAAAATGCTGCAACTTCAGTGGTGTGGAACTGGTTTAGCTTTCGTCCGTCAGATACACAACAAAGCACTATTTTTGGTAGCGCGTGCTAGCGGGCCGTCGTTATTACCGTGTTTTTTGGAAAATACGGCACACTTAAAATCAATCCTTTGATTTTTCTGAAAATCGGCTTGATGGATTGTCGGAGCACAGCCCGGAGCATTACTGAGGATATTTTGGCCAATTTCCACTGGAAATGCCTTTTGGTTAAACTGTCAGCAAGGAATTTGCATTTGCACTGTTACATTTTTATATAACTTTAATGCACATAAAAAACAGCTGCTTGTTTAAGTGAAAACACATTGATGTTTTTGGGGGGTTTTTTTGCACTAATAAAGTCGTGGAGTTGGGGCTGTGCGATATGACCAAAATCTCATATCCCGATATAAAACATCTATCGTCCGATAACGATATAAATCACAAAAATTTAACATTATCTGTAAATTCTGTAAATCTCGGGCAGCTGAAGTGTTTCCAGCTGGGCGTCGTGTATCTGGTGTCGAGTGTTTTACCGATGCAGGAAACTACACATTTTTAGACATAGGTTGTAACAGCCGCCGTTTTCTTTGCGAGTATTTATTACACAGCGTGCTGCAGTTTTGGAAAAGCCTGTTCTAACGTTTGAGTCTAAGGTTTATTTTTTAGCACCTGACGGCTCTTTTTTGCTTCTCATCGGTAAATACTCTGCATACTCTTTCATGTGATTCTGTTTATTTTGAAAAGTCTCAACAGGATCTTGAGCTTTATTGTGAAAGGTTTATGTAGAAAATAAACAAGCGGACACGTGATGGTTTTACCATCGTTGTTGCTAACAACAATGCATAAAAACAGGCGCTTGTCCGTCTGTAGTGTGGTTATATTAAATATAAGACAAACAGAGAACTTTAAGAAATTAATATAGCCACTACAGTGACCATCAAAACGATGAAAAAATATTGCCGTAAACAGTTTATTTTGCAACACCACAAAACAAACGATAGCGTAAAATGAAACAATAGACGTTTTTATATCGTCATCTGATATATATCTTATATCGAACAGCCCTATGTGGAGTTGTAAAGTATTTTGTCTAGTGTCAATTATATCGTCAGTTATATCGTTATCGCAAATTTTCAAATGCATATCGTGATAAATATTTTTGGTCATATTGTCCTGCTCTACTTGTTTATGTTTTCTTTTTCTCCTGACATGATTGTGCTTGTAATTGTGCCTAATCACATTTTATTTATGTTATTACAGACAAGCCTTAGCACACCTTATAGGTTACTTTCAATTTAAAGCTCATACATCTTTCAAATCATATATGACCATATGTACATATATATCTTCATTATCTCTTCTCATTATATTTTTCTCTTCCTCCACCACTGCTCTGTCTCCTCCTTCATTTTCACCTCACCCTCTTCCTTCTTACTTCAAGCCTCATCTCCTGAACTGAAGCCATGAAACACATGAAAACCTGAATAAACATGCTCATTTATTCCTGATATTGTCAGAATTAATTACTGTCAGCAGATTAGACATATGACTCCTGTCTCCAGACAGCTGACAATGAACCGGCTAAACAACAACAGCTGGTTATAAGCTGGTGTAACTGCTGGTGTAAAGCGTGTCAAAGCAAGATGTTACTGTAATCCCGTTACATTTGTCAATAACACAGTAAGCTAACCATACTCTGCTATGTTCGGTAATTACATCACTGTTAACTGTATGAGTTACAAAGGTTCTTCAGTTATCTGCACAGGGGTGGAGGAAAGAAAACAAACAAACAAATAAATGTGCCTTTTTGTTTCCTGCATGCTACCTACAATCAGCTGATTTCAGTCCATGTGCAGATGAAGGAGGGAAATGGTGGAGCTTACATTACAGTTATTTTAATTGCATGAAAGGACAAACTGAAAACTGCCTCCAAGACAGAAACAGCTGCATTATACTGCTGCTCTCTGCAAGCATCTAGCTAGCTAGAGATTTGTGTTGACACTGGCACTGTAGCCTAAGGTTAATACTGTTAACTAGTAATTGCGAGACAATGCGTGTCAATTCATTGCGAAGTGTGAAAGTAATGCAACGAGCAGTGTAACGAATTACGCAAAGTACTGCATTACTTTTAAGAAAAATAACACGTGATGTGTAAAGCATTAAGTTTTTAGACTGTGGTTATTAGCGGACATTATGACAGATATGTTAGGTTCTAAAAATCACAATTTTCTTCTGACAAACACTTTGATTAAATTCTCACATAGCATCCGAGTCCAACAGTCCACTTCACTAACGGCAGCAAAAATATCACACACACAAAAAAAATCCTCCACAAAAAGCAAAACAAAACCCCCCCAAAGCAAACAAAGCAGTCTTACCCTCTGAAAAGTGGGTAAGGATAAAGATATCCTTAAAAACTCACCTCAGTGTCGCCGTCATCCGACAGAAGTGAGCTTCACTGGTTCATCCTTTCCTTTTACAAAGTTTTACACCCTCCTTCAGAGTAAATAGATGTGGAAACATATTGACAGCAGAGGTGAACTGCAGACTTGCAGCCTACACGCTCTTCAGATCAACGGCGGCAACAGTTGTTTGTCCTACAGCGGCCACCATCCTGTTATTTCCACACTCTCACACCAGGGGTCGCTGAAATTTGGCAACGGGACTTCCTGTCATATAGCAACTAGTTCTGTGTCATACAGCAGATTTTGGTGTCGATCGGATACCAAATAAATTAAGGGCTGTATTGCCAATACCAATACTGATACTAATACTTTTAAGTATCTTTTAGGGGAGCTTATGTAGAAGCTTATGTGGAAGAGCAGTGTGTCATGAAATGTACGAGCTAAGTCATCCTACATTTACCAAATTCTGAACACATTTTAATGACCATAAAATGACAGTGTTGTGATTTTACTATCCACATTAAAAATACCTTACCAGTAAAAGAAATACCTTTCAGCTTTCGTTACTGTGTTTTTGGAAATGTGCCTGTCTTTAAAGGACTTTGGGTCAGCTTCTGCTGTTTTAGTGTGCTATAGGCTATAAAGAGTTGATGTGACAGACAACAAAGTTTTTTTCATAGTGCTTGTTTGAGGTACATTTTTTCATTTAAAAAATGATAATAAATATGTATTAAACACAGTTCAGTGGGATTCATACTGGACTTTGACGACAGAAGCAAAAAAATTGATCCAGATGCGTTTGTATCGATCTGATACTGATACCAGCATTGATATCGATACTATCAATATTTGAATCGATCATTTGAAATTTTTAATTTTAAATAATTCCTTTGAGGTGAAGTGGTTTACCAACTTATTCAATGACAAAGGCACGATTTGGAATACCTTTTCAAACAATCTTTTTGTAATTTTTAATTGATTGATTTATTTTTACCTGAATGTAGTTACAAGATTAAAAAAAAAACCTTTAAAGTTATCTAGTTCTCATAAACAAGCTCTTTTGGCTTGGAAGCTTGCATGCAAACCTAACTTCTCTCCAAAAAGTTATTAATGTATATAATAATGGAAATATACTTTATAAGAACAAGTCACTTTATTATTAAAATCGAGTTGAAAATGATATTGTGCTACTTAAACATTTCTTTGGCGCCGAGGGAAATCTTTAAGTTTATCCAGGTTTATCCAAGATTAACATACCTGTTATAATCAAAGTATATGCAGTGGTGTTTGAGGCTCTGTCAAGACGTGTGCTGTAAGTTTTTTGAGGCACAATAGCCAACATTCTAATTAGTGATACATTTTGGCTACATAGAGGAAAATTCTGCTTAACCAATAATGTTATGAAGGTTTCTTTTAAAATACTACGAAATGCCGGAGGACACCGTAAAGAACATCAACTTCGATAGAGTACATCGCTTGGGGGGCGTGCGGTCGCGGACCGGGAGACCACGGCCTATTGTGGCCAAATTCGGTCAATTCAAACAGAAGGAACAGGTGAAGAGTCGCGGCAGAGAGCTGAAAGGAACGGACTTCAGCGTGAACGACCAGTTCCCCAAAGAGATCCTGGAACGACGCAAGGTCCTGTTCCCAGTTCGACGTAGCTTCATCCAGAAAGGCTCCCGTGCTGTCATCGCCGTGGACCGGCTCTACATGGACGGACAGCTCTACCGCGACCCCGGCACCACACCGTGGTTGTATTGACTGCACTCCAGATAAGAACCCGCTACACTCTTTTCTTATTCATTCACACTTTCTCTTTTAACATGGGTTTAACCTAGTAATATCAATATGATGTCATAGCAGATATAACACCGCCACCCTCCGTCATTGCTTTAATTGGAATGTTACAGGCTACAACAATTAAGGGCATAAAATGTAAGAACATAGAACATAAAATCAGTCTCTATGCGGACGATGTGTTGCTTTTTCTGCAAAACACACAAACCAACCTCTCTGAGGTTATTACTTTAATAAACTGGTTTTCAAGAGTTTCAGATTATTCAATTAACTGGCCAAAATCTACAGTTCTCCCCATTAACTGCTCCTTCCATAACTCTTCCTCTGCCCCACTGCAATCCGGAAATATTAAATATTTAGGTATTAATGTCTCTCCTAAGCTTTCAGACTTAACTAAATTAAACCACATCCCACTTCTAAAGAAAGTAGAAGGCGATCTGACTAGATGGAAATCTTTACCCATATCACTCATGGGAAGGGTCGCCACTATAAAAATGATGATCTTGCCAAAAATAAATTACTTATTTTTGATGATCCCTAACAAACCATCACAAGATTGGTTCAGATCTCTGGATTCACATATTTCCAAATTCCTTTGGAAAGATAAACCCCCGCGTATCAGCTTAAAAATGCTACAAAGAACCAAGGATAGAGGAGGATTAGACCTGCCTAATTTTCACCAATACTTCTTAGCCAACAGGCTTCAGTTCATCTCAGAATGGTTAAAACATACCTTCTTAGTTGAGCCCTGGCTAGATGTTGAACAGGCACTATGCAAGGATCTAGAGATTTCAGACCTACCATTTATCAGCTCAAACGTCAAAAGACATGAATGCTTTAAAAGTATCAACATCAGCTTTTCTCTGACAGCATGGTGGGAGTTTCTAAAAATAACGGAGTCTTCATCAATCCCATGCAAACGTACACCTATCTGGAATAACCCTGACATATTACAAAACAATAATATGATTAATTTCCCAGAATGGAGTTGTAAAGGAATTAAATACTTAGAACATATATTAGAGGGAACAGAATTTATTCCATTTGACAGACTAGTTGCACAATATGGGATCAACAAGACAAGCTTTTTAGAATATCAACAAATTAAATCCATAGTAAAAAAGAAATTTAACCTCAGTCAAGTTGAATTACAAACACCACTAAGTGCGGCACATTTTCTTACTCTTAAATCCCCCAAATTATTATCTAAAATATACAGAACACTTTCTAAATTAGATGAATCAATATCCCTTCCTATTGCAAAGTGGGAAGCAGATTTATCAGTTAGCTTAGACCAAAACTTCTGGTCTCAGATTTGCTTAAAAACCTTTAAATTAATTAAAAATCCCAGTCTGCAATTAATACAATACAAAATACTACATAGAGTGCACTATACAGGTCATCGGATGTTCAAGATGGGCTTTACATCTTCCAACAACTGCTCACACTGTCAAGGCAATACACCAGACAATTACATCCACGCTCTTTGGTTCTGTCCACCAGTGCAAAAGTTTTGGCGCGAGATATGTGAAGACTTATCAAAGTGTCTGAAATGTAACATTCCAACCTCCCCCTTAGTGTGTTTACTGGGCAGCTTAGATAATGTCACTTCAGAAAAGAATATAGCCCATATGATTTTCACTGCCCTATGCATAGCCAAGAAAACAGTCCTCATGAACTGGAAAAATAAAAATAATCTTAATTCTAACCAATATAGAAATTATCTATTAGATTATATTAGTCTTGATACAGCCTCTGCCACCACATCTGATCAATTGCTCTGGACTCCTTTTATCAGCTCCATCACCTAGTGGGGGTGGGGGGTCATAATTTGGTCCCACCTTCACTGTTGTGATTGGTGTGGGGGTAGGGACAGGCTTAGGGCGTCGGGGGGTTCCCCGGAGGCATCTTCCTTGGGGGGCTCAACCCGGGGTAGCGGTCATGTCCGGTTGGGGGCTCTGTTGGCTCTCAGGTGACTGTTTCCTCGCGGCTGCGTGCAGCGGGGCTAGGGGAGGGTCTGTGCTGACGGACGTGGGTTACTGACCTGGTAGCCTGGCTGGCCCTGGGTGGGTCCGGGATGGGCGTGAGGTTCTGGGGGCGCTCCGTCTCTGGGCTGGGGCCCGGGCCGGGCCTCGGGGGCTTGGATCCTGGTTTGTGTGTTGCCGGGGTTGTGGGCGGGTGGGTGCATGGGGGCCCGGCCCTGGAGCAGGGTGCCGCCGGTGCGTCGAACCGCCTGGGGGGCTCTTCAACTGGTGGGGGAGATTGTCACATCTTGCAGGAGCTTTCCTCTCTTCAGGAACTCTCTCTGCAGGAGGGGGAGATACAGGAGAGGTGGAGGAAGATCTCAGCCTGGGCGTTTACTGTCTTATGTAGTCTGGAAGATGAGTGGATGGTGGGGTGGGTGTAGTTTTCTCTGTGGTGGGGTTGGGTGGACTGTCCCGGGCCCTGTGGGGCCGGGAGGCGCTGCTGCACTGGGCCCCGGTCTGGATGGGCCTGGGCCCCCTTTCCCTGGCGGGTCGCGGAGTGTGGGAGTGCCTACTGGGGTCAGCGGGGGAGCTGGCCCCAGGGAGGGGTTACCTGCCCCTCCCTTCCTTCCCTCCCCATCTCCAGCTGCCTCTCTCTTCCCGCTCCACCACAACCACCCACACATGCAGGGCCTTGGAGTAGGGGTATGTCACCAGGGTGCAGAGGAGGCTAGCCCCCCTCTGTCTCCTTCTGGCTGCCTCTGCCTCAATTTTATCCCACAACTTAGACATTCACATTATTCACACTCTCATTACACATACATATAGGATCTTGGGGGTGGGCACAATCACGGAGTCCAAATTACCATCAGGGTGTACACCTCACCCCTGGCGTCGTTGCCCACCTCTCAATTTTAAATACACTTAGACATTGAGGGCTATCAGGAGGGACTATGCGCTTACCTGCTGCTCTCTGGCAGGTAGCTCCATGCCCTCCTGGGTTTTAATTGCACCTTAGAACACACATGCATCAACACTACAATGAGCGGGTGGAGGGAGGTTTGGAGTCTTCTCCCACCCCCATTCTCTGCGGCCTGCTGGAGCGGGAGGGGTAGGTGGAGTTGGCCGTCCGACTGCGGTCTGGAGTGTGGGGCCTCCCTGCTGCTACGGAGTCGGGGTGGTCTGGCTCTCCCCACCGCAGGGAAAAGGGTAACACCACCTGGGTCTGGGTGCAGTTCCCCCCTCCAGGGGCAAGGGTACCTAGACCCGGTTTGTAGAGTACGCTTGGGGAGTGTGATCGTGTGTACAGCGTCTCTTTATGTCTGTCTCCATGTTGGTTGAGTGTGGAGTGAGTGCATATGAGAGCATGAGGGGGGGAATGGATGTTTGTGTCTGTGTGTGCCTGTATGTCTGTGTCTATATGTCAGGTTGGGTATCAGACGCCACCTCTCTGGGGACACCTCAGGCCCTCCAAGGTTTGGAGGCCTATCTCCACCTACCACCACTTCCCCTGCCGGTGGCGGACTCCCTCAGGTGTCGGTGCGTTGGTGGTTCTTTGTGTCTGGGGGTGGGCGTCCAGGTACACACCGGCTCACTCCTTGGCGGCCGTTTATCGGGGCCTGGGGCCTGGGGCTCGCTCGGGCCCCTTCGGGGGTGGGGTGCCCCCGGCCTCTCGGCCTGGGGCTCGGTCACTCAGGCACAGCTGGCGGCCGGCGGAGCTCACGGGCGCGTCACTGCAACTCCCCCTGGCTTCTGCTCCGCGGCTGCTGAGTGAACCCTCATCTGAGACTCTCCTCGGCTCTTACTGGAACAGTGGCGCGGCTGCCCCTCTGTTGGTCTTCCATGGTTTCTTGTGTTCTGGGGGCCTCTGGATGTCTGGAGTTTTGATCTCCTCCATACCTGCTTCACACCCTGGAGGACGGGGCTGTGGCCCCCCCACACTCCCTAGCAGATCGCTACATGGAGAAACCTTTGGAATACAAGCGCGCTGATCCACACAGGTATGCACATGGGTGTTCACTGCTCGTAGACCCAAATTACACCTTTCTTGGCTGCTACTTCGAAGCACATCTGTCCTGCGTGCTGCACAACAACATTGAATATTTAGTATTTACTGCTGTTTACACTTAGCTAGATTAATGCGATGGTGTTGTGTTTAGTATGTTGCTTTGTTTTGTTTGTTTTTTTTGCCTTTTTTTGCTTGTTTTCTATTCTTCTCTCAACAGGTGATCCAGGAGATTTTTATTTTTTTTCTCCCCCCCTTTCTCACTGTCCCTCTCCCCTTCTGTTTTTCCTTTCCTTCCTCTTTCTTTCTCCCTTTCCTATCTCTCACTCATGTCTGTCCCGTCTGTAACATCTGAAAATAAAATATAATAAATAATAAAAACAAAGATCGACCAAATGGACCAATACGGCAATGCCATGATGATCCATTTGGCAAAGTAAATCCATTGGGTATCCTTGTTGGTCTTCAGACAACAATTCTGATGGCTAAAGAACCAAATGGGACAGGCGAGACGAAAAAACCCCAAAAAAAACAAACAAACTACGAAATGGGTATATACCCAGTTAAAAAGACATTGGATGGGTTTACGCTTGATATGAATTATTGTTGTTCTTTGTGTAAGTTATACATTGAAAGTATGATCTCTGTTACATAACCTGGTCACAGAAATTATAAATGTAGCAATGTGCTTGTCTTTTGTTTTTCAGTCACAGAGTTCAGTCACTAGATACATATGTTTTAGTGAGGTCAACTTGACAAGTACTGTAAATATACACTGAACAAAAATATAAACGCAACACTTTTGTTTTTGCTCCCATTCCCCATGGGATGGACGTAGAGACCTAAAATTCATTCCAGATACACAATATAACCATCCCTCCCAAACAGTGGTCACAAATCAGTCCAAATGTGTGGTAGTGGGCACATCTGCTATATTGAGATAATCCATCCCACCTCACAGGTGTGCCACATCAGGATGCTGATCTGACATCATGAGTAGTGCACAGGTGTACCTCAGACTGCCCACAACAAAAGGCCACCCTGGAATGTGCAGTTTTGTCTCACAGCAAAATGCCACAGATGCCACAAGCAATGAGGGAGCGTGCAATTGGCATGCTGACAGCAGGAATGTCAACCAGATCTGTCGCCCGTGCATTGAATGTTCATTTCTCAACCATAAGCCGTCTCCACAGGCGTTTCAGAGAATATGACAGCACATCCAACCGGCCTCACAACCGCAGACCTCGTGTAAACACACCAGCCCAGGACCTCCACATCCAGCAGGTTCACCTCCAAGATCGTCTGAGACCAGCCACCCAGACAGCTGCTGGAACAATTGGTTTGCACAACCAAACAATTTCTGCACAAACTGTCAGAAACCGTCTGAGGGACGCTCAACTGCATGCCCGTCGTCCTCATCGGGGTCTTGACCTGACTCCAGCTCGTCGCCGTAACAGACTTGTGTGGGCAAATGCTCACATTCGATGGCGTCTGGCACGTTGGGGAGATGTGCGCTTCACGGATGAATCATGGTTCACATTGTTCAGGGCAGATGGCAGCTGAGAATGTCCCAGTTCTTGCATGGCCAGCATACTCACCGGACATGTCACCCATTGAGCATGTTCGGGATGTGCTTGACCGGCGTATACGACACCGTGTACCAGTTCCCACGAATATCCAACAACCTCGCACAGCCATTGAAGTGGAGTGGACCAACATTCCACAGGCCACAATTGACAATCTGATAGACTCCATGCGACGATGTGTTGCACTGCATGAGGCAAATGGTGGTCACACCAGATACTGACCGGTTCTGGGTCCCCAGACCCCCAATAGCGCAAAAAACTGCACATTCCAGGGTGGCCTTTTGTTGTGGGCAGTCTGAGGTACACCTGTGCACTACTCATGATGTCAGATCAGCATCCTGATGTGGCACACCTGTGAGGTGGGATGGATTATCTCAATATAGCAGATGTGCCCACTACCACACATTTGGACTGATTTGTGACCACTGTTTGGGAGGGATGGTTATATTGTGTATCTGGAATGAATTTTAGGTCTCTACGTCCATCCCATGGGGAATGGGAGCAAAAACAAAAGTGTTGCGTTTATATTTTTGTTCAGTGTATCAACAGGTTCATCAGCACATGGTATTGTAATAGAGTTAGGCTGTTGTGGTTTTCTAGCTGTGGAAAACAGAAACCGGAATCTGCAGTGATGTTGTTAGAGATGTTTTGCATATCATTATTGTTATGGGATGTGTAGATAAGCAGTAATAAATATGTCAAGACGATCACCTTATTTTCTTTAGTCTTTTTATCTCTACAGGTGCCCTGGATGAGGCTGTGGACTACATCCAAGACCTGGAAGCCAGGTTGGAAGAAGAAGCCCTGCCATCTCCTGTCCTCTTCCGCAGATATCGGTCATCTGATGACCTAACAGGATTCTACACTAAATTTCCATCTGACAGTGTCTTCGGGAGGTTTTAGGAGTCCATCTGCTTATTGACAGTGGGCTAGACTAAACAAAGAAAACTGGTGAGGAAGCCTGCCTAGAACCCTCACGCCACGCCATTAATAGATGAGTTTCTGATGGACTCTTTGAGGGGTGTTCATGGAGCTGCTGACATGTTTATTGTGAGCAATGCCAAATTGCCATCACCTGGACCAATTATCTATTCATTCATCATGCTGTCCTTCCTTCCTATCTGGATCGGCAGGGAAAAGGTCAAGGCCACTATGCCCCTCAAATTCCAGAGATGCTGCCAGAATGTGACTGTCATGCTAGACTGCCTGGCGATCGCACAGGAGACATCCTCTTCTCTGACCTTAAAGTCACAAACATTCTCCAATTGCAAGATCAGGATGACTCTGAAAGGGCTGATGGGTGTTTCTCCCAGTGGGTTGGAATTCATCTCACCTCTGTATACTGTCTGCATCTCTGATAAGGAGATGACAAGCATCAGTGGAGTGCTTCCCTGGCTGGAGCCAGGAGACCAAGACGTGGCAGACAAAGGACTCCTTATTCAAGACCTCCTTGCTGATGTTGGAGCTAAACTTTTCATTCCACTTTTTAAACGTTCAGGGCATTTCAGCAAGCTTCACACACTTACAGTGATTGAAAATATTAATCAGATCCTCCTTTTTTTATGAATTAATGAATGTTATGTAAATAAGTCAGGGTTCTGTAAACATCAAATCCAAAGACTTCCTGAGCCCTATTTGCAATTGTTATATATTATATGAATATTATATTGAATCCCACGTTTTTCTCCTTGAACATTTCACTTCAAGAACTCATTTGACTTCAAGGATTTGATTAGCAAAACAATTCTGGATCCAACTCTTTGCCCTTTTACAGTGGGATCAAAAGTTTGGGCAACCTTTTTAATAGTCATTATTTTCCTGTATAAATCGTTGGTTGTTACAATAAAAGATGTCAGTTAAATATATCATATAGGAGACAAACAGTGATATTTGAGAAGTGAAATGAAGTTTATTGGATTTACAGAAAGTGTGCAATAATTGTTTAAACAAAATCAGGCAGCTGCATAAATTTGGGCACTGTTGTCATTTTATTGATTCCAAAACCTTTAGAACTAATTATTGGAACTCAAATTGGCTTGGTAAGCTCAGTGACCCCTGACCTACATACACAGGTGAATCCAATAATAAGAAAGAGTATTTAAGGGGGTTAGTTGTAAGTTTCCCTCCTCTTTTAATTTTCTCTGAAGAGTAGCAACATGGGGGTCTCAAAACAACTCTCAAATGACCTGAAGACAAAGATTGTTCACCATCATGGTTTAGGGGAAGGACACAGAAAGTTGTCTCAGAGATTTAAGCTGTCTGTTTCCACAGTTAGGGACATATTGAGAAAATTGAAGACCACAGGCTCAGTCAAGTTAAGGCTCGAAGTGGCAGACCAAGAAAAATCTCAGATAGACAGAAGCAACGAATGGTGAGAACAGTCAGAGTCAACCCACAGACCAGCACCAAAGACCTACAACAGCATCTTGCAGCAGATGGAGTCACTGTGCATCGTTCAAGCATTCGGCACACTTTACACAAGGAGATGCTGTACGTGAGAGTGATGCAGAGGAAGCCTTTTCTCTGCCCACAGCGCAAACAGAGTCGCTTGAGGTTTGCTAAAGCACATTTGGACAAGCCAGCTTAATTCTGGAATAAGGTGCTGTGGACTGATGACACTAAAATTGAGCTATTTGGGCATAACAAGGGGTGTTATGCATGGAGGAAAAAGAGCACAGCATTCCAAGAAAAACATCTGCTACCTACAGTAAAATATGGTGGTGGTTCCATCATGCTGTGGGGCTCTGTGGCCAGTGCAGGGACTGGGAATCTTGTCAAAGTTGAGGGACACATGGATTCTACTCAGTATCAGCAGATTCTGGAGACCAATGTCCAGGAATCAGTGACAAAGCTGAAGCTGCACCGGGCTGGATCTTTCAACAAGACAACGACCCGAAACACTGCTCAAAATCCACTAAGGCATTCATGCAGAGGAACAAGTACAACGTTCTGGAACGGCCATCTCAGTCCCCAGACCTGAATATTATTGAAAATCTGTGGTGTGAGTTAAAGAGAGCTGTCCATGCTCGGAAGCCATCAAACCTGAATGAACTAGAGGTGTTTTGTAAAGAGGAATGGTCCAAAATACCGTCAACCACAATCCAGACTCTCATTGGAACCTACAGGAAGCATTTAGAGGCTGTAATTTCTGCAAAAGGCGGATCTACTAAATATTGATTTCATTTCTTTTTTTGTGGTGCCCAAATTTATGCAGCTGCCTGATTTTGTTTAAACAATTATTGCACACTTTCTGTAAATCCAATAAACTTCATTTCACTTCTCAAATATAACTGTATGTGTCTCCTATATGATATATTTAACTGACATTTTTTTATTGTAACAACCAACAATTTATACAGGAAAATAATGACTATTAACAAGGTTGCCCAAACTTTTGCATCCCACTGTATTTCACCCTGTGGTTCATTTTGAAGCTGTTTACTCATTTTAGTATTTATATCAAACAATTAAATAATATCCACATTTTTAACAGCAACTGATTCACAGTTAACCAAAAGTAAGTTGTATTTCTGGAAATATCACCTAAAGCACCTGAAAACGTTAAAAACTGATAAACAGATAAATAAAACATGTATAAAAGCATAGCAAGATACAAATCCATGTAACTTATTCTTCATCTCAGCAATGAATGTGTCCTCATGCCACACTTTCCACAGTTAAATCTGTATATCAGTATGCAGTCCTGTATCTGAACCTGTCACCTTGAGGTGAACCCCCTTGGAAACAACATATTTTGATGCTGCTCTTTACCTCAACAAGTCCAAATTTAGTTGACCCGTACATCTAGAGTGGCCCCAAGAATCTATGAATCGTACGAGCAGCACATTAACCCACATCAGTTTGTCACAGTCTTTATGTCAGACACCACAAGCCCACCGCGCTTCATGGCTGCAGTTTGCTTTGTGGAGCAATCAAAATTGGTTAGTGTAGTTATGCCCACACTGGACATAACTGCAGACTGCTGCCTCATTCCATTCTCAACCTCTCAGAACATTTGTGGCGATAATTGCAGGCTCTGGAGATTCTTAAGCTGATGGAAATTTGGGCCAAAGTGGAGCTTAGAAAAACTGTGTTGCATTGAAGGAAGTGGTGGAGGAGGAGGTCACAGGACTTATGGGTGGGTGAGCTACTTTGGACAGGCCGATTCCATCTCAGACAACCCATCTAACACAACCACGATGAGACGCCAGGGCTGAACCTGGCTTAATCTGGCTCCAGATGCCATCATATCAGGCTCAGGTAGTGGTCCTAGACATAAGGAGAGCATAAATACACAAGGCATTCATAATTCATAACTCAGTTACTAATAACATAAAAGTTCTATACACACAAGTGATTCGTTTTTACAGCGTTACGTTATTTTGTACTCTAGTGTAATGCCTTCCAGCTCTGCTCTAACAAACACTGTTTTGTAGCTAATAATAATCTTTTTATGAGTGTTAAACTGTACTGGATGGCTGTTCATAAGCATTTAAATCTTAGCAATTGAAATTTGAATTTACCAATAATGTTAGTCGCAACCAGAAACCTGAAAACCTCTTGAAGTAGGAACACTCTCACAAAGCAACATTCACACAGTCAAAGAGCTCAGAGAGCTCTTGCTTGCTGATTTTAGTCTTTGCTTTACAAGCTCACAGACGAGTTCAGGATGGCTTCCCTTAAAAGTTAAAATAAAAAGGCAGTTAGTCTCTAATCTGAACTGAAGGTATGTGATTATAATTTATAGCACGTCTGTTCTTCAATCATGCAGAAATACCAACTCTAAACTTTAACTAGCGTTGTTATAATCCAGCCATAATCTGATTTAACCTAAAACCACCTCTATTTTTGGTGTTTGCCATCTGTGTAAGCCACTCGTGACGAGCCAGAAAAGGAGGAACAGCCGACATACAGAGCTGTGAATAGTGTGAGGTCTGGTACGGGAATGCAGAACATGCATGTGGTTGCAGAACCCTTTACCGGCTGCATAAAAAGGCTGTTTTTATGTTTCAGGTTAAATTCAAGTCGTACTTGTGCTGTTGCATCACTTTCAGGAATAATGTGACACTGTAACTGCCCCTGTTGTCTAATACCTTTGCTTATAGTATGTACGGCAGCTCAAGACTTATTCTTATGGATTGCTTTTAACCAGTAGATATTACTATGTTTTAATTTTATGTTTATTACTTCTGACTGTTGTTGTGAAATACTTTGTGATCCTTATCCAAAAAGGCTCTGAAAGCAAGTTTTTTGTTTTGTTTTGTTTTTTAAACTTTGATGTCTGTAGAGAGCAGGTTTACTTTTGCGTCTATGAGAACATCATTCAATTCATATCTGAATGCATAATGGACTGCACTGACAGTCATCAGCCCGAGGCTCAGCTCTGTGCAAACCCGATCAATACAAAGGCCAATTCAACCCCCCAAAAGTCCCCACATCGCCTGCTCTCTTCAGTGCATCAGCAGGGAAGCGAATAATGCTCTTATTAATGGGGATGAGCAAACACGTTTTACAAAAATGTAAATGCACAGACATTGTGCCAGACTGAACTGTGGCCATCAGAGCACACGTATGGACAAAATTTTGACATAGATGTATGTATACCTTTAATGTGTCACTGACAAGGTGGAATTCCTGCTTGAATACTTGTTTTGGTTCAAAAATTCACAATGAATGAACTTCATTCACTGTGGATGTTGTAGCAATGTGGGTAAACCTCGTGATAAGACATATTTAGTCATAATAGTTTTCAGATGAATGTCTAATGAAGGAAGTAAGCAGGCTGGAAATGTTAAAAAGAAAAAAATCATGCGTGTTTTGGTTATTTTTTACACGAGGAGTGTGGTGTGGAGATGTTTATTGACTTTTTTTCTATGAGATGTGGCAGCTAGTGAACAGGGGCTTGATTGAGGGTGTACAATCAAGACAGAGCAGAGTACCCAGATCAGATCAATACTGTGCAGATGAGGGAGTCTCGTGGGAAGAAGCTGGGTTTGTTGCCATCTGGGCTCCCTAAAAAGATCCACTTTAACACAAGTTTAATCATTTGATCCCCACAGAAGGCACACAATGAAATTAAGAGTATCTGCACAGGCTCAATTCATGCTTCACATGATGATGGTGTTTTGTTGATTTAGACTGAAAAGCATGATGTAACAGGGAAGTACTGCAGTGCTCTGAAGGTCTCCTCACAAAACACAACTTGATATCACTCCCATATTGGTGTGAGTGCTCTCAGAGTAATTCGAGGGCTTGCTTGGCTCGTCATATGATGCCTCTCCAGCTATTACAGTACATTAGAAGGAAAGCTTGCAACCAGACTGTGGAGCTCATCTCCAGGATGTTTGTACTTCTGTGCTGCTGCTAATGTAGGAATGACAGGTGCTCTCCTCTTCTCAGGTGGTGCTGGTGGAGAAAAACAGCGAATGTGTAGTTAGTTAGCGTGTGTTTGGGAGCTGGAGGAAGACGCACGGGTGTCCTGGACGGGTGGTCCAGGAGACATTTGCTGTCCCGTCTCAGGTTCCAAAAAGGGCATTCTGTTCCTGGCCCTGCAGAAAAACTGTGCATCGTTGTGTATCTGAATCTAGATCTTTGTCTCTGTTCATGTCACAAACTGAAAGCATTTTCTTTTCTTTTTCTTTTTTTTTTCCACACAAGCACATTTCATAATCCTCTATTTTTTTTACACCAAAAATAACACAGACAACCAAATTTTAACTTGACTGGTTACAGTTCCCTCTAACTCATTATGATGTACATTTCTGCAAAAATGAAAAAGACGTGTACTGGGCAAGAAGTATTAAAAAAACATGGATGATTACTCGTTGGATGCAAAACGAGGCCCAAATGTACAAGAACTGGCAGCTGGTGGTCCAAAACCAGAAAAAGAACCAGAACACCCAAAAAATGAGATGAAAAAAAAGAAAGAAACTAAAGCAAAGAAAGGAGGAGGTAAGGAGGGAACTGTGAACTAACCGAACACGTGTAAAACTAAGCTGAGAAGTAAAGAAATCAATGAAAAACTGCATAGAAAACAAACACGGACCCACAATGCAAGTGAACCTTTCGGAACATAACAGGCGATATAAAGAATAATCAAAAATGTAACAGCAACACAATTAAAATGATCATAAATGAACTCAGCACAGCTTCTATTTTTTCATCTTTTTTCCACGTTGACTGTCTTTGAAATCATCAAGCATTTTACAACATCTTTTTTTAACATGTCTTTCAATATTTTTGTTCCTTTTCTGTTTAATAATTTATATCACTCATAAATCCCCTTATTAAATGTGGTACCGGTGGGTTAAGCCCCCTTTAAATAGCCAACAGAAGGTTTAATCTCCTATTAAAGTGGGTGGTTGAGGCATTCTTCCTCTGAGTGCAGCTGATATAAGTGGTCTTCATGTTAGCACAAAGAAACTATTTCTGTGTTTGATTTTTTTGGGTGGAACAAGTTCTGATTGTATTCACAAACTACAGAGAGCATGCTGTAAATTTGATCTAGCTACTTTGGCCTTCATCATGGATTTTCTTTCTTTCTCTTTGTGTGTTTCACTGTTTCTCTCACCCTCTTTTCTCCCTGTCTTTGATTCATGCATTATTTATCTCTCAGAGCAAACCAGCTTCCTCCCCCACCCACCCCAGCCCCTCATGTCCCCACTGCCCTCCTGTTCTATATAAATCACAGTCACTTTCAATTGATATGTAAGATGAAACCATCACTCCCATTTCTTAAACATATTCAAAACTAGGAGTTTAAGTTTCTCAGGCGTACTTTCTGGTTTGCCTTTTATGTTCATCATGGCATAGATTCAACAAGGTGCTGGAAATATTCCTCCGAGATTTTTGTCCATACTAACATGTCAGCATCAGTTGCTGTAGATTTGTCAGCTGTGACTCTCATTCCGGTACATCCCAGAGGTGCTCTATTGGACTGAGATCTGGTGACCTGCTGGAAGGAGCCATTAGATGATCCATACACTGTGGTCATTAAGTGATGGACATGATCAGCAACAATATTTAGGTCGGCTGTGCTGATCAAACAACACTCAGCTGGTGCTAAAGGGGTCCAAAGAGTGCCAAGAAAAAATCCCCAGACACTTAAATCACCACGAGCAGCCTGAACTGTTCGGGACAGGATGGATCCATGCCTACCGACTGAATGCTGACGCAGCTGATAGGAGAGACACCCAGTGTGGTCTTCTGCTGTTGTAGTCCATCTACTTCAATGTATTGTGCATTCACAGATGCTTGTCTGCATACCTTGGTTGTAACGAGTAGTTGTTTGAGTTGTTTTTGCCGTTTTATGACCTCAATGCAGTCTGGCCGTTATTCTCTGACTTCTGGCATCAAAAAGGCATTTTCACCTGGAGAACCGTTGCTTGCTAGATATTTTTTCTTTTTCAGACCACCCTCTGTAAAACTTAGAGATCGTTTTGTGGGAAAATCTCAGTAAATCAACAGAAATATTCAGGCCGCTCTGACTGGCACCAACAACCAAAGTCACTTAAATCCCCTTTCTTCCTCATTCTGGTGCTCAGCTTTAACTTTAGCAGGTCGTGTCTGACCATGTCTTCGTGCTTAGATGCTTTGGGCTGCTGCCATGTGATTGGCGGATTAGACTTTTATATTTTCATAATAACTTTTAACATGGATATTAAAGTCAGTACAAGAACAGATCTGCACACATTGCAACATCATTACATAATATTTTCCAACTGTGAAGTCAAAGAGTTCATGTTGATGAATATGGCCTTTACCGTGATCAATACCTACACTGGGAGATTAGTGAGACCAGTACTTCAACTTTTATTATTTATTAATGAGCTGTTTGCATTACAAAATTTTAAAAAAGAGTTTCGCCAAAAGGAGTGTGAGAGCTAAACTACTTACTCTTAAATGAATAATCTCAATTATGCTCCCTAATGAGCTTTATTACAATTCTGGGAACCATACTGGATGAGTCACAAGTATACTTCAATGCCTTTTAACTTGTCAAATGTTGAGTCAAGTGAACCCGATTAAAAAAGAAAGCTACAATACAATTTATTTTGCTTCGGGGATTTGAAGTAAGTGAGGATATTGCACAAACATCTACTCACAGAACTCATAAACATCTCTGCCATTACTGAAGCCTGTTCTGCTGCTACAGCGCTTTAAACAAGTATTGTCACGATTTGAATCCATCATTTTTTTATTTTTTTTTGCCTCAGGTGTCTCCAGCAGTACATCACCTCTTACGCATAAAGGCAGCAGTGTTTCTGAGAAGAGCAATCCTCTCATTCCACTTTTCTCCAGATGATAAATAATTTAATATGTGTTTTAAATAGGTCACATAAAAAAAAAAAGAAGTGATTTTCATGTGATGTGATAGAGTCAGACTCACTGTGCATCGTGCGCCACATTCAGCCCACGTTGATCATAATTGGGCTGGACCCGTAATGTGCCATTGTGACTCTTTTGGCATAAATTGTAAGAAACAAATGTGTTACATTGCAGAAACGGTTCTGGTAGCTCATTGCCTAGACTGTCCTGTAATTAGAAAACAGAAAGTTCTTGTTAGTTTACAGACAATGCCTCATTTAAAAAATACACCGTGCACGGACTGTAAACAAAAATAAAAAATAAATAAACAAAACAAAACAAAAAAACAACAGAAAGATTTCTGTTAATTGCTGATGTATTACTCTGTTGTAATATATATATATATATATATATATATATATATATATATATATATATATATATATATATATATATATATATATATCGGCAGCTGTAAAACACGAGTTAAAAAGTCCAAAAACTTATGCCCACCTTCTCTTGATCCAAGGCTGTGCACTGGGCCGGATTGGACTTTTTGCTGGGCTCATTTGCCCCCCCGCCCGTTCGACACCTCTGGGACAGACGACTCTCATTAAAATTAACTTTTTATTTGTATGTTTGTTGGTTGGTTGTTTTTGGTTGTGCATCATCAGCGTGGATGTTGCTGCAGACATCCGTAGGTGTACATCCGTGTGACTGAAGGGACTTCTGTTTTCAGTCTGACGGATGTCTTCCTTTCAGAAGTTTTTCAAAGGAGGCTCATTTAGACGGGAGGCAGTCTGGTTTTTTTAAACACTTGGTTTGTTCGACTCAACAGCAACTACCACGTAATTTAACCATTTAAAAAAGAGAAAGAAAGAGCTATTTCGTGTGTGTGTGTGTGTGTGTGTGTGTGAGTGCGCGCGCGCACATTGTGGGCGTGGAGAGGGAGACGGGCCCTTCCCTGAAGCCGCTGAGCGCTTCTGCCAGATGAAACGCTGTAGGAGGAAAGAAGCGCACGCAGGCGTGAGTCCGATGGGTCAATCTCAGCGAGTGGATCGCATCTGCAACTAGGGCTCACGGACTTAGTGACTTCCCGCTGCGGGTTTCACACCTGACACAGCTCACTTACTCGGACAGTTTCTTATTTATTTCCTCCTACTCTAACAGCAAAATCCAAAAGATTTGCAAAGACACACAATAATGACAACCGAGTTCAGTGCAGACTAAAGACTGCATCACTCTGCCCTGCATCCGACGGCTGACCTCCCTGGAAAGATGCAAACAAGACACAGAATGTATTGCGTGTTCGTAGCAGTGTTGCTTGGAGCGGTGAGTACTCTCTGACATAATCATCGTGGGTGTTAAATATTTGCCGTCAACTTCACCTGGTTACATTTTTCCCTGTCACATCGTGCGCAAAAAGGATGCCAGTTGCGCATCAACATGGTCCCATTAGAAGGTGGTTAAAAGCTGGTGCGAGTGTGTGGGGGACGTTTTGTCTCTTTCACGTGTTTTATTTTCTTTTTATTAATATTTTTTCTTCCCGTCCAGCCTGTCACGCCCTTCACCTTTTGAGAGAAAACTTTCCTGAAAATCTTTACTTTTCTCTCTGTGATTTAAAGTCCCAGTCGTGTTAGATGATACTGGTATTTGTGGTGCCCACCTTCGTGTCTCTGCACCTGTCCCACCCGCAGCCCTGGCTTGACATTGTGAAGCAAGAATGGATGTATGCAGGAGCCATTCAGGTTGATACTCTATAGCCTCAGTTGTGGATCTGTAGTTCCACCCTTCTCAGTTACATGTGGCTCCACAGACAGGAGGACAATAACAATGTAACAGTGGGCTCTGTGGAGGAGATCACCAGTAAAGCCCGGGTTTGGTTTAACTTTGGTGAATTCCTCGATTTACTGAGTTTGTGAGGCAAACTTGTGATAATGGGCATACAGGAAGTTAAACATTAAGCATGATCTGTAGGGCGATTTCTAGGCGATGCACAGATTCTCACCACTGCGAAGGCCTGGAAGATGAAGCTACACAGAGGCAAAAACAAGCAGATGCAGGAGATGGAAGTAAACATAGAGGGAGGGAGACAGGGGGGAAACATGACCATGTGGGAGAGGGAAGGAAAATCCACCACCTTATGAGGATTCATGAAAACTATGCCAAACTGTCTGTTACATGGACACGGTCAGCCTGTGCTGTGAGCTCGTCAATGTCTTGGCTTTTGGAGCCGGCTGCATCACTGATACGTGACAGCTGCTCCCACTGATGGGTATACATCCTCTGCTGGCTCAGCACATGTAATATTGATAGAGTCTGAACCACCCTCCTACCCACTCCCAGCCCCCTCACTTTTCCTCTCCTCCTTTCCCCCTTACATGCTCACTTGGCTCGCTTCTTGTCTGTTTCTCTCCCTTTGCCTCTCGCTCCATGAAGTGATGATTCAGCTTTGTTTGCGAAGGCACGGGGTTGTCATGTAACTGGCACCCAGTGGGCCAACAGCAGTTTAGGGTCCACGTCTGGATTAAAATTAAGCCCAGTTTATTGGAAGGCTGGTTTAGTGGAACTCTAATGGCTTAACAAGCGCTGACAGCAGAGGTCCAGAGGTTAAGTGCCTCCAACTTAAAATTGACTGTTGCATTAGTAAGATTGGTTGGAGCATTGAAAGTGGTGTGTCCAGATGCTTCTGTGCATTCATTTGTGTGCGTGCGCGCGTGTGTTCTTCTTACTTCTTGATTTTGCTTCAGGGAAATTGGCTGACAAAAGTTGAAGCATGCAGCCCACAAATTTCCATCTAAAAAGCAGGAAACGTGCAAGTCGAGCTGCAACTTGCTCAGTGCTCTGCATCCTTTTTCTTTTTTCTATTGCTCAAGCCGTATGCTGAACATCGCATTGCCCTCTAATTCTTCTGTTTGCACAGCCCAGCAGACATTACTGATGCACTTTAACCTCGGTTATTCATCTTTGAGGCGTCTTGGTGCTGCACACCCTCACCTGGAGCTAGAATAGGGTAAAATAAAAGTACAACAACAAAAAAAGACGCAGTTGTCAAAATGCTGGAACTTGGAGTCATTTCAAAGGTGTCAGTTTGACTTTTGGAACAGGTTTGTTCACATGTAAGGTTTGTAAATGTGTTTGCACGAATGTGAATGTTTGGTTGGGTGTGTGTGGAGTACACGAAGCGGGCAGCTCAGGGGAAGCAGCTACTGTAGAGTGATGAGCGTGTGCAGATGGGAAAGGTGAGCGTGAGGTAGAGCGTGAGCTGCGGTGAGGAAGAGAGCAAGGGCTTTGAAGTTGTGAGGAAGCTACAAAGTGAAACATTTTGGAGGCTTAAATCACCGCATGGAGAAAGTGTTGCAGGTCACACAGAGAGAATTTGGTGTTACAACAGTCAGAGGAGAATTAGGAGCTTCACTCGATGAACATAAACTGTCTTTGTTTCCCAGAGTTTGTGCACTTTCATGAAAATAATAGATGAATCAAACTAACCAGGCATTTTTTTAATGGAACATTTCAAATAAAAACTTCCTGCATGAGGCTGAAAACATTCTTGAACATTTAGAGGATGAAAAATTAAATACCAAAGACTTGAAGTTCGATGAACCGTGACACCGTTGAGAGCAACAGCGAGTATGTGTTTGTGTAGGTCCAAAGGAAAGCGTACATGCTCACACCCATCCACACACTCATGGACATTATCTGCCAGCTGACTCAGTGGAGGTGCTCGAGGGGACATTTGATGTTTCTTGGAGCTCCTTTCTCTCGTCAGTAACATTCCACACACACCTGAACCCTGACGCCTGTCAGGCGATTGTACCTCCTTCGCAAAATGCCCCCATCAACATACCCACATCCGTCCTCTCTAAGTATATTTGCTGTATCTGACTTACATTTAGTAATAAAAACAAAAAAGTGCCTTAAAAATTGTTTTAATGTGGTCTAACAAGGCTGAGACACAATTTTCTTTACACCCTTCATCTATGAATAATGGGATAACTCATTAGACATACACTGGCTTACAGCAGACGGTCCTGATTTCATATATATCAGCTTAAAAATCATCATGTATATGCGGAAAAGGAAAACATAAAGCTTTGTTAGTATGTAACTTTGTCTTGTTTGCTTTAGAGATTAAGGTGTGCAGAAGAAAGCAAAGATTTAGCTATTAGATATAATGTCAAAGGCCATGCACACTCATAGGTCTTAAGAGTTGTAGTAAGATGTAGAGACACGTCCCGGCTCAAGCCTGAGTGTCATGCATTTATTTATGCCTGAGCAGAGACACACACAGATGTCTTCACCTGTCAGCAGCTTTGATAACGCACTCAACAGGTTATTGTTTGCAGAATGTAGATAAGACCAGCTTTATCTTTGTGAGGATGAGTTATTTTGTGTGCTCGCACTTTATAAATGCCTTCGCTTCTTAAACTTCCATGTGACCGTTTAAAAAAAAAACAAAGCAGGACCTCATTGTGACCTCGAGTTACAGATCCCGTGTGTCAAAAAATGTAAGCAGTTTAACCAGAGAATTATTTGTTTCTACAATTTATTTTTATTTGAAGCCAGACAAGGAAAAGAAAACGTAGTATTGCACAAAAGCAGAGAAAACAGAAAAAGGGACTGTGGAAAGTGGACGGTTTTGTGAGGCTTTGCCATTAATCATCTCACAACTGTTCTGATTTTTCTTCCCACTTTCCTTCGGGGTCCTCACTGGCCCCGTGACTAAACTAGTTTAGTCCTTCCAAAATAAACCTAAGCAGATGCCAGACAGTAAGAAAGATTTCCGTTTTCTAGAGCGTTGTTTATTTTTCCTTTCTTTCTAATGCTCTTTCTTGTGAAATACTGGGGCTTCTTTCCAGCATGATGGCCTTTTCAGCCAGCGGTGTGGGACTGAGTTTATATGAAGTGTGCTTGTTGCACAATATGAAACATTGCTTCGCTTGAGACAAAACATTAAACTTTATCTGTAAAATTATTTTTGTGTGTGTTTTACTGACAATCTTCAATTTGCTGCTGTTAATGGAGTTGCTGTCATTCTGCAGGTTGGGACCCTGGCCAATAAGGGAGCATGTCCATCAAACCAGTATACACACAGTGGCGAATGCTGCAAGCAGTGTCAGCCCGGCGAGGGTGTCGTCCAACCCTGTGGGGCCCAACAGACCGTCTGTGAGCCGTGCCTCGATAGTGAGTATCACACAAACAGCTGTCTAAATGTCACGAGAACACGGACACTCGTAGATTCAGGGGTTTCTGATGCAAATACACAGAAAAAAACCCCGGACGCATGCACTCAAACATTAATGAATGAGCTAGCTGTGCTGGTTACATGCCTCAGAGCAGAGCTCCACGAGCACGCCGTGTAGTCTCTGGTTCTGATCATCAGTGTTTCATCTGATAGAAGAAGATGATAAACTGATGCCCTGAAATTCACCCTCTGTCTTCTTCCTACTTGTTCGAGCTTTCCGCTGTGAGTGTGTCCCTGGAGAAAACACATGCTTCCAACAGCAGTTTATGGAGGATTGTAAATCAAATGCAAATTTCCTTCAAAGTTTGATTTAAAATCCAAAATCCTTCCGCCAAACTGTAAGACAGTGAATAATTTTGGGCTCAACAACAGCCTTCTGTAGTTTTTGCAAAGCTAGATTTTGTTATTAGGATATCAGCAGCTATAGTGAGTTAATCTTTGTTGTTTCATAGTAGTATAGCATGTGTCATATTTTAGTTTTAGCCCGTTTTTAAAGCTTATTTATTTTTTCCTGTTTTAAAATGTAAATTTAATTATATTTTTTTGTGTTTTATGATAGCAAAAGCTCTCCAGCATTGTTGTTTTTTACATTACATTTATGTTTAAATCAGTTCATCCTTAAACATAATAAATATGATTCTACAGGACATATACATGACAGTCTCTACTGCTATGTTTACCCATAGACTGTATACAAAAGATGTACGGAGCTATGACTCTGCCCACTGGTTTGTGGACTTTGTTAAAGAAGCCTTGGCTTGAGTATTTGTGTCGTTGACATCTCAGCTTTTTGAAACCAGTAGGCACATATGAAGGTTGATTTTTTTTTGTCTATTTTAAACTAAATGGGACCATAAGTTACTAAATGAACATCATGCTACATTCCCATTGACTTTAAACTAAGGATTGAGACCATAAACTCATTAGCAAAGTGTTTACAGATGTCGTAAGAAGTAAGGAGTTGGGTTGATTACTGCTATGATTTGTCTTGTTTTTACAGCCTAGTAAGCCCCCCTGCTGGTCAATACAAAAAAATCCAGGTTTAAATCAGGCTAACATTTCCACATCACACTCTTGATTTGTTTATTTGTCCATTTTTTTATGAGAAAAAATGGACCCGCCACATAATCAGGCCATCATCAGAGCTATTAAGACACAGTGTTTCCGAAGCATGATGTTTTTTATTGAAGTCACAGGACTTCAAAGTCATTACGATTCATGCTCTGAGTTCTTGAATTTCAGGGCTGTCCAGCTAGCCTTTGATTTGACAATAGCATCCCTTGAATCATGTAAGTGCACCTAAAAACAGCTCCCAGCTAGATTACCCAGCAAAACAGCTCTCAACATTAGTGTGGATGAAATTAGATTATCACTCTTATGAAACCACGGTGTTGTATGCCAGACAGTAACAGACTTCTTAATGTTTTTACATTTAATTTAAAGCATTAAACTTTTTTGGATGTTTGGAAGTAAATTGGATGCCAGACATAATTGTTCTCCAGTATTCTGCCCTCCTCACGGCCTTTACCATGTAGGGAGAGAGGCTTTGTTGGGCTGAAAGGCTTTCTGAGGACAGTGATGTTGAGAGGATTCAAGAGCGGGAACAGCTCCAAATTCTGTCAGAGAAAAAAAACTCTGTTGGAAGATGTGTAGTGCATTAGACAAGCTGTTATGTCACAGTAGATTTGGTAAGCATGAATGGTGACTGCAGAGCTCAAAAAGGTATTTAAAGTCTTCTCAGTGTGGTACAGCTCCACATTTTGGCACAGGGAAAATTTAACAGCATGAAATGTTTTGGGAAATTTAGAATCTGAGGTCATCCCGGAGCTACAGAGGACACATTTGGTCTACAGCCAGTTTTTCTTGCATGAATTCCCTAACCATCCTGCAACCAGGCCAGGAAGTAGCTGCAAACCTCCCTGAGCCAGCGGAGGATGGTAACCCATGAGCCAAGGAAACCCACACTCACAAAATGATTCAGACTTCAGGTCATGAGAGAAGTCGTGAGAACGTGGATGTAGATTATTTATTTATTTAGGATTGCGGGTCTTCTTTGAAAGATGTATGTGTTTTTCAGTGTTTAGAGTTAGTCGACAACTTAATGATATGTTGCTTTTGTGCATAAAAGCGTTTAGTTCTAGACTTCTTGTCATAAACTGTCTTCTGTTCTATTTCTATTTTTTCTTTAAAAAAAAGCTTCTGTTGTCTGCTTAAAATTATAGTTATTTGAAATGTCCCAAAGGATAATAATTATCAGTCTTATAGTGCTGGTTCAGCTCAGGCGTGAACAAACAGATGGTGACAAGATCTGCTCGAGCTCATAAACAGAGAAATGCCAAGCAGATATCTGTTCATGAGATAACGTTATAATGATGTTGTAAAACACACGCATAGATATGAAGCTGAAGTTTCTTTATTCAGCCCATTTACAGCGCGCTTATCAAATCGATGCTTTAACAAGCCAGCCTGAACATTGTCTTGTGATATGCATAAAAGCTTGGCTGGTGGCTTCTTTCTTTTTCTTTCACCTGCTTCAGAACCACAAATTTAGTTGCAAAGGCTACAAAACAAAATAAAAAGACTGTCTGTTGTTAGTTTGTTTGATTAATTACTTCGTGAGATTAACATGAATGAGCGTTAGTGACCTTTCCCAAGGGCCGGACACATTTTAGACAAGTTTCTTATTGTAAAAATATGTCATTTATCATCGCTGTGATGTTTCCCCATGTCAGATCACAGCGCAGGCCGTGCTGTATTATTAGACTGGGGGAAGTTTTTGTGCATTCACATGCTCGTTGGATGGTCCCATGTTTCAGTTTTGGTTTTGTTCATGTGCTTTTGAGTCATGGTGTAGGAACAACCTTGACACTAAGAAGGAGATATGTGGCATTTTACTTATCAGAACATGTGAACCACACGCTGGAAGCTGTTTCCAGTTTAGTGTTAATAATTAATGGTTTTTTATTCAGGCTTACTACAAAAGAATTACAGTTATAATCAAAAGAAAGCATGGCCTCGTTGAACTCTAAGGGTTTACATATTGGGACATAATAAAAACATGTGTCTTAAAATAAGGTAAGTATAACGTTAGGTGAATGACAAAAGGTGACATATTACACCACATGTTTACTTTTGTTTGATAAAAACTTAGCCGAAATGCAAACGCACCATGGGGAAAAGTAATAACACGCTAACTGCTTCCATACGGATTAAGAGGGGAAGTAGCAGTCAGATGCTGATAATCAAAGACCCTTGATTAACTCATGATCAGCAATTGTGATCACCTCTAAAAAAGCAGACATTCTGGCAGTTTCTGCTTTGGAGCATTCAGGTGTTTGTAAATGCAACGCCACAATCCTGCAAGGAGTGGAAGTCCAAAGCAATCACAAGGAGGTGTTTGGTGAAACACCCTTTGTGTGACTGCTTTTCTCAGCAACCTACAGGAACCACTTTTCATCCAGTTAGAAATACACATTTTTTACTCATGACTGGTGGTATACACCACTCTGAATCCAGTCATTAGTTATTATTAATCTATGGCTCTCTTCCTAGAGCCTCTTTTGATCTGTCTCCTTCTCCTCCCCACCACCTGATCATGGCAGATGGCTCCCACCGCCTGATCCTGATTCTGCCGGGGATTTCTTCCTGTTAAAAGGGAGTTTTTCCTTCCCACTGTCACCGCTTGTTGGGATTTTCTCTGTATTATTTTAGGATCTCTACAATAATAATAATAATAAAGACTTTAAGGCAACAGTTGTTGTGATTTGGTTCCAAATAAGTAAAATTGAATTTAAATTTAAATTGAATTTAATTGAATTGGTATGATGTCCTGTGTGCCGCTCAACTCTTACATGAGGAACCATAATATGTTACAGTTTTGCTTTCTCTGAGAGTCTCAAAACAAAAGCATCACATTTCCTTCCACCCACCATGTGTCCTTCCATGTGCTGGTTCAGGCATATCGCCTACTTTTAATAGAATCAGATTGCACACCAATCTGTTTATAGGACACAGACTTCCTAGGCTTCATTTAGTGCAGATAGTTAACAGGATCCTGGCAGAAGTGCTAAAAAAGATAGCTAGCCAAAGCCCTTGAGGAGTTTGGCTGAATGAGCAGATAAGTGGAGATGAAACAGAACAAGTACAGCTGTACGTGGAAGTGGAATAGAAACAAGGCAAACTTCTCAGTAAATGGTTCACACACACTCACGTACAAACATGTCCAGGAAAATTCCCACACACTCACACAGACTAACACACATTCGGAGCCGTAGAGAATAAAGTCAGGACTCCTTTTATGGGTGTTAAAAACAAAGCGAAGGATTCAGTTTTAAACAAGTAGTAAAAGTTATGATACGCCGAACCACGAAGAGGCCGTCAGTACTCCCCCTCCCTCCAGCACCATAACCAACCCCCACTCCCCCAGCTCTTCTCTCCATGCTACAGCCTAGTGTTATTAATGTATTGACTTGCATTATTGATGCATGGCATTATGATAATGGCTCTGAGAGCACTCATGGGGAAGGGGGAGTGAGGGTAGTCCAAGAGTGGGGAGGGTGTAGTGGGACATAATAGGGGCAAGGGGGGAGTGTGATGGTGGCGGTAGGGTTTCAGTACACGACTGCAACAGGCCCACATAAAGAGGGAGGACAATAGTCCACCTCTGAAGACAGAATTAAACAAAAAATGTGAAGGACCCACATTTGACACCATCAATTTAAGGCACAACTGCACACACAGATTCATCGGGTTCTCAAATGACACGACCTTCTTTTCTTCTCTCCATCCGTCCGTGTCTGTCTGTCTCTCCCTATCTCTGCTGTAATCTCTGCATCATCAGAGCATTCGCCGAGGTTGGTGGGCCAGTGACGCAGACCAAAAAAACTTGATACGCTATCAGACACTGAACAGCAGAGGGTCATGGCAGACTGCATACCAAAAGCCTTCTGTCTCCTACAAGAGACTAGTTTATTTCAGTTTGCTTTAAAGATGGGAAAACAAGAAAAAAATCTACAGTAAACTGCACACATTTCACCACCTTGCTCACAAAGCAGGTAGTTGAGGACATAACCCTCAGAGTTAAAGCACTTGTTTTCTTTTGCTTTATCTTAAAATATGTCTTTATCGAAGCAGTTCACTTCCATCTTATTTACCATTATCATAGATACTCATTGGTGCTGTTAGTCTACAGATTAGCAACCTGATCTTTATATTTGCTTTATGCAGTTTATAAAAAAAATGGTACAATGCTTTTCCACAGTTTCCACAAAAAGTATTTATTTTGTTGAACTTATTTGATATTTTTGCATTAGCCAAGGACAAACTGCAACTCTGCAAGAGTCAGAAACTGGAAATAAAAAAAACAACAACAACACATTTTTGGCAGAATTTATGAAGTTAGATTCTGCCAAGATAAATTCACCAGTCTCTAATACACACATACACACACGAGCTGCTCTTACAAATGGGTCTGTTGCATAATTTAGTGGGTTTCCCAGTTCTCTATCTAGCCGAAATACAATTCCATAAAACATGCAATATTGATTGTGTCCTTTGCATCTATATCTGTCCTGGAAGTTTTGCACATATACTGCACTACATGTCATTTACAAAACATTTCAAGTAACGATGATAATTTTCTAGAAACATCCTTTTATGAAATACTGTTAAAGTCCTTTCTTGTTCCTAGTGACCTCTTTGCATTTATATGCCCACCAGGAAAAATAACCTTATAGCTTAATTCCCTTGTCCCAACTTGATTTTTGGAAGACTGAATCCTACAGTGGCCCCAAGAGGTCAAACGTACTGAAATCTAAGAAAAAGGAAAAAAAACAAAACGCTAAAACACACAACAAAAACAACAACAAATAAACAGAAGCTGACACAAGACAACAAAAGTGATTCGGGGGAGACGTTAACGTGACAGAACAGCAGTGGAAGTGACAAAAACCAAAATGTGCGAAGGATTTCACTAAGATGTGCTTGTTGTGAAGGAAAAAACATTTTTCTACGTCTGGGTTGTTTTATTCAACTTGTTTTTTTTTCTGCATCCACTGTGTTTTGTGTGCTTTGTAATCACTCTCCCCAAGATGACAATCTCACTCATTAAAATTAATAAAAAAAATTAAATATATTTAGAAAGCTAAATGAAATATTATATTTTAAATATTAAATATAAAAATAAAGACTTGAAACCTGCTCATTAAAAACAAATCACAGTACAGTTATTTGAATAATGCCGAATATTAATTCATTTAAACTAAAGTGTGTAGCTAATGTTGACAGCTTAATAAGGGTGCAATAACATCACTGGAGCGGTTGCAGATGCTGGAAAATAAGATGTACACACTCTTGACTTATTTGGCTAAGTGGTATCACTAACAATGGGTAAATACAATAAAATTAATCACAACAGCAGTTGCCTCAATAAACTTTAGGTAATGACCTAAAGTCATACTGTAGGTCCCTAATGGCTTTAGGTACTGGTTAATGAGCCTGACTGCCATTCAGCTATTTGCAGAGGCCAACTGAATGGGCTGTGGAAATGTTCAAAAAGAGTGTGTAGTTTCTTATAGCAAAGGCTTTGTCAGAATGTTATCTGTATTTATCTTTCTGTTAAATGAACAGCTTTCATGTCAGTTTTCTTCTCTCTTTCTTCAGGTGAAACCTTCTCAGAAAGCATAAGCCACACAGAGGAATGTCAGCCCTGCACGCAGTGCTCAGGTCTATTGCGCATGCATACTCCCTGCACTGACTCCGCCGACGCCATTTGCATGTGCAACTATGGTTTCTACCTGGATGAAACCTCGCAGAATTGTCTACCCTGCACTAAGTGTCCTGAAGGTCAGGGAATGCTGTACAGCTGTGAAGATGACCGTGACACAAAGTGTGAGAATTGCACTGGGGACACCTACTCGGACCAGGAAAGCTTTTGGGAGCCTTGTATTCCTTGCAGTACCTGTGATGAGGTGGAGGAGTTAGAGTCGTGCACCCCTTTCGGCGATACGGTTTGCCAAGGTAGGACATATTAAGTAGCTCATATTGTCAACATGAAGTCTAATGGGTCAAATGGCACATGTATATACAGTTAAAAAAAAGTTTCATGATGTATTTTAAAGCAAACAATCTAAACCAAACAAGCTTCTTGGCATAACGCCCTGATTGTGTACTCGGACTAGTTCTTTATTTAAGTGTTACTTTCTCAACAAGCTGTAAGTGTGGAATTCACGTTCCATGTAAAGTCAGACACCTGAGCACCACACTCTCATTATGTTTAGACAATATAAGTCTAAACCCAGTACCTCTTAGCTTTTCCATTCATCAAATATCTATTCAGCAATCAAATAGTGTAAACTCAATGCATTAGGCACGCAAACTGAGCATCAGAATGGGGAAGAAAGTGACTTTGTGGTTGTTGGTCAGAGTATTTCAGAAACTGGGGTCTATTGGGATTTTCCTACACAATTATAAATATCTGGAGTTTACAGAAAATGGTCTGAGAAAATATCCAGCGAACATCAGTTATCTGGGTAAAATGTCTTGTTGATATCAAAGGTCAGAGAATGGAGAATGGTCAGACTGCTTGGAGCTGATAGAAATCACCAGTAATTCAAACAGCCACTTGAAAAAAACCAAGGTATACAGAAGAGCATCTCTGGACCCACAACGTTTAAAATTTGAAGCAGATGTGTTACAGCAGCAGAAGACTGCACCGGATGTAACTGTTGTCAGTGAAGAACAGGAAACTGAGGCTACAATTCACACAGACTCACCAAAGCTTGTGATGCTATCATGTCAATATGGACCAAACTCTCAGAAGAGTGTTTACAGCACTTTGCTGATTTTGTATTCTTGTGATGTGTTAAGACCATTCATATAGTTATTTGTCAGCTATCTAATAAATGGCTTTGTGAGGTGACCTGATCTAAATACCAACCAAGTTTCAGCTTCTGTGCCGAGTAAGGATGAGTGATGAAGTGTGTCGCTCAGGGTCACAACGATCTGAATGAAACTACGTGAGCACAAATTCGCTGTCCGACACTGAAAGAAATGTACAACACACTTGACATCCACTCTGTCAGCCTCATAATCAGATCATCTAAGTTCGACACTATACACATTGTTGGCCCATCGACCTAAATGCCACACTGAAGCTTGTCTCATTGTCTTCAGCGACTCATCCCAAGAGAGAAACAAAGACCACACTCTATGTTGAGGGTTTAGAAGAAGGTCATTTCTCTAAACAGGGCTCTGAATTTCTTTTATACCATTGCACCCTGTGGGTATCACACTCCAAATCAGGAATTCTGTATGACTGGAGTCACTGCTCATTCCAATGATCTGATGCCTCAAAGATTAAATCAACGCTTTTGTGAGGTGACAATAAAAGGAGTCTGTTGATCAGCCAAGCAGTCTGTTGGGAAAGTGGTTTGAAGGATGTTGTTATCACAGTGGCGAACACAGAGCCAGTCTGAGGCTAAAGGGACCCTTTTGTACGTCCTCCCATGGCACTCTTTGGCCTAGGAGGGCTTTTGGTTTAGCCCATGGGGCCAAATAAAAGAAGAGCCAATAATGAGTGAGAAACTAATGTCGAATGTGCTTGGTATAATTATAACAGGACATAATTTTTCCTGTTTATTCAAAGAAGGCACAGTTTCTCTTGAGTGTTCCTGTGTCCCACTGCAGTATTTGGGCGATTTTAGCATTAATCAGAAATTGTTGCTGCACTAATTTGTTTAGGCTGGACCAACACTGAGTTAGACAACAAATTTTAGATTTGGATTACTAGTTCTGTAAATTAAAATTAAAATGTGTGTAAGGAGACACAAAGAGTATATCAGTAGAATACCCATTCTTAAATTCAACCCCAATCCCAAAGAAGCTGGAATGATATTTTGATGTAAATATAACAAGAATGCAATGATGCCAAAACTCATAAATTACTCAGAAAACATATGTTTGAAATGAGTAAATGTACCATTCAACACTCTGAGGTTGAAGTTGCTATATATGCTAAACCTAAATCTAATCCTACTTTTGGGAGAGCTGCACCAACCATTGCTAGCAAATAGTGCCTTGCAATATCAAACTAAAACAAATACCTGAATCCCAAATATCCACTGAAACTATCTAAAATATAACACTAAATGTGATTCAGAATATTTTTGCTTTTGAATTCTTATCTATTTTTTTGGTGTAGGACTTATATACATCAAACTGCCAAGAAATCCAAATAACTCCACTGTTATAATGAAAACCGGTATGTAGTTTAAAGTCTGCACTTTCAACAAAAGTTGAAACTCGGGCTGTGTCTAGCTGCTAGGTCATCTTAAACCGGTCATGTGATATGTTGGTGTGTCTGTTCACTCCAGGGGGTAAAGAAGAAATAAGGCTGTTGTGTGGGGCGATCGTGGCTCAAGAGTTGGGAGTTCGCCTTGTAATCGGAATTTTGCCGGTTTGAGCCCCGTCTTGGACAGTCTCGGTCAGTCTCGGTCAGTCTTGTGTCCTTGGGCAAGACACTTCACCTGTTGCCTACTGGTGGTGGTCAGAGGGTGGCAGCCAGTGTCCAGCAGCCTCTGTCAGTGCGCCCCAGTGGCTGTGGCTACAATGTAGCTTGCCATCACCATTGTGTGAATGGGTGGATGACTGAATGTGTAAAGCGCTTTGGGGTCCTTAGGGCCTAGTAAAGCACTATACAAATACAGGCCATTTAATGACAGCAACACGTCTCAAAAAAGTTGGGAAAGGGACAACAGAAGGCTGGAAAAGTAAGTAGTTCTGAAAAGCTGGAGGAACATTTTGCTACTAATTGGGTTAATTAGCAACAGGTCAGTGATATGACTGGGTATAAAAAGAGCAGAGGGGAGAAGCTCTCAGGAGTAAACATGCAGAATAGGACAGACTGATTTTCCTAGAGTATTTAGCAAAGAATTTCAATATTTAATCATCTACAGTGCATAATATCATAAAATGATTAGGAAAATCTGAAGAAATCTCTGTGCGCAAGGGACAATATTGAATGCTGATTAACGTTAAGCCCTAGGTGAGCACTGTGTTGAAAACAGGAAGGACTCTATCATGAAAATCAATGCATTTGCTCAAAAACACTGCCAGAAATGATCGTCTGTGACCACAGTTCACCATGTCAACCATAAATGCAGGTTAAAGCTCTTTCATACAAAGAAGAAGCCATTTATGAACATCAGCCAGAAATGCTGCCATCTTCTTTTTCTCGACCAAAGCTCATTTGAAATAGACTGAAGTAAAGTGGAAAACTGTTCTGTGACCAGATGAATAAAAAGTTTAGTTTAACTAAAAAGCCTCTGACAGTATCGCTGATGGTATGAAGGTGCATTAGTCTCTATGGAACTGGCAGCTTTTGCTTTGGAAAGGTACAATTGATGCAGATAGATATACACCAGATTTAAAGCAATATATGCTCCCATACAGACAACGCTTTTTTCAGGGAAGACCTTGCATATTTCAGCAAATCAGTGGTAAATTCCATTAATTCCTAAAGCATGGCAAAGCAGTAGAAGAATTACCAAACATACAATAGAAACTCAAAACCATGATGATATGGATGCAGGTGTGTGGATATGAAATAAACCAATAAATAAGAAGCATTTAGTTTGGACTTTTTTTAAATTTCAAATAACCTACCCGATACTGTGAGGAGTCATGAAACTAGAATGTGTGAAAACAGAAGCAACACAGAAGACTAATCAGTCATTTGTGTCTGCCAGGCTTTAAAAGAACCAGAGAAAATACAGAGAGAGAAGTTTATTTAATAAGCAAAAGCAGACACGACATATATCGCTGTTCTCTACCAAGTGCTGCGCTGCTATTATCTCCCACTGAGGATGACGCTTTAAGGCAGCTTGAATCAGCTTGTGGTCTGAAAGCAAAGGGTGGTGTTTGGAGAGATGATTCATCCGACATCAAGATATAAGAAGCCAGAGCCCCAATACGAAAAACATCCTTTAGATAACGAACAAAGCATACATCATGATGAATGTGATTCCGGCAGAATGACTTACAGCTCACTGTGTATGGGCTTTATTGTCATATGTTGTTCCTCACTCTAACCCAATCATGTGCCTTTTATTTCGAACGTAATCTTTTTACCAAAGCAGAAGCGTTATCAGCGCATACAAATCTGTAGCAATGCCAGACGTCCACATCCATTAATGCTGCGGATTTGTGCGACACAGGCCTGAAGGGTAAAGTCAGGGAGGTGGAGGGAATGAGTGGAACACACAGACCACTAAAGACAAGTCGTAACTTGAGACGGTGGAGACGTAATTTAAATCAAGGTAGAAGGACCAAAACATCAGCTTGACTATACTGGGGGTTATTTTCCTTTATAGATAAAACTGGATCTTCTGCTTTACTCTTTGGATTATATTTTCCTTCTCTTGTGTTTAATATAGCAGGATAAATACTCAGCTGACATGTGGGGTGAAATCCAATTTCCTCCAGGTCTAGCTCCACAGGGATTAATGCTATGTTTTGTGTCTTAGGGGGAATAACTCACTCTCTTCTTCTATCTCTGATGGCTAAACATGGTAATAGTGACCAGACTTATGTCAGGGTAGACCCACAGAGTTGGAGATTTAAAGGCAAGATCCTTATCTAAAGAAGTGTGATACGACTTCCACTCTTTTGCAGGCCAGCGAGCGATGTCAAAGGTTAAAGGGCATGAGAGCCTTGTATGTGGAGAGGGGTGGGGGTTGTGGAGTGATCAGGCAGTATAAGTTCCCCCCTGGGGGATGTGTAGGGAACAACATGATATAATTCCTCACAATCCTTTCAGGGGTCACAACAACATTGGGACAAGTAAAGTTAATTAAAACCGATGTTGATAACAATCCTGACAAGGTGACATCTACTGATGTGCATTATTGCTGTAGGAATACCAAATGCTGGCCTTCTAATCCCCAATTTCATATTAATATAATGAGAAAATGATGTTAGTACTAGATATATTTGCTTCTCTCATTTTACTCATAGCCTCTACAGCATTTTTCAGTTTAGTTACTTAAAGAAAGTGTGCAGTCGATGCGTGCATCATTCATCCAGTTAAGAAAACCACAGAAAGCTGATTCTGCCTGATTTAGATTTATTGTAACTTACAACATAACCAAAACCCCCCTTTTAACCCTACGCTGTCATTTTCCATGTAACCTGATGTGCACCTGAAATGTAACCGCACGTCTGGTCCAGGCAGCACGCTGATTGAATGGCATGGAAGGTTACAGTGTAGGTTACGATGTACAGTGGCTTGCAAAAGTATTCGGCCCCGTTGAACTTTTCCACCTTTTGTCACATAACAGCCACAAACATGAATCAATTTAATTGGAATTCCACATGAAAGACCAACACAAAGTGGTGTACACGTGGGAAGTGGAACGAAAATCATACATGATTCCAAACATTTTTTACAAATAAATAACTGCAAAGTGGGGTGTGCGTAATTATTCAGCCCACTGAGTCAATACTTTGTAGAACCACCTTTTGCTGCAATTACAGCTGCCAGTCTTTTAGGGTATGTCTCTACCAGCTTTGCACATCTAGAGACTGAAATCCTTGCCCATTCTTCTTTGCAAAACAGCTCCAGCTCAGTCAGATTAGATGGACAGCGTTTGTGAACAGCAGTTTTCAGATCTTGCCACAGATTCTCGATTGGATTTAGATCTGGGCTTTGACTGGGCCATTCTAACACATGGATGTGTTTTGTTTTAAACCATTCCATTGTTGCCCTGGCTTTATGTTTAGGGTCGTTGTGAACCTCCGCCACAGTCTCGAGTCTTTTGCAGACTCCAAGAGGTTTTCTTCCAAGATTGCCCTGTATTTGGTTCCATCCATCTTCCCATCAACTCTGACCAGCTTCCCTGTCCCTGCTGAAGAGAAGCACCTCCAGAGCATGATGCTGCCACCACCATATTTGACAGTGGGGATGGTGTGTTCAGACTGATGTGCAGTGTTATTTTTCTGCCACAGCGTTTTGCATTTTGGCCAAAAAGTTCCATTTTGGTCTCATCTGACCAGAGCACCTTCTTCCACATGTTTGCTGTGTCCCCCACATGGCTTGTGGCAAACTGCAAACGGGACTTCTTATGGTTTTCTGTTAACAATGGCTTTCTTCTTGCCACTCTTCCATAAAGGCCAACTTTGTGCAGTGCACGACTAATAGTTGTCTTGTGGACAGATTCCCCCACCTGAGCTGTAGATCTCTGCAGCTCGTCCAGAGTCACCATGGGCCTCTTGGCTGCATTTCTGATGAGTGCTCTCCTTGTTCGGCCTGTGAGTTTAGGTGGACGGCCTTGTCTTGGTAGGTTTACAGTTGTTCCGTACTCCTTCCATTTCTGAATGATCACTTGAACAGTGCTCCGTGGGATGTTCAAGGCTTGGGAAATCTTTTTGTAGCCTAAACCTGCTTTAAATTTCTCAATAACTTTATACCCTGCCCTGTCTGGTGTGTTCTTTGGACTTCATGGTGTTGTTGCTCCCAATATTCTCTTAGACAACCTCTGAGGCCGTCACAGGGCAGTTGTGGAGCTGTTTTACAAAGAAGAATGGGCAAGGATTTCAGTCTCTAGATGTGCAAAGCTGGTAGAGACATAGCCTAAAAGACTGGCAGCTGTAACTGCAGCAAAAGGTGGTTCTACAAAGTATTGACTCAGGGGGCTGAATAATTACACACACCCCACTTTGCAGTTATTTATTTGTAAAAAATGTTTGGAATCATGTATGATTTTCGTTCCACTTCCCACGTGTACACCACTTTGTATTGGTCTTTCATGTGGAATTCCAATAAAATTGATTCATGTTTATGGCTGTTATGTGACAAAAGGTGGAAAAGTTCAACGGGGCCGAATACTTTTGCAAGCCAGTGTATATTTCAGTCTAAATCAAACTTAAGGTTCCCTCTGCAGTTCAGAGGTGGTCTTTCCCTTTTCACACAAATGCTTCCCTTGACTCCATGCTCAGACCAGCGTTCCTCCCTATCCAGGATATGTACTCATCACTTAAAGACTGTGGCCTGCATGTTTAAATAGACTGTGGAGTCCAGGCCTAATGAGGAAGCTCTTTTGTGTCGTGGCAGCTGCTTAGCCAGAGGTTGTTTGGTTTCCTTGATGTATAATTCACAGCAATCCTCCTGCCACTTAACCGCATACAGTATATTACTGTGTTTGTGTTGGGGGACCCGATCCTTGGTGTAGCATGTGTTTTCAGAAAATTGGTCTCTTTACGACACATAAGGGCTCGCTAAAGGTTTTCACTTAAGAATCTGTGGTCCTGTCCTTAGGCAGTGGTAACCATACATACATACATTTGTTGCCTAAATCCCTCCATGGGACCAAGGATAAAATCTCTTTCTGAAGCGTCAGAGTCCTGAACTTTGTACAGCCAACATCCCTTTATTGTAGCACTTAATACACTAATCCGAGCAGCTTATCTTCGTCACGGCAAGTTAGTGCTCTACAAGGAGACAGGGCTTGTATGGTTGGCTTCGGTTACCTGAGATGCAGTGGTTTGCTTTGCTGAGCACTGGTTTGGTTTGGGAATGGAGATGCAGGGCTGGTTCTTGTGAGGCCCATCAAGCTCAGAGAAAGATGATTTCAAAATGCATTATGAGTAGGATAATGCAGCCACGTTAACACAACTTTGCAAGGCCTCTTTCGACCTTGGTTAAAGCTGTATGATTGAGCAATGATTGAGCAGGATAAAGTACTCACTGCCTGTTCTTATCATCTTGAGGTTTTGGCTAAAAGCCCTCAAAGTGGTGGGAGACAGAGGTTTTGCTCCATGACCCTGTTCTTCCTTGAGATCGTACTCAGGGCTGACGGGACATGCTGTATCTATCAACCAGAGCCTCGAATTCTTGCTCTGTGGCAGCGAGGGCAAAAAGTTTTGGCACACACACACACACACACACACACACACACACACACACACACACACACACACACACACACACACACACACACACGCACAGATCTGGCAATAATCCAACAGGCACATCAATCACCCTTCTCAAGGTCAATGCCCTATCTAGAGCTGCGTCTTTTTTTCTTTTTTTTGGCGTGTTACCCATGCTCCACCTGTTAATCGAGGTTCTTCAGTAATAACTTGTTAGCTTTCCTGTAATCTTTGTGGCAAACGAACAGAAAAGATCCCCTACCACACACGTAACCCTGATTCCCCTGCCTCCCCTCTCACATTGGCAGAGGAGTCTGTGAACTGTCAGTCAGAACATTACTCATGTGAGCTAGTAGATGGAAATGTAGAGGTTTGTTTGCTTTTTTTTAAACCCTCTTTTAAACAGGAGATATTTTTACGAAGACACCAGAATTAACTAATAAGTTATAGACACGTATACATATGACAATGGTTTCAGTAGAGAGACACAAAAAAAGGGGGGAGGAGGGGAGAGTGATTGGTCCAAGTTCATTCGGTTATTGATAGGTTAGCAGGAGGGGAGGGGAGCAGTTTCCTTCCGGAGTTTGGTTGACCTTAACAATCGACAGGCTGCCCTCCAGAAATCAGAAAGCATAATCTACTAACAAGGACCATGCAGAGCTCTCAGGGCCACGGCAGTTCAATTCGAAGGACGAAGGAAAAGAAGCAAAAGAAGGGACGTTTCTGAATCTGCAGAGGGGGTTCTTAAATTTGAATGAATTCTCATGCGGTGCCACGGCCTATAACGGTCAAAAGCACAGTCTATAACGTTAATTTAGAATTTAATATCAACATTTTTGCAGCAATATTTTATCTTTTGTATTTCTCAATACAAATGAAAAGTCTTTTGAGCTTATAATTGATCAAACTATGATCTTTTCTGGGGTCTTTTGTTATAACTGTTTATTTTCTTATCTTGGTTCCACACAGTGGCTGAAGCGTCAGCGCTGACACACTAACATCCCGTGTATTTTTGCTTTTCAATAACGAAAATCCCCCAGACTTTTAAAATATCAAGTCTGGAGGAACACATGCACCACTTTAATGGGTAACGATATTGAAACGGTTGACAGGCCCTTGTTTCGTTATGATTTGCTAAGCTATGATTGGATGGGATGGCACTCCTGTATGGGAGAAGTTTAGTGTTTGGTTGGCCCCATAAGGATAAAGAGCAGGCTATGAATTGGGGAAACCACGGATGACAAAATGCCATCAACATTCCCGATTTCCTGCGTCCAAGGCATCACCACATCAGTGGCTGTGAAGAATCCCCAGCCCCAGTGACTAAACAATTCACTGTCTTTGTATTGCACAGTCACTCATTGTGTTGCCAAAGCTTGGTCCCCTTCACATCCACAGGCCTGTATCTCTGTATCTCTGTATGGCTGCAGCTGACCTCCTCTCTTTAACCCCTTTGCACCCTTCTCCACACAGTATGAGCATTGTAACAATGAAGGAGATCTTAAAGTTGACTGCGTCTTTTTCTTCGCTGTCAGTGTGGGATTGACTCACTTTCCTGTCATCATTCCGGAATTTGCCCCGGAGATTCCAGGAAAAACCTTCAGAGGTGATTTGGCATGAGTGAGCAGTTCTGGTGGCAAGGGTGACCACAACACTTGCGCTTTCGCTCGTGTCGTCGTTTCGTTGCCAAAAGTTCTGCTCAGAGACTCGGGCTTTTGTCCTCATCGGGATTTATTGCATGTGTCTCTGCCAAACTGAGCCTCTCTCTCACTGATATTATCTTTAAAGCTGCCTAGGGCTGAATTATTGAATAAAGAGAGACATTAATGTAATTTTGCGGCATTGGGTCATTTGTTACATTAGAAAGAAAGAAAGAAAGAAAGAAAGAAAGAAAGAAAGTGTACTTTATTATTGTCAGTGTGAGAAAAAAAAAGGCAGTTTTGTCACTTTTCTACAATTTATCATTTTGAAATTCTTTACAGGTGATAAAGTCATGCAGGCTGTGACGAGCAACTGATTTTGCATAAGCACTTCAGTTAAAGTTTCACCTTTTGACGGTGTGTTTAACACATTAAAGGTTTTACTTTGACCCAGATTTTACCTGATTGTGAATTTCCCTAACTCTTCTTAAGTCTTTTGAGTGCTTGACCTTACTGTAAAGTAAAACTTGAACATAATAGCTTTTAAATGTATAACTATTAGCTATTAAAGGAAGTTGCGATGGGACTCAAACTCCAATCTTCAAATCAAAAGCTGGGAGTGTGTTACCTCCACTGCACCTGTCTCTATATCTGGATTCTCCTTCCACCGCAACCTTTTTGCCATTTTAAGAATTTTTGCATGTGTCATTTGAAATTGTAGGAAAAAAACAGACTTGTTTCTACATTAAGGGTAGTGATCAACCAGTTGAAAGCAGCTGCACAAGAGAAAATGCATCAGCATGAGATTAGTACACTGGAAAACAAATAAAGAGCTGCAGGAGAGAACGAGATGGAGAAAGCTGGCGAGAGTGGAGCACAGGAGCAGATGCTGAGAATGCGGCCTGGTCGATAAAAGCGATGGAGTTACTCCTCTGCACTCTCGGGTTTCTCTGGTTGACCTCTACGAGTGCTGATCACTTTCTGCAGCAGAACAGTCACTCACACACACACACACACACACGCAGAAAGACGTGCCCACACGCAGGCACTCTCTACATTCATGGGTGTGTCTAAGGCATGTGTGCAGAAGGAGTAGATGGGTTGCATACAGTAGGAAGTGAGCCAGAGGCCAAAAGACAGATTGACAAAACAAGAGTAACAGCATTCTGCAGTATTTGAAGGGCATTGCTTTGTTTGTATTTGTAACAACTATTATAAAAATAGTTGTGGTTCATTTAATGAATAATGAATAATATACAAATGTCTTTTCAGGTTTTGATGTGCAGGGATTTGTGGTTGTTATGGCTGCAGTCAGGTGGAATGCAGTTACAGAAAGGCAAACTGAGCCCCTCCTGTCTTTTGTGACTAAATCATAAGTCAGGCTTTAAAGTATACGGTGTTGAAACTGCAGCAACACCTGTTTGCACGAGTCCGCAAGCGGTTGGAATGACGAGTTCAGCTCAGGTGTGGCTGCACACACACAAACAAGCACACAGCTGCTGTGAACACAAGCTGCATGCACAGTCCTGCTGCTCTTATATAGTACTTATGTAAAGGGCACAGACCAACAGGTTCTTATTACACGCTTAATGTGCACAAGAGCCTGGATTTCCTGTCACAAGTGAATCACTATCAGACAAAGCAAGCAAGACAACTCTGGTAATTTCACTAACAGCCAGATAATGCTCAACAATAAATATAATAATTGTTTTGATAATTCAAAACCGACTGAGCCTGTCATTTTGACGTCTCCGCAGCTTTCAACTTTTATAGTTTTAATGACAGGTGTGCCGTGCTCTTACCGGAGGAACCCCCTGGTTTAAACTGTGAGACAAATAATATCCTGTATGCGATATATATACCTAGCATTTACAATAAAGATTAAAAATACACTGATAAAAGATGGGAGGGAAGACAAATAATGCCAGTGAAGCAGCTTCCCTTTGCCACCATTGCCTTATATTGAAAACAGCTTATTATTTAAAGCTTTGTGCAGATTAAGAGTGCTGCCTGCTTACACAAGAGTGCTCATCATCCACATGAAAACTGAAAATAATAAGAATGATTAAAACAACATTAAAAAACTTCTAAATCAGGGGTGTCCAGCTCCAGGCCTCGAGGGCCGGTGTCCTGCAGGTTTTAGATATCACCCTGGGTCAACACACCTGAATCAAATCATTAGTTCATTACCAGGCCTCTGGAGAACTTCAAGACATGTTGAGGAGGTAATTTAGCCATTTGAATCAGCTGTGTTGGATCAAGGACACATCTAAAACCTGCAGGACACCGGCCCTTGAGGCCTGGAGTTGGACACCCCTGGTCTAAATGATCATAGGAGGGACTGACAGAAAAGGAATTGCCCAGTAGGAATGAGTAAAAGTGTAGCCAGATGTAATGTGGGGAAAAGACTGAAGGATAAAGAGGAACGATGGAGAGAGGACATATTTTTAGCCGGACAAAGCAGCTCTCTGTCATGGGACGGTGTCTGATTTTGTGTGAGCGTGCGCACGTGTGTGTTGGAAAGTAAAGAAAGTAGAAACAAACACGCTATGGTGGTAACGGTGGTGGTGATGGTGGTGTGTGTGTGTGTGTGTGTGTGTGTGTGTATTCTCTATGGTGTGGTACCTAGTATTGAAGAGGGCAGGAAGCAACATGATATCTTGTAGTGATTCACCAGAAGCCTGTTTATATGTATACTATTTCTTAGGCACTTCATCCACTCATAAAGGTATAATATATCCACCAGTTTAGCAGCAACCCACACACGTATAATATAACTGGCTCTTGTTTTGTTTTGTTTCTGTCATCCATACTTTTTCCTTTACATATCAATGAGAGCAGGATGCCAGATTTACAAAGTCTTGTTAGCTATCAGTACATATGAATGGGATAAAAAAAAAATGATGATACAGACTTTCCAAAAGTTATTGAACTGGATGGATGATGAGCCTCAAGTTTTTAGAGCCTCATCTGTAAATCTAGGTTTCAGCTGTCTCTGATGCTACTAGATCTCTAGTATTGTGCAACTCCCCATAAAGCCACAAAAAAGCACTATATATGCAAAGTTTCCAAGATCTTTACAGTTTGGCTTTAAATGCAACAAGCAAGATGAGTTAGTATATGGAAGCGTGAAGACCAGGGATGTTGTGGCTTTGGCAATAATACTCGAAAATGGTTTCAAGTAAGTCGTGTTAAGTGAGTTAAAGCACCGGAAACAGAAGCATGTGGCTTACTGAGCTAAGCAGGAGGCAAAACTGGCAAAGAACCAACAATAACAAGGTAACACGAAGACAAACAGGCATCTGGGCTGCTTGTAAATACCTAGCAGGGTTAAAAAAAAAACTGCACACAAAACAAATGTTTTCGCTGTGTGTCAAGTGTCAAATGAGTACGGCACTGAGAATTACATTTACAGCTCATAGGCTTCAGGTTAATGGGGCACAAGTGTCATCCTAAGACAAGTTAGTGAGAAAAAGCTGTGGCCTTAAAGGTTAATGATTAAGAATCATCGACGTAGATTTGATGTTCAGTTAATTGTTGTTACCATAAAGTGCTTCCTCAAATTTCCTTCAGCTAAAATCCCCGCAGCAGCTCAGCACATCGATCTAAGTTAGCTCTCATTAAAAATGTTTTCGCCTCATTAGTAAAAAATGGATGCCTTGCACTCAGCGGCTCTCCTGAGGTATTTAGAGCCCTCTGAAACCAACAGCCTGATTTCCTGTCCATGCTGTGAGTAACTGTAAGTAAGTGACAGGCGAGGATAGGTTTCCGCATCCGCGGCGAGGAGCGAATGTGTCTGCTAATGGTTGGAGGAATGTGGGCAGGACTGGATGGACCAACTTGCTCTTACCATCGTTAATGGCTCCCTGGGGAGAGGGGAGGGTGGAGGATGGGGTATGACCAAGTGTTGTGGGAGTACTTGTTGTGTTTGTCAGCATAATAAGTATTTATTGTTACACTTGCTGTGGTGAAAAGAGGCAAAACAGTAAAAGTAACACAGAAATATGTGATCTGCCAAGTTACCATTTGTATCTGTAGCTATATTTAAACTTTGCAAACCATTTTCCGGTCACATTGCTGTGCTGGGAATGTCCTAGTCTGTGGAGTATCAAACAAACTGCTACTATTTATGAAAAAACAACCTTGGTCTGGATGTGTTTGCTGCTGTTTTTCTTTTCCAAATAAAATCCTTTGATTTGATTTCATTAGAAATGAAGTTAATTCTTGAAATTCATTTATGTTGTGAGGTCACTTTTAGCGTTTCCGATTTGAGCAAAAGTGCACTGACCCGAGCTGCAGCACAGTTAAATCTGTTTAAATCAATAATTTAATTTCAAGAATGAATAGGTGAGTTTGTGTCATGCGTTGCTGCTTGACAAACTCAGAGTTTAAATCTCACTCTGCATTTCCTCTCAGTTTTTATAGAGGAAGCAGAAAGTTGTATTTCTATTTTTGGAAATAAGAAGTGCCCTATCTTGTGTTAGCAGACCGCAGATGTGTTTACCAGTCCTTCTACTGAGATATAATTTACAATTACTGTTACACAATGCTCAGAAGACCTTGTGTAACAGCTCTCAGTCTATAAATGGGGTAGTTTCGTATTAGTACACATTTAAATAAGTAATTGCCCCGTAAACCTAATAACTGGTTGTGCACACCTTGGCAGTGAGAAGTTCAATCGAGCATTTGTGATGACTGACCATGAGTTTTTCACATCACTGTGGAGGATTTTTGGCCCACTCTACTTTGGAGAATTGTTTTAATTGGAGGGTTTTCCTGCATTAATGGGCTGTTTAATGTCATGCCAGATCATCTCAACGGGATTTAAGCCCAGACTTTGACCACGTCATTCCAAAACCTTCATTTTGTTTTTGAGCTACTCTGAGGTAAACCTGCTGATGTTTCTTGGATCATTGTGCTGCTGCATAACCCGAGTGAGCTTGAGTTTCAGGGAATAAACTGATGGCTGGACATTCTCATCCAGGATGTTTTGGTAGAGAGCAGAATTCATCGTTACAGCAAGTCATGCAGGTCCTGAAGCAAAAAAGTAGCCTCAGACCATCAGACTACCACCACCATGTTTGACTGTTGCTCTGATGTTCTTTTTATTAAATGCTATGTTAGTTTTATACCAGATGTAACAGGGATCAAGTCTTCTAAAATGTTCAACTTTTCTTTCATTCACAGAATATTTTTCCAAAGGTTTGGGGATCATTGAAATTGTTTTTAGGCAAATGTGAGACAAGCTTTTGTGTCCTTTTTGGTCAGCAGTAGTTTCCTCTTTGGAGCTCTCCCATGGATGCCATTTTTGCCTCTTTCTTAATAATAATGCATACTTTAATGATCCCCGTGGGGAAATTACTCTCTCTGCATTTGACCCATTCATTCAGTGAAGCAGTCGGCAGCCACTAAGCAGGCGTGTAGGGACGATACCTTGCTCAAGGGTACCTCAGGGTAGCCGTTCAGTGGATTTGAACCCCTGACCTTCCAATCATGGGGTCACCAGTCTACCTACTGAGCTATCCCTGCCCTTATTGTTGAATCATGAACTCTGACCTTAACTGAGGCAAGTGAGGCCTGCAGTTCTGTTGTTCAGGGTTTATTTGTGACCTCCTGAATGCGTCTTGGTAGGCCGGTCTCTCCTGGGAAGGTTCACCAGTTTTTTAACTTTTCTACATTTGTGTATAACGGCTCTCACTGTTGTTCACTGGAGTCCCAAAGCCTTAGAAATGTCTTCGTAACTCTTTCCAGACTGATAGATGTCAATGACTTTGTTTCTTAACTAATCTTGAGTTTAGATTTGTTGAATCAACAGGTCTGGTAGTAATCAGTGCTGTTTGTGGCTTAACCCAGCTTTCCAAAAGCTCTGGTCATCACAGATAAAATCATTATTTTAAAAAATACATTTTAAATTTACTTGGGTTATCTTTGTCAGATATAAAATCAAATATTAAATCCAATATAACATTTGTATGATGATCTGACAAATGTGACAAATATGAAATAGAAACCTAAGACATGAGGAAGTGATGAAAATATTCCATGACACTGAAAGAAGGACAGAAGAGGGAAAAACTGCATTTTTTCATTATAATTTTTGAAATGAAGCATTGATATTGTGTCAGTACTGCACATGATAATGTGTAGATTATGTGTAGATTATGATATTAATTATATAATATAATATGTATATAATATTATGAAGTAGATTTTTGTTCCCGTAATGGCAAGACATGCAATAAAAGTTTAGATGAATTTCAATCATAAATAAAATATATTTTTTGATATTTCTTAAGTAATTAGCTCTAGCCACAGCACAATCACAAAGATAAGGGAAAGGAAATACTGGACTGACGTTCAACACAGGGACGGCCTTCTGAGTATTAAAACTGCCAGCTTTCTCTTTTTAATGGTAAATGATCCAAGTGGTCAAAAATAAATGTTTAACAAAACTGTGAATGTTTTAATTTCCTGTTGCTGTTCTATCTTCACAAAACTCAAGAATTTCTCTCTGTGCATATTTGTCCTTTACAGGTCAGTCCACCACAGGGTCTCTATTTACTTTCCCCCCCACTACCATTGATGACTTAACATATGAACCCGTACCAGAGGTCCCCACAGACAGCAGCAGCACCACCACCACCACCACTAGTGGTGATTCCCAGCAGCAGTTCTACAAGGGTCTGAATGATAAACTCATCCCCATCTACTGCTCCATCCTGGCAGCTGTTGTTGTTGGATTAGTGGCCTTCATCATCTTCAAGAGGTGAGGACTAAGCAGGAAACACACTGAAAAGTAGACATATTGAGCAAAATGCCATCTCAAGGTACCTGATGACCCACTGCAACTACAAGAAAAAAGCAGAGTTTCAGAAACTTCAAATTTTGGCATCTGTCAATGTCATAAAGCCTAAATCATAACTAAAACCTGATGCTCATTTATGACCCTCATTCCCAAAAATATGGCACACTGGGTAAAATATAAAAACAAACAAACCCAGAATACAATGATTTACAACTCTGATCTCAAATTAGAGGTGTCACCTCTTCTTTTATAATCAGTCTGTAAATGCATAAATGAGAGAGGAATTTTGTCCCATTCGTGTATGATACAGATTCCATCTGCTCAGTCCTGGGTTATCTTTGTTGTATTATTTTTATTCCCTTCATGAGACTCTAAGTTTTCAGTTGGTGAAAGGCTTGGACTGCAGGCAGGCCAGCTCAGCACTCAGACTCTTCTACTATGAAGTCATGCTGTTTTAATAGATGCAGTGTGCTGTTTAGCATTGTGTTTCTTAAATATGGAAGACCTTCCCTGAAAAAAGACGCCATCTGGATGGGGGCATACGCTGCTCTAAAGTATTTATATGCCTTCCAGCACAGATGGTGCCTTTCCAGAATGTACGTCGCCAGTTCCACAGGCATGAATGCCGCCCTCTTACCATCAGACTTTTCTACTGATGGTCCCTCTCCTCTTTAGTCTGGAGGATGAGGCATCCATGTTTTCCAAAAAGAATTAAAGAATTAAAGAATTACAGAACAGTTTTTCACTTTCCTTCAGTCTATTTTAAACTAGCACAGAGAAGATAGCAGCATTTGTAAGTCATGTGTCTTTCTCAAATGCTTTAAAGCATTCACAATTTTACCTTTTGGAATATAAGTCTGAGTTATAAAAGACAGCTTCTCAGTCTTGAGGAGAAAAGCATCACTCAATTCACCTCAGTTACGCTACTGGGTTTGGGGCGAATGAGGACTTATATGCATTGTCATCATCTGATATGTGCAGAAATGTAGAACGCACCTATTCAGGTCCTTTTTTTGGTTCGCTACATATGTGTGCTACGGTGACAACCTAACCTTACTGTACCTGGGAATAAAAGCTGATAGGAAAAATAAACGCATTAGTCTGAGTGTGCAGTTAGGTATGAGCTACAGAAATATTTGGAAAAATCATATCTGATTAAATTTGCCCTCATCTACTTTAAAACAATGCTTGGTAGGGATGGGTACCGGTATCCGGTGCCATTATAGCACCGGTTCTGACATAAACGGTAGTAACCAGACCGAAAAGCAGCGCACATTTCGGTGCTTTATTTTCCTGAAATGTCATACACTTTGGATTCCAGCCAATCATTTTACCTTTGCAAGCGTAGCAGGCGGGCCCAGGTACGTACGTTCTTTTAGAGCAGAGCTACAGATTAAAAACGCTCAAGGCGAAGCGGTCAAAAGTCTGGCTGTACTTCACAGCAAAAGAAAGTGGGAAACAGCTAAACATGAGAGGTTTTTGGACAAGGTTTGTGTTCTTCATTCTTTAAGCACCGGTTTGAGCACCGGCACCATTTCAAAAGTACCGGTTTGGTACTGGTATCGGATAAAACCTAAACGATACCCATCCCTAGTGCTTGGAAGCTATGGCCACTTGGATTAGATTATCTTCTATTTCAGGGTGAGCCTCAAACACACTAACAGCATTTTTGTTTTGCTTTTGTTGGACATCAACCATAAAATTTATGTTGAACGGTCAGTGTTTTGACACAACTTCCAGGAAGAGATCTAAAAGTAGCGGGAGCGTTAATGCTAGAAGCAGTTGAAAGGTGCACAGTTAGATGAAGTGGAATCGAATTTGATATGGGTTTGTAGTTTTTTGCCCCTCAGCCTACAGAATCTACTGAAAATCTCAGATGAATTTGAATCTCAGCGACCTTGACCTCAAGGTCAAGTTTCCTCAAAATCTTGTGAGAGGTTAGTGCAGAAGTCATCTGTGCTATGATGAGATCTGTTATGTTTTACTTTCATATTTACTGTAGAATAAATGGCTACATGAAAATGGTATCATTCCAAGAAATGGCTGAAAATGTTTGGGTTAAAAAAATAATATTAATAAGATTTTATTAAAAGGGTAATGAGACTGGTAAACACTATGTCCAGCGAAGACACGAATAACAATAGAAATAAAGGAGCTAAATTCCGGTAAATGAGAAAAACACCCATATTGCAGCCTTATGGAGACACACAACAACACAGTAGGCCTGCTCTAACAGTGTACGTGAAAGATACTCATACTGAACCCATACAGTTATAATCCAGCTGCAGCTCACTGATTATATGCTGTGTACGTAACATAATTTAAAAAGAGGAAACTTGTTTGTGTGTTAACAGTTCTGGTATGATGAGTCTCTGTGCTGATTTGTTCACATACAGGTGGAACAGCTGCAAGCAGAATAAGCAAGGAGCCAACAACTGCACCCCCAACCCGAACCAGACCCCGTCACCCGAGGGGGAGAAGCTACACAGTGACAGTGGCATTTCTGTGGACAGCCAGAGTCTGCAGGAGCAGCAGGGCCAGAATCAGGCACAAACAGGTTAAAACTCATCCACAGTATAACGACACAGGGGCCGCTGTCATAGCGCTGAGAAACACGATAGCCCTCATTTATCAAACTAATGTGCTTAAACTGGGTGTAAACATATGATAAGTCTGATGGACAGCAAACCAGAAATTTGGGTTTCAGTGCAAGTATATAAACCGTAGGCTGCACCCTAAACAGTGTCAGTGTCTTACGAAAAGAGGCCCACCCTCCCCTCTCTCAGGAAAACTTACTTACTGTAGCAAATCAGCAGGAGAGGATTACAACAGCGATGAAGCCTTCAGACCTTCAGTGTTGTTTTAGCAGATCAGGTCCTGAAAAGCCTGTTTATATTTGGAAAAACACAATTAGAAGTAGATTTGATATCTTAAAGTGTAATCTGTAGTATTGGGACCAATGATGGATTCTTTTCTTGTAGTTCATGCAAAGCAGTTACTTAAAATGTTAATGTTCACTTCTTGTAAGGCGCACCCATAGCCTGCACAGGCTTATTCAGTTTAGAAGCAGGTCTCTCTTGTAAATGAGACATTGAGTCTCAGTGAGATTACCTGAACAAATAAAGGTTAAATGAAAATAAAAAATAAATAGAGCTTAATTAAAAATCAGCCAAGGAAACCATGTGATCTATTTTTAAATCACATAGAGGTGAACAGCTGAAGGCATCAACTCTGTTAGTCCCATTCTCATAAGTGGAATATCTCTGAGTACATTTCTTTGACCCTGTAAACAACCATTAGACAATTGACAGAAAATTCTTTTTTTTTTTTACACTGGATTGTTTATTGAACCTTCCGACAATAAAAATGTATTATAATTACTAAATCTTGCATTTTTTGTGCATTTTTTTTCTACATTGATGATGTAGAGGTCTCAGAACCTCACAAGAACTAATGTATCAAATATGATACGTGTCGCATTACAAGGTTAAATTCGAAACAAACCTTTGCTTTCTATAGTTTGTATGCAGACTGTGCAGATTTGTCAGATTCTTCTTTAATGGGGATTAAATGAAGAAAATGCTTCTTGTTCTGAACTTATTCACCTTGCTCTTATATGTCACGGTTTTGGGACTCATCACTTGGACCTGTGCAGTAATAATTATTTCAATCAGGGATTTGACGGATGAGGATGAACTAATTATCATATGGAGTTCAAAGATCAAAATCATCAAAGCCTCACAAAACTTTCAAAATCATAAGAAATTTTACACAAAAAGCTCATAGTAAAAAAATGAAGTGATGTCAGAGTGTCATCATAATGTTTTCTGTCCTATTCAACACCATACACTATGTCAGTCTGGCTGTACAAACTGCAGTTTGGCTGCCAGTAAAGGCATGAAACCATAAATAAGTCATTTTAGTTTGGCAAGCTCTGGGAATTTTATTAATGAGGCACTCCTGAGATATTGTAGGGCAATGAATTTACTTAAACCGCAAAAGCCATCTGAAATATACAGACCGCTTTTATAAATATTAAAGAGTGAAGTCCCTTGCTGCCGGAGTTATTATTGCACAGGACAAAGTGATGAGTCCTAAAACCATGATCTGTCAGAGCAAGGTGAATAAGTTGGGAACAAGAAGCATTTTCTTCATTTAATAGCCATTAAAAGTGAATCAGAGCTTGTTGTTTGACACTGATATTGACAAAGAATGTACTGTCTGCATAAAAACTATATTTAGAAAGTAATCCGATTAGTAATGATGACTCACAGTCCTGTAGTTATTTGTGAACAGCTGCCATCGCTCTGTGGATCACATCAAGTGAATAAAATATTTTCTTTGTTCAATAAGATATTATGCTGTTATCTGTGTGCTTAAACTTAAATAAAAATGCATAATTGTGTTTGTTTTTTTCCTTTTGCAGTCGTCAACATCGATGAAGAGCCTTGTTTGCTTCTTCCCCTCCACACCAGAGAGAAAGTGGAGAAGCTGCTGTTTAGGGCTGCGGACGGAGAAGACTGCGACCACATGCACGACAGCGACTGGAGCAGCTTGGCGGCTCTTCTCGGATACGAGGAGGAGCGGATTGCGACCTTCCAGCAGGAAGAGCATCCGGTCTGTGCCCTCCTGTCTGACTGGGCGGGAAAGGACTGTGCCAGCATCGAAGCTCTGTGCACGGCGCTGCGCAAAATCAATCGTGAAGACGTCGCTCAGAGCCTGGTGCTCAGCCCAAGTGCCGCTAAAACAACAGCCACTTCTGTAGTGTGATTTTTGTTTATTTTTAAAGCTCAACAGTGATTTCACATGTTAACACCTGAACCTTAAAATATTCCTCTGTGGCCTCCTATTCCTCTACGCTATATTCACTTATGAAGCTACCAATCACAGTGATGATCCAGTGCTGTGAATCCAGAAAAATCATGTCAAATTAAGGGATAATACAGGGAATCAGACAAACACTGACAGATAGATATCGCTATGTGAAACCAAATCTGCATTTATCCACAAAATATACAGCAAATTTGCAAAGAAAGAAGCTTAAAAAACAAATGTCTGTAATTACTCCACTGGATATCTACCTGCCTGAAGTTAAGGTTTTTTTTAAATCTTGACTCTTATTCTTTCTCCAGTTTGGTCCTCTGCATCTTTAATATTATCTTCATCCAGCCATTGCTACCCTTTCATAAGTCTGTGTTGTACTTTCCCATCTCTGCTACCAAAGATTTTCCTCAGACACTAACTCACAAGTTATATTGTTTTAATGCCATGTTTAAGTACACTGTTTAAATTTAAGTTGACAAATGGCTTGAACCTGTTACTCCTACTGGACGAGGCCTGCATACCACTGAATGTCTGGATCTTTGCAAATGTGACAACCTGAGGAAGTGATGTTTGGATACATTTCAATGAACTTGTTCCCTTTCCAAAAAAAAAGGAAGGAAAAAAAAACTTTTACCGTCCTTTTAAATATTTGTATTAGATCTAAGAGATGGAGCAGTAGCGTTTATCTCAGTGTCAGCTTCCTCTTAATCGGCTTCTGGACTCCTTTTTTCCCCCAGCAAGTGCTAGCTGCCTGGACTTTGGGGCTGACTGTGGGGCCAGGTCACTGATGGAGGCAATGTGACTCCAGCCTGTGTGCTCAGACCTGTCTACCTAACAGAAACTCAGAGAGAGACTCCATGCTGACCCAGAAAAGGGAAAGACCTAGAATTCAAAACATAAGTAACAACCATGTATACAATATGTAGATATGCAGGCAAATGCACACGCCAGATATAGACATACTTGAAATAGATACCCAAATACAGTATCTAGGTTTGCATGCATGTAGTGTACATATACACACACAAACGCATACACAGTTAGCTCATGTATGCATTTACAGTCTTGTTCATAGTACAGGACACAGAAATGATCAGATCCTGCCATATATGGTATGGAACATTGTGACAAAGGGACCATATACTGTTTGTTGTCATTAATAGTAGCCAATATTAGATATCTGTGTGCCTAATTATGTTAACAATTATATGATTTGTAATTTGCGCTGTAGATAATGAAACACTGCATTAACAGTAAACAGCATGCACAAAGTAGCAACTCATTGTCAGCCAGTTATCCGGTAAATAAACTGCTGTAAATGATTAGGAAGCAAAAGAAAAATGACAGGATTTTCAATTTTTTCTCTTAATTTCTCAGGGTGTCTCATTTAACTGTGATATTACATTTATTTGATTTGTTATAGCACCCTACAACTAACAAAAACACAAAGGAGACTGTGTTTATCCAGGGCAATGATTCTCGCAACTGACAATCCTTCAAACAGACTAATAAGACAGAGAAAGAAAAAAAGAAGAGGGTGTCTAGTTTCTTCTTTGTTTGGGAACAATGACCTCCGGATAAAAGGCAAGTCAGTGGAGACACAAGTTGAAGGATGTGGGATGAATTCAGACAAGGGCAAGTGGAAAAGTTTTGGATTACTTAAATGTAAAGGGGAAACCCAGGAATCGGCAGTTGCATTAATTAGACTGTTTAATTGTATGCATTCATCTCTTCAGTGCATTATGCGCTCTCTGCATTGTGTTTTGTTCTGCCAGCTTGGTTAGGATTTATCAAAACATATTCAATTTTGTGTTTATGTTGATATTTAAAGCTTCAACTCTTTGGATTTTTTTTTCATTGGAGAATTTTTGAAGGATTAATTAGCTTGCTACATAAAATCCTCGTCCTCACCAACCTCAGTTGCTACTGAGTACAGATTGTCACTAATCGCTAGCATACTGAGCTTCATGCTGTAGTGTTACTTTAAATGAAGGTATTCTCATTACTCTGTAAGGGTTGTTGTATTTAATTCTCAAATAACAACTGTACATGGTATTATATTTCTGTTTTTGTCCTATAGATTGTAGCACTTAAATGTGTAATCATGTATTTACATTTTGCATCACAAATGCCTTTCCAGGCGGCTAATGTGATTTTTGCTTTTAGCTATACTGTATTTTTTTGTAACTTGTAAATATTATTTTTTATTGATTTCAATTGTAAATAATTTGTCTTTTTCTACATTTTATCTTAGTTAAAGCCTGGAAGTGGCCACTGTATAATACTTGTATGTGAACAGGACTATATTACAATTCTAGGGCTGTTGACAAAAGGAACAAAAGAACAGCCACGCCTCATTAAGGCAGTTAACAAATTATTCAGTTCTACTAACATAAAGAAAAAGACTAAATTCAATCTACATTTCATATAGTTCAGGATTAAACAGATTCTAATGCTCCAGTTAGACACCCAGCCAAGTAACCCTTAGGTTAAAGCATAATTAAAATAATAAGCTGCAATATCATTCAAAAGATTAGATTTTAGGGACACTAAAGAAACAATACTAAAACGAAACAATGATATAACATTTTTATCCCCTTTCTTGCTAAGAATTAGATGCCATGAGCGATACAATGGGTGTTACTATATGGAATGTAATAAATGAAGCTACAAAGACAGGAACAAGTATTGCCTCTGGGAAAACCTAAAAATAACTAGATTCATTGTTGCAGGAGGTTGTGCACCATACCGCTTCAGCTATTATCTTTAGACAGAACTAGACCAGTCAAGCCAAGCTCCTTCAATTTCTATCACACATTTAAAAACAAACTTTTCATGTTTTCAATTCAATGGAAATAGAAAGAGAGAAATGCAAAACAAGCTAGCGGTTCCAGTTCATGCTAAGCCACTGGTTCTTAGACTGGCAGCCAAAGTATCCACCACATACAGTGAACACATTAAAATGCAACAAATACAAAGTCAAACAATGTCACATGATATACAATATAGTTGTACACATACCTACAAAAGGAAAAAAAAACATCAGTGGCGGGAAAACGTCCACGTCTGCGTCTACACATTCCTATTGATGGTTTTAAATTTTACATAAGCTGCATGTTTGTTTGTTTAACTTTAGGCCTTTCTGCAAATTGAACAAAATGTAGTTGAAATACTGTCTAGAAAAATAAACATGGCTAATGGTAATCTACGGTACTTTTCTTTGTTATTGATTAAACTTGTGAGCTAAGCTAGCTGCCTGCTAAGCTAAATCAGCTGTCTGCTAGCTGTAATAAGATGAGAGTATTTTGCCTTCCTAAAACATTTAACGGATTATTTAATTAAAAACCATTCTTCCTAAATAAGTCATTAATCGATTATATGTAATTATCAGTTATATATAATCGGTTAATAATCTGTTATATTAACCACTAACCGATAGTTGTACCAATATTCATAAATACTATTACATGTGTATATGTGATATACTATTGCACTGCATAGGTTATATATCATAAAGGCACATCTTTCAAGGGGGGAACTAGGCTGATAGAGTGATTTAAGCCTCATTTGTCTTGAATGTCTTAAAAATTTGCACCAGCTCATTTGCTAATGTGAGAGTTAAAGCTCTTTGCCTAAAACCTTACAAGCTTTCCTGACCAATAACAAAATGTTTCACACGAAACTGTCAATATAAACTTTAATCTGGTAAATTAAGTCTTTTTCTTCTTGGAAACTGCAGGAACCAGAGCACTTGAATAACTGTAGGGCCTCTTCTCTGCTTTGGTTTTATGATGCTTAAGGGGATTATTTTAGTTTAATAGTTTTGCTCAATGATATCCACCACAATAGAATGACCTTCCTTGAAAGCTCTTTCTTCATTGTACCAAAAGATGGTAAACACAATAAAATGTATGTGTGTCCTTCTATCAGAAGCTACAATTGAATATGGATGCTTTTCCCTGAATAATATTTGTTGATTCTGAGGGCTAAAAGTAACCATGAAATGAGGGTTGTGCGTAAAAGGCTTTCTTTTGAGGGTAAATCCCTGGTAATGTAGCTCATAGTGACTCATAGCAGAACCAGGACTGAGCTGTACACATCTGAAAATCACTGTTCCTTGTATACAAATACATATACTGCTCTGTACTTAATGTGAATTTGCTAAAAACCTACTGCAGACAAGCAGTAAAACCAATAATAAAGCTTTTAAAGGCACTCATCTTCTGTATTGATCCAACAACACACAAACACAAATATGCACATTAGAAATTAGATGTACTCAATTAAATAAATAATTATCTGAATATATAGGACAATTATTATTTTTTGTATTTATTTAATCATATGGGTTGATAATTTCATAAATATGCTTTTAAGTGGCATAGTCTACTTTCTATTTTTCTCTGTCTTTAAATTTGCACGAGCAAACAGTATAGTACTTTAAGCTTTTGGTAATACTTTTTAGACTTTAGTGCTCATATTTATGTATCTTAACGATTTTAGAATGGTTAGATCTTGGAAAAGCAATGTATTGTTTTGCATTTTGTCCGAAGGAGAAGGCCTGTGCATTTTTTCTCCAGTGCCACGTCCTTCTGATATGTAACTCAAGCCAAATGAGACAGACTGATTGCTGGAGGCTTTAACAGTTTCAGCACAGTGAGCAATAAGTGCTCAGAGGGGACTAAAAAGGGGGCAAACAAAGTCTACACTAGTTCCTTCATCAAACTGACAGCATGAATTATGAGGGTTGTGTGTGGTCAGTGCAGAAATGGTAACGTGGTACTATCATAATAGAAACCGTCAGCCTGTCAACACAACTGGACTTACTGGTGAGTGATACAACAGAATAATGGTGCATTAAACGACACATGCTAGCACACTGGTTCTCACTGACTTTATGCCACTATGGACTTAACTCAGTGGTAGTGTTACAAGTGTGAAAATATTGTGATAGATTAGTGTAGCTTATGGTTAAAATGAATTGTTTTTGTTGGAATTCATGCACTGTATGTGTTGGAAAACATCTATTAGATTTCTATAGACTATAACAGAACAGAACAGGCGTGATAGCTATCTGATATAATAAATAGAACAAAATGAAAAATGCAGCTAAATCTACTGTGACATGTTACTATATACAGTACACAATGATACATGGGCATATGCATCATTTCTGCACTGTATGAAAAGCTGTTTGAACACCTGGTTATGTGTAGAGATGCACAGATGTTGCAACGCCACAGGATTTTTTGAGGTAGAATTGTGAGTTGTTAAGAATAATCCTATACATAGTATATGTGACGAATTAAATCAGTTCTGAAAGTATTTGGACAACGATACAGTTGATAGTTTTGCCTCTATACACCATCACAGTGGATTTCAAATCAAACAATCAATATGCAATTGAGGCACAGACTTTCAGCTTTAACTCATTTTCAGACACACAAAAGTAAGTGAACAATAGACTGATAAGCAGTTTCATGAGATGAGGCCATTGTTGTTTCATGACAAATTAATCTGATAAAAGATCTGGACTCGATTGCAAGTGTTGAACTTGACTGCTTTCCACTAGAACTCTCACTATAGGGTCTGAAGAAATATCAGTGAAATTGAAGGAGGCCATCAATAGGCTGAAAGCCCCAAATAAACCTATGATAGAGATTAAAACTTTAATCAGAGTTAGGTCAACTTTACGAATGGACAAATCAACACCGTGGTACATTCTTAAAAAGAATGATTGCCCTGACCAACTCAGCTGGACTAATTGGTCTGGAGGACAGATGAAGCCAAGATTAACTTATATCAGAATATTTGAAAGGGAAAAGTATGGAAAAGTAAATAAACACCTTGTGATCTGACGAATATCACATCATCTGTCAAACATGCTGAGACCAATGTTATGCTATGGGCATTAGGAGCCAGGCCATTGATTGAATGTTGATTGATTATTGATGTTAAATGATTATTTCTTCAGTGGAAAGAATCTTGTGTTAATTTAGCAAAATGATACAAAACTGATCAGGCGGCACTTCTTAGACCAAAGCGTGTTGTGAAATCATTACAAACATGAATGCAGAGAGAGTCATAGAAAAGCAGCAGTGATGTATCTAATATAACATATAATAAATAACAAAGAATTTAAATGTAAAAAAAACTGCACTACTTATATTCTATGTATATTACATACATCAGAAAAGACAAACCTGCTCCCTGATATTTCCTATCCAATCAACATTGAATGTAATAGTCTTTAATCTTTGTATTTGTTCCTTCAAGTTTAATCTGTTTCTTCTTATTCAGATCACAAGGGGCATGGGCGGGTTCTGAGACATCACCCAGTATCAGTTTCTAAGTGAACCGTGGTTCAAATGGAAAACACATTGCCGTCTAACTGCTGCTAACCTCCAGTGAGTCGTTAGCAAGGAATGCTCCATGTGTGAAGAGAACCATGTGTACAAATGTGACATGTGGTGGTGAAAGGGGATAAGCATGTTGTGTTTAATATCATCAAGTACACAATCAGATGCTGAGAAAAAAATAGAAGGAAAAAGATCAAGAAGAGAAATGCCTTCCCAAACTAAGGTTGATCAGTGATATTTAGTAATGTCTGTGTCATATGTTTCTGAGCATTTAATAAACAAAAATCTATATTATGCCTGGGTAAAAAAAATCTAAATGACAAAGCTGTTTTCTATACCTTCTTCGGGGATATGTTAAAAAGATTAATCAAAAATACATGCTTATAACTGACTTACAAGAATTAGCAAACACAGAGTACTAATAATTCAATTATAAGGGAACAGTAAGAAAGTAATGATTTCCACGCTATATATCTCCTTACTGTACTGGTAACTGGGCTAATTTATAGCATGTTAATGACAGCTATATGGCTGCTCTCAGAATAACATGCTTATTTACTCTACAAATCACTTCTGGAAAAAATTGAGAATGTGGAAACAGGACTCCCTTAGGATAGGCCGGAAATGTGAGCCTCTGAAACCTTTGCAATGAAAATAAATAAAAGCATGACAAATAGTAATAGCTGAAGAACCATATGCCACATCTCAGTGGCAGTAAGATGGAAAATAGAGAAGAGAAAAAAAGATAAATTATAGTCATTTAATTTACTTTAAAACTTTATTTTCTTTTCATCGAGTTTCAGATGACGTGGCTCAAAGAGTTGGCAGTTCGTCTTATAATCGGAAGGTTGCCGGTTCGAGCCCCGGCTCGGACAGTCTCGGTCGTTGTGACCTTGGGCAAGACACTTCACCTGCCGCCTACTGCTGATGGGCAGAAGGGCCGATGGCGCGATATGGCAGCCTCGCTTCTGTCAGTCTGCCACCGGGCAGCTGTGGCTACAACTGTAGCTTGTCTCCACCAGTGAGTGAATGAATAGTGGAATTGTAAAGCGCTTTGAGGGCCCTGAAAAGCACTTTATAAATGCAATCCATTATTAATTACTTCTTTTAAGTAGAAAGAAAACCTTACCATTGGTCACTCGGGAAAAATATGTGTTTTCCAACCACTTGATGGAAACCTTCTGATTGGTCTGGTTGCAAGAAAATCACCAGTGGTTGTGCATAATTTGGATGAAAGACACTTATTGTCTACAAACACTTGGCAATTACTCTCCAAGCAACAGTAAAAATACAAACTACATGCAACCTCCAGGAACCACCCACCAACCAGTCGGGGAGTACATATTTTTCCTCCAGACCAGTTCTTGCATCACATATACAAACATATGGCAAACAACTCTTGAGCAATATGCGCATGCGATGCCTCTATTAGACCAGAAGTCTTTTTGCAACCACAGGTACTGACCCCCAGCTTCACTTTCCCAACCCAATGGCGACATCCATCTTTTATCCTGTCTATGGGTGAAACGACCTCAGTAGGAAATAAAAAAGGTGGCAAAACAGACAAAAACAGGAATAAAATCAATTATGCCCAAGAATGCAATGTTTAAAATAAGGAAAGGAGTACAAATTGAGCGAAAGAGGAAGAAACAGGAAAAGAAAAATCCACACAAGAAATAGGCTGGGAAGTATACACTTGAAATAAAATGTTAATGATTAATACCATAAACTAAAACTATGACTTGCTATTAAAAAAAGTTTATAGAAGTCGACGATTAATACTTTCTGTTGAAACAGTTTCACTCATTAAAAAATATGGTTGGTAAAATAAAAAGACATATTTACACAGTGAATGCTTAACCTTTTCATAAAACACTGTGAGCAATATTTAACTACCAGCTGCTTCTGGGACTTGCTCAGCATGAATATGGCTGTTCACTGTGCTGCCTCTCAGTTTGTATTATGTCTGAGTGTTAATACAGTAACTACACCATAAGGCCTGGAAAATTCACAATCAGTTTCATTGGTTTTACACAGATATACTGGACTGCCGAAAATACTTGACCCCAATCTTGTAACCTCTATGCTTCGTGTGCCTCTTACATCTTCGTGCAGTGCTCTCTGGAAAAAACCCCCAAAAAAAGCAGCTACTGAGGTGAGGCCAAGGGTCAAAAGCATTTTCATCTTTATGACAGAGTGAAGAGCATCTCACTGAGGAACTCTGAAGACACGAGTGATGATAAACGGCTGACTGTAGCGGCTCCGCAGATTTCTCCAGATGAGTGCACACGTGTTCTCTTTGGTCACAGTCGACTGTAACAGGAGATCAAACACAAGGTGCAGCTTTGAAAGTAACAAAACGCTTGTACTGGGTGGAACAGCAGAAGGGAGGTGACTGATCTACTCTGAGGTCAAAGGTTAATGTCTTGACATGGAAATCGAAGTGGAGTGGGGTTTTGTCTTTCTTTTTTTAGATACGAATAGGCGTAAACTTGGGTCTGTTTGAGCTCGTGTAGTGTTTTGTAAATATTACATGAAAGGATGGACAAGATGGGTTTCAGATGCAATACTCGTAACAGCTCAAATGATTTTGAATCGTCTTATTTCCTCTGATCTTACCAAAACATTTAGTTTTTTACGAGGAAGATAAACCAAAGTGCACCGCAACAAAATTTATTATTAAACTGGCAGGTTAAAGGGGAAATGAAACGCTACACATATAAAGGCTAAATTACATCACAGAGCCCTGCTCTCAAAAACTGAAACAGATGTAAGTGTCTGTGAAGCTGGATTTAAGAAATAAGTCCTTAAAGTTTAAGTTATAAAAGCATCTTTAGTGGCATCTTTTGTCAGAACGTGACGTCATGTGATTGGTTGGTTGGTTATAATAATGGATTGCATGTATATAGCACTTATTCAAGAAACCTCAAAGCGCTTTACAATTAATAATGGATTGGATTTAAATAGCGCTTTTCAAGGCATGCCACTATTCATTCACTCTCACATTCACACACTGATGGAGGCAAGCTACAGTTGTAGCCACAGCTGCCCTGGGGCAGACTGACAGAGGCGAGGCTGCCATATCGCACCATCGGCCCCTCTGGCCAACACCAGTAGGCAAGTAGGGTAAAGTGTCTTGCCCAAGGACACAATGACCGAGACTGTCCGAGCCGGGGCTCGAACCGGCAACCTTCCGATTATAAGACGAACTGCGAACTCTTTGAGCCACAATCACAATATAGCCGTCACTTTGTGATACATATATGCAGATCTGGCAATTTATGATGATTTGACAAGACAGCGGCTCCGAGGAAGGGATGACATGTTTTGGAGACCTTTTTTTCCTCACATCATCTCACTGGATTACTTGATATTAGAAGCGAGGACAAGTGAAGACCAAATATAAGTGAATTAGAGTGTAACATGGGGAGGGTTTTTTTTTCTTTTGGCGGGGGGTCCCTGTGGACATGCTGATGGATGTTATGATTTCCAATCGTGTTCAGTAAGATATATATATTATATATCTTATATATATATATTTATATTTTTGGTGTGGTGTAACCTGTGATCTTGTAAGCTGTTTGCTTGTTGGGAAAAGAGAAAATATTTTATTACATAAAATAGCTCTGATTGCATTAAGCAAACATCTGCTTTGCAAGTGATTGCCATCCCATACACCCAGCCTGGTGAGGAAACGCTGGTTTGGTGCAATCCAGCTTGTTGGCCTGGTGACTCAAGCAGGCTCTCCTTCACAGTCCTCATTAAGTGCTAAAAGTTGGATTTTCCTGTTTGAGTGCAGCTAGCCAAACAGCGAATTACTGCTAAAGAGACAGAGAGTGAAAGTGGAAAGTATATTCTCGATGTCTTAACTAAAACTCAATTTTGAAGCCGGGGGCAGCACAAAAGTGGTCCCCTTAAACAAATTTTTCAGTTTTAGTGTTGTTATTTCCCTCTGAGTTATTGATTCTGTCACTAGCTAGCTAACATAAACTAATGTAAGTCTGTTAGCGGCAACCAAACATCCAACCACATGACGTCACGTTCCATACTGACAGAAGACGGTGCTAAACATGTTTTTCAAGCTTAAACTTTAAGCACTTATTTCTTAAGTCCAGCTTCACAGACAGTTACAGCTATGTCTGTTTTTGAGAGCAGGGCTAAATGATGCAAATTAGCCTTTATGTGTGTAGCATTTCACATCCCCTTTAACTCTACCTAATGTTTTACTTAACTACTTAAATCTAATCTAACTGTAAGTCCGTCCTGTGTGAGACAGCATTTCTTAGGGATCTCACTCAGTCTTCTACTGTGTTTACACTTGACTGTTCAGAGGGGACCATGTAACCCACTGCTTTTACAAGCTGTCTATCTATAAAAATGAAGTGCTGTGGTTTCCCACTCTGTTCTATTATTCTGCTCTTCTTCCTCCTCTCCCACCTGCCCTGTGTTTGCTGGAACAGAGAGTCAGGCCCTGCCAGCAACGCACACAATTAAGTGAGGAGTGATGAAATTATGCCTCAGTTGCAAGCAAATGGAAGGATGAGGGGATGGAGAGGCAAAGTGGGAAGGAGGGAGAGTCCATTCTGTTTTCCTCTGGGAACAAGGGAAATTCTATTAGGCCCATAATAGAGCCATTTTTCACCTCCTTCCACATCAGTCTATTATACAATTCCTCCTCCAGTCCTTTCCTTTCTGTCTTTCCTCTCTATAAACAATACAGCATCTCCTTTCTTTAGAGTTCCCTGGAAACCCCTTCTCTTTTCTCTGAACTCTACTCCTGTCAGTTTGCTCATCAATCTCACTGAAAAGTCCATCTCTGAATATTAATATTTGTTGTGTTTGGAAATCCATTAAAAAGGCATCAAGTACAATCAGCTCCTGTTAACTTTTTCTGAGGTCAAACAGAACTTTGTTGACTGAGAGGCTGTAAAATGTCTGCGGCCTTGAAGCAGGTGATAAATCTTAAAAGCGGGAACACGCGTTAACTTTAATTGTCCACAGTCATTCCACGTTCATTTAATCATAAAGCCCAGCTGAAAGTGACAAAATAACGAGCACTAACACAATCCAAAGTCTTTCAGAAACTCTTAACTGGGGAGGTATTCCTTGAAGCGGCTTTGTGGCGAATTGAAAGGGGTTTATTTGTTTGTCACGTAAATTCGTGGAAAACATAGTTAAAACATTACGGGTTTAATCCCGTTTTGTGTAAGGCCACATATGCTCAACGTTTTTATTTGTGCCACACTGAGCTGTGCCATTAGAAACTGGTTTGAAAGAGGAAATCTGTCTATTGGTCGCTGTAACAAAAAACCATCAGCCACAGGCAGAGCGCATTGTTCAGAGAGCTGACTAGCCTAATCAGACATTCATGTGAATATTTTGTACGTTTCCTCCCTTTGGTTCATTTGTTAATGCTTTCTGACAAGTGAGTCACTGAACCAACAGAGCCTTCATGTCACAACGGAAAAACGATCTGCAGCGCAGTAACAATTGCAACGTGGCACCTGAGTTCTGGACCTACAGGTGCAGGTGCCCTGGTTTATTGATGGCAATACTGTACACTATCTGCACATTTCAATGATGAATGACTTTAATACTTTCAACTACTAAATGTAAAATTCCACAGATTTTTAACACTGTTTAAAAGTAATCATATTATGAAGATACCGTGAGTGCTGTAGAACAGAAACCAGTCTGAACATGTGGAAGCTTTCCAAATATTTTTCAAGTGCCTTTTTATAGATTGTTTAGATAGATTTTGTTTGATAACGCACAGTGTTTTCTTTATGTTGAACAATATTGCTGAAATTGTTACCTGCCATTATTGCTCTTAAGGATTCTGAGTACATCAACCATTTTAGGGATTTTACTGCAGCTTTGTGCCATCATTCCTTACATGCACGTGTGTCACAGGTTACACACAATGGACGTTTTTTGCATAAGGGCAGATCTGACCAGTAAAGATTTCAGTAGTTTCTCTCACCCCAACCGGTCGCAGCAGATGGCCGCCCCTCCCTGAGCCTGGTTCTGCCGGAGGTTTCTTCCTGTTAAAAGGGAGTTTTTCCTTCCCACTGTCGCCAAAGTGCTTGCTCATAGGGGGTCATATGATTGTTGGGTTTTTCTCTGTACCTATGAAGCGCCTTGAGGCGACTTTTGTTGTGATTTGGCGCTATATAAATAAAATTGAATTGAATTGAATAGCTGTCACTAGAGGAGATAACTTGAGAAGGAAAGATAGCATAGCTCTCTATAAGACGTCTTGTATCAACTGTGTGTTATACACTTGTGAGGGTTTAAGCACATTTAAAGGTTGATATTTCAGCAGTATTTATGGCATAAAGAGAACGTCCTGATTCCAGCTGTAAAAACTCCAGATTTTCCTTTTTTGTTGGTCCTTAAATTCTTGTTCTGTCAAACAAAGAAGAAGACTTGATCAGGATTTTATTCAGGCTGTTACAGTTTTGTAATGCAGAAACACAACAAACATAAAACAACTGGTCATGGCTTCAGTTGGCACAGTTTGAGAGAGGTTCACAGTTAGCCTTGCAGCCACCAAAGATAGCTTGGGACACATTTGGGACACTATCACAATATTAGGACGATCATCTTATAATGTGAGACCTAAATGTAAGTACACAATGAGAATGCTGCATGAAATGATGGGAAAAAAACCCCTAAAAAGCCCAGACAAAATAAAAAAGGGATAATGTGCAGAAATACATGGAAGAAGAAAAAGAAAAAGTAGAAAAAAAGTTTTATTTTTTTATTTTTTTTTTAAGTCGGCTGTGTTTGTATGATAACTTTTTCAGCTAATTTCATTGTAGCACCAAGGAGCACAGATAGGTATTACAACAGAACAACATAACCCACATTTCAGGTAAGGTTACATACATGCATACATACGTGCTGAAATATTACAGTCTGCAGGGCCATTAAAGCAAATTATTGAATTGGAGAAATTACATGAGGTCCAAGGTTTTCCATAGACTTCTATAGAATGGGAAGTACCGGCATGTATCGCCCCCCGTTGGTCATTATAAGGTAACGATAGGTAATTACTATGTGATTCTTGCATCTGTAAGAAAGAAAATGAATGCAACAAAATTAGCACACATTATATCTTTTTGGCCAAAACCTGCTAACCAAGTGGTATGAAACTACAGGAAACTGGATTCAGCTCTGTGAAATCTGATTCGTCCTCAGAATAGCCAATGACAAGCAGTGATGTCCTACACTTCATATAATACACAAGCTTCAGTTTCATTCCAAGCCAGCCGTGTCTGCGGTGAATGCAGGTATAGAGTGATGGTCATGATGTCACATTGATATGGTTTCTAAATAAAGGAGTGATGTAACATTGCACTGTGGATGTGGGGGAAAAAGGCACAGGAACAGATTATTGTACTCCAAAAGATAATACAGATCTCTAGTATAACATAGACCTTTCTCACATTTATCTAGACATCCCAGAAAGAGAAATAGCCTGTGGGTTTTGGTACTTCATCCCTGTGCTTATATCGCATGAAGATATTGATACTAACCTTAATAGAAACTAGCAAATCGAGAAAACTACTGTACAAAAACCAACAAAAGTTAAAATATGAACAAAAGCAAAAGAGACGTTGATTCCACAATATTCAAATTATGTCAAATCAGTCATTTGTACTAAATGATTTGTAACTAATGAGTTTTGAATGCATCCTTTGAAACAACACAGTGTCTAAAAAACAAAGATAGTACTTAGTATAACCTTAAATATTGAGGAATCTCACAAATATAGTTTTCTTTCCAGTAGATTCTTTAGGTATGTTCATGATCTGAGATGACAGGCAGGAGCCCATTCGGCCAACAACAGTTTAGTGCTGACCTGGGGCAGAATATGTTGCAGCTCGTCTGTGTGTGATGTTTGCAGTCTACACTGAGAAACTTTGAATTGTGGGTGAAGCCTGAAGTCAAAGTGTAAACACCTGAGTGACATTTTATAAGCTTAGTTAAGCATGTACACAGAGAGACAAAGATGAGAATGACTGAAATACCAAAATACAGGAAACAAGGGTCTTTGAACGCCCCAATGAATCCTGCTGGATTTAGGGGATATCCAATGTTTGAAAGCTCTTCATTCAGATTTAACTTACATCATCAACTCCAACCAGTTGCACAATAGCAGAACGTTGCTAAAAATGTTTGAGGGCCCATCTTGTCACACCTGCGGACACCTAGCATTGAATGTTTCCGAAATCTCATTCATTCTGAAACATTCCTCTGGGAAAAACACAGCTGTCAGAACTATAGACAAACTCAGTCCATGACAAAACAAAGTCTTTGAACAGAACATGTTTTTGAATCTTTGTTCACTGGATCAAAGTTAACAAATACAGTCATATGAAAATGAAAGTTTCACAGGACTGCAGAGAGTCCTGTGGAAAACCAAGTCCACGCCATGATTCATTAGTTTGTGGAACCACCTCGAGCAGCCATAACTAAAAAGAAAAGTTATTCTCCTTGCCAGTCTCTCACATCATTGTGGCAGAATTTTGGACCACTCTTCTTTACTATTTTGCCTCAGTTCATTGAGATTTATTCATGCAAAGTCTAAGATCATTGTCCTGTTGCACAACTGCTGTCAGCCATGCTTCAGCTGTCTGACAGATGGTCTACAATGGAGTTCATGGTCAACTCAGAGAGTACAAGGTGTCCAAGTCATGTGGCTGCAAAACAAGCCCAAATCATCACCCCCACCACTACTGTGCTTGTATTTTGGTTAGTGCTGTCAGCGTTAATCTCGTTAAAATGACGTTAACGCCACAACTGCATTGACGCGGCAAATCTCCGTTAGCGAGTTAACTCAGATCACCCCGTGTGTGGGGCTGCACGGCGTCTACGCGTAGATTTGCTGCATTAATGCGGTTATGGCGTTAACGCCATTTTGTTAAATGTGGCACTGTTGATTATGGCCAAACATGGCCTTTTTTCATTTTTCTTGCCAACCAGAAAAGTCATACTTGTTCCGTGTTTCTCTAATTCTACTTTAACTTTATGAAGTTTCTAATTTAACATAATTTATTAAGTTGATCATTTAACATACTAACTAAGGCCTATAGTGTCTGGTGTTTGGGATTTTTGCAGTGTACCTGAGCACACACAGTCTGACCTTGGGATGAATTTGCTGGCACGTCTACTTCTGAATAGATTGTTGCATTGTGTTAACACACACCTGAATCCTCCATACCAGCAAACAGCCACAACCTCTGCTTTTACAGTGGTGCTCACTCTTGCAGATGATCATTTAATCAAGTGCATTTCATTAGCAGCACCTGGCTGCCCCTTACCATTTAACTGCTGTGGAAAGAGACTGCACAGAGTTCTGTGTAAAATGTTCTTTTTCCCTTGACTGCACAACAGACGTGAGCTACAGGGAAATTTTCGGCCATTTTTCACTGGACACCTTTTAGCAGTCCCAGTTTAAAGTTACTAGTGTTGAACTCCTATTTATCAAATGCTGTGTTACAAGTTCTAGAGCTGTATATTTGTACATTTAAGCCATCATCTAAATGGTAATGGGATGAAATAGAATAGTATAGTAAACACATCTGTTAGCCACAAGGCATTGAGAAGACTGTGAGGGAAGAAGCAGCCCTATCTCATCTTTTATTGGTTTGATTTTAACGTTAGATATAGACACTTTTTTTTCTTCAAAATAATAGATCTGAATTCACTTGTAGTTAACTTTTAATAATATGTAACTTTTTGAGTAGTAAGTAGGAAGTAGTGGAGCCAGTTTTCAAGGTGCAAAGCATACAAGCCAATCCGAATGGCGTTCCAGGACATGTCAGCGATTCCCAGGCTCTGATTCCTGAAGGCCAGGTCCTGGAAGCTCCGCAGGTCCGGCGTTTTGGATAACGTCTGAGTGTAGTCCGATATTGCTCAAGTGACGGGGTCTCGCACCACCTCTATGAGCTTGGTGTCTTGGGACATGGTAGAAATCCGGTGTGGTGTCTCTTTTGTCACAAAGTAGCTCGGTGTCTTCTCCATTGTGATTTGGCTTTCAAGAGTTCTTGGCATTAAACCTCTGAATGAAAGATGAAAACACAGAATAGACGTTTCTCATTTACATTCATGTTTTTTTTTTTGTTTTTTTTTAATGGACACTTTCTCAGTGTCCATTAAAAATTATATTGAAATAATGTTGTTAAAGCCTTAAATGAATGTTAAGACATCCTCTCCTCCATATCATAGTTTGATAATCAGGATGCTGATACAAATTTATATAGATTTACAGAGGACTGTGACAAAAAAATGACATAATAAAAATGCAGAGACATTTGTTTACCCTCTGGGCTTTTCTCTTGTTCAGTACGAGCTGTGACCTTTTCAGCTGAGTTTAACCAAGAGGGTCATTGCGTCTGTCTGGCACACAAAACAGCAGATACACTGGCTTTTAGGCTCATTCCTCTCAATCCCATTCTCCGCTTTCCATTCCAGATTTCTACAGAGGCAACAGTTGAGTGTCAAGTTCATCTGCGGTATCAGCTGTCTTGAATTGGAGTCAGATCAAAGTGGGACGGTGAAAAGAGTGAGATCCACACCTTATCTCCCAAACATACAATGCAGCTAAGGAGCAAACCTCTCTCTCCCGGGAGCTGTAATGGGAGCGGGAGTTTACCCCCGTGTGCCGCAGCCATTTGGGCCCATCCAATGGCACTACAGGAGAGGACAGCATGCAGTGAGGGCAAAGGCAACCAATCACTAATCCTGGTAGCAGGGTCACATGCATGACTTTAAGTGACCTCAAAACTCTGAATCTTTGCATGCATATGTTCTGTCTTATCCAAATACATGGACTGATTAATTGCACCACACCTTAAAAGAACTGCATTCACTCAGTCTTTGTCAGTGTCAGACTAGTGTTCTTATCAAGTCTACAATGGAGAACTGCCCCCACCCCCCGAAACCTAGAGCAAATCGAATTTGGACCGATCCGCTGCCCAATTTATCTCAAATCCTCGCTGATGCAGATCTAATTTCATCCTCTTAGTACCACAAACAGGAAGAAGAAGCAAGTCGATAAACAGCCCATGGTCACTGTTGGAGGGAGTGAAGTGTGTTGGAGTGGGGCGAGACGGAGGAAAGCAAACATGGTGACACAGTGGAAAAAGAAAGCAGGAGCGTTGTCATTATCCTTCATCAAGTCCATCACTCATTCCATGAGCTTCTGGCCTAATTCCTGCTGTAAACTTAATTATCAAAGTATGTAGGCAAATTAGCTAAAAGCATTTTAAATAAATGGAAAATGCCCAGAAAACTGTATATAATGTGTTTAAATGACTTGAAATTTTGAAAGAGTATTTTAATTTTTAACACCACACACATATTCTTAAAGTTAAATTGACTGTGATTAACTGTTTTTACATTTAGATATATTTCAATATTTTACACCTATTAAAACCTATTCACCTATTAAACCTAATTAAGGTTTTTAATGAAAATTTTTTTTATGACAAATCAGAAAGATTTCATTGCCTAGGAACAATTTGATTTATGGCGAGAGAATGATAAAGGTAAACTTTAAATATTTACACATATGGAAACCTAATTTATATACATTTGAAAGACGTAGAAATACATATAAATATGTTCTCTCTTTTTAGTTCCTGTCAGTATTCTTGCTGCAGCATTTCAAATCAGCTCAAGGCTTTTCAGGGAGCTTTCAGGACAGCCTGAAAATAACGAATTATGATAGTCCAGCCTAGAAGTAATAAATGCATGAACTAGTTTTTCGCCGTGATTCTGAGACAGGATGTTTCTAATTTTAGAGAATTTTTTGAGATAAAAGAAAGTAGTCTTTTCTATTTCTTAAATTTGCGTATTGAAGGACATATTCTGGTCAAAAACAACTCCAGGATTCCTCACAGTGTTACCTGTGTCATACCATCCATCGGACTAGATAACATATTTGTAAGATCTTTGTGGCCAATTACAATAACATCAGTTTTATCTGAATTTAGAAGTAGAAAATTAGAGGTGATGTGGGTCTTTATGCCTTTAGGATGTTCCTGCAGTTTGGCTAATTGGTGTGTGTTATCCGGCTTTATGGATAGATAACATTAGGTATCATCTGCATAGCAGTGAAAATGTATGCTATGCCTTCTAATGATGCTGCCTAGGGAAGCATGTATAATGTAAACAGAACTGGCCCTAGTACATAACCATGTGGGACTCCATAATTAATCTTAATGTGTGAAGAGAACTCTCCATTTACATGAACAAATTGGAGACTAATAGGTAGATATGATTCAAACCACTGTAGTGCGGTACCTGTAATACCTACAGCATGCACTAATCGCTTTAATAATCGCTGTAATAAAATATAATGGTCAGCAGAATCGAACACTGCACTGAGGTCTAACAGGACAAGCACAGAGATGAGTCCACTGTCAGAGGCCATAAGATCATTTCTAACCTTCACTAAAGCTGTTTTTGCACCTTGATGAGCTCTGAAATCTGACTGAAGCTCTTTAAATTAGCCATTCCTCTGCAGATGATCTGTTAGCTGTTTTACAACTACTCTTTCAAGCATTTTTGAGATAAAAGGAAGATGAGAAATATGCCTATAATTAGCTAACATAGCAGCATCAAGCTTGTGCCGGTTTAGCATGTACATTTTATAAGCTAAACCTAACTGCTACTCACCCTCTTAGTTTCTGTGGAAGCAGTAGGAGTGTACTTAGTTTTTGACATTATTGTAGCTGCTTTCCCCCCCAAGTAGCTAATGTTAGAATGCTTGTTGTCTAATAGAATTAATACTAATGATCTTAACTAACTATAAAAAGTACAACAAACTCTCTGACAAATGAAGTCAGTTAGTTCACTTTGTTGGAGAGCAGGTGGGGTTTCTGACCTGCACTGCAGCTAGTCACATGACTTAATCAAAATATTTTGCCTTCACTTTTGGGAAGCTGTCATACAAATAAGCTATTCATACTGCTTTTACCCACTAAGGATACAATTCCAGCAGCCAGATGCAATGATGTAGAACTGCTGTCCAAGTACTGAACATTACTGGGATATAGAACACTGAGGTGCATCAAAAAGCAAGATGTGAGAAGATGTGGGAGTAGGTAGGAGTTTCTCAAAGAAAAAAAAATAGAAATTTTACACTAAAAGATTTAATTTATTACTATTGGTGACACCGAAAGGTAATGCCCTATAAAAAATGTTTAAATCTTTAGCAAGACACAAATTGGTACAGGTTTAAACTGTAAAGGACGCAGTCATGAGTTGACAGCAAAACCAGATGGTAAGTGGAAGCCCTCTGGTAAACCCCTGATCTAATATTTCAAATGAAAGCCTGGTGGAAACGGCTTGTCATAGACAAAATAATTTACAGTCATTACATTTTCTGTCTAATGGATTTTTGTAACATTCATCAGTAGATGAACATGACATGATGTAATAGTGGAACAACAGTAGGAAAGACCGGGCCTCGGGGGCTTGGGTCCTGGTTGGTGTGTTGCCGGGGTTGTGGGCGGGTGGGTGCATGGGGGCCCAGCCCTGGAGCAGGGTGCCACCGGCGCGTCGAGCCACCTGGGGGGCTCTTCAACTGGTGGGGGAGATTGTCACATCTTGCAGGAGCTTTCCTCTCCTCAGGAACTCTCTCTGCAGGAGGGGGAGATACAGGAGAGGTGGAGGAAGATCTCAGCCTGGGTGTTTATTGTCTTATGTAGTCTGGAAGATGAGTGGATGGTGGGGTGGGTGCAGTTTTCTCTGTGGTGGGGTTGGGTGGACTGTCCCGGGCTCTGTGGGGCCGGGCGGCGCCCCTGCACTGGGCCCGGTCTGGATGGGCCTGGGCCCCCTTTCCCTGGCGGGTCGCGGAGTACTGGGGGTCAGCGGGGGAGCTGGCCCCAGGGAGGGGTCACTTGCCCCTCCCTTCCTTCCCTCCCCATCTCCAGCTGCCTCCCTCTTCCCGCTCCACCACAACCACCCACACATGCAGGGCCTTGGAGTAGGGGTATGTCACCAGGGTGCAGAGGAGGCTACCCCCCCCCCTCTGTCCCCTTCTGGCTGCCTCTGCCTCAATTTTATCCCACAACTTAGACATTCACATTACTCACACTCTCATTACACATACATATAGGATCTTGGGGGTGGGCACGATACACGGAGTCCAAAGTACCATCAGGGTGTACACCCCACCCCTGGCATCGTTGCCCACCTCTCAATTTTAAATACACGTAGACATTGAGGGCTAGCAGGAGGGACCATGCGCTTACCTGCTGCTCTCTGGCAGGTAGCTCCATGCCCTCCTGGGTTTTAAATGCACCTTAGAACACACATGCATCAACATTACAATGAGCGGGTGGAGGGAGGTTCGGAGTCTTCTCTCACCCCCGTTCTCTGCGACCTGCTGGAGCAGGGGGGCTAGGACTAGGAGGAGGAGTTGGCCGTCCGACTGCGGTCTGGAGTGTGGAGCCTTCCTGCTGCTGCGGAGTCGGGGCGGTCTGCCTCCCCCCACCGCAGGGAAAAGGGAAACACCACCTGGATCTGGGTGCAGTTCCCCCCTCCAGGGGCGGGGGCACCTAGACCCGGTTTGTAGAGTACGCTTGGGGAGTGTGATCGTGTGTACAACGTCTCTTTATGTCTGCCTCCACGTTGGTTGAGTGTGGAGTAAGTGCATATGAGAGCATGAGGGTGGGAATGGATGTTTGTATCTGTGTGTGCCTGTATGTCTATGTCTATATGTCAGGTTGGGTGTCAGGCGCCACCTCTCTGGGGACATCTCAGGCCCTCCAAGGTTTGGAGGCCTATCTCCCCCTACCACCACTTCCCCTGCCAGTGGCGGACCCCCTCAGACATCGGTGCGTTGGTGGTTCTTTGTGTCCGGGGATGGGCGTCCAGGTACACACCGGCTCACTCCTTGGCGGCCGCTTATCGGGGCCTGGAGCCTGGGGCTCGCTCGGGCCACTTCGGAGGTGGGGTGCCCCCGGCCTCTCGGCCTGGGGCTCGGTCACTCAGGCGCAGCTGGCTGCCGGCGGAGCTCACGGGCGCGTCACTGCAACTCCCCCTGGCTTCTGCTCCGCGGCTGCTGAGTGAGCCCTCATCTGGGACTCTCCTCAGCTCTTTCCGGGACAGTGGCGCAGCTGCCCCTCTGTTGGTCTTCCTTGGTCTCTTGTGTTCTGGGGGCCTCTGGATGTCTGGAGTTTTGATCTCCTCCACACCTGCTTCACGCCCTGGAGGACGGGGCTGTGGCCCCCCCACACCCTCTAGCAGATTATTACATGAAGGAACCTTTTAAAAAAACAAAAAACAAGCGCGTCCATGCTCACAGGTGTACACACGGGTGATCACACCCACAAACTACACCCTTTTTGGCTCCTACCTCAAAGCACACTGTGTTCTGTTGATCTTATGTGCTGCACAATAATGTTTAACATTTAGTATTTACTGTCATATTCCCATATATCATTGTGATGTTGTTTATTCTATTACTCTTGTTCTCTTCTGTTTGCTTTCTTTTTTCTTTCTCAGCAGGTGATCCAGGTGATTGATATATGCATTTTTTTTTCTCTGCCCGTTCTGTTGGTTTTTGTCTTTTGCCCTTCTCCCCCGTCCCTCTTCTCAGCTGTTTCTCTTTCCCTCTTTCTTTCTCCCCTTCTTTCCCCCAGTCAAGTCTGTCCCGTATTCATTAAGTGAAAATAAAATAAACAATAAAAGGTGAATCAAATGGACCATTACGGCAAGGCTGGGATGGTCAGTTTGGTAAAGTAAATCCGTTGGGCATCTTTCTTTGCCTTTAGACAACAATTCTGATGGCAAAAGAGCCAAACGGGACAGGCAAAAAAGAAAAAAAGAAAAAAAAAAAAAAAAAAAAGGAAAGAAAGGCAAGTAAACAATGACTAGTTTGCGTTTTGGTGATATTTGCTTTTTTATGTTTGAGTTATATTTGGACATGATATTGTTAATAAAGAAGAGTGCTGGGAAATACTATAAAAATATCATTACACACTTGTGACTAATTTTCAGGACAGTAAAGATGTCATAGTAAATCTACAGATAACACAGCATGGATAAAGTCACGGTATATATATTTTACTTTACAAAGCGTTGATTTTTCACACATGGTTTGCTCCATCGAGTTTCATGACTTCAGTCCCAGGACTGTCCAGCCTTCTCAGGAGTATAGAGTTCACCGGCGAAACCTAATTACTCTGGGTAGAAACAGGCGGATATTTCTTTTACAAGAAAGGTTTTTCCAAAACAAAAAGTTTCTAAACAAGAAGAAAACTACAACTTCCTCTAATTTCTGATTGGACAGAAGAATGCACAGAGCTTCCAAATGAAATATTTTTGTTTATTTATCCGGAACACGTTAACAACAAATTGGAATATTTATTCAGAATCAAACAAATTGATAAAAAGTTAAGAGCCATATGAGCATACTTGTTGCAAGAATTTTGGAAACTACAAATATGAAAACCAAAAATGGGTCAAAGTGCCCAAACAGACTCCAGAACAGATGTAATTATTCTGTGAGCTACGGTGCATGAGTTGTCACTGCTAGTGCCATGAAAGGAGGTCAAACATCAGATGAGACCCTAGCTGACCCCTCCAACACACCACGCAGGGGATTTAACAAGGGAATCCAATTTACTCCCACTGAGCCCACTGCAACTTGTAAAAGTCAACAAGCTGTCACTCATATTTTCCTTCATCTCTCATCCACGGGCTCTTTTCCTCTCACCATCTCACTTGCACTTCACTTGCATTTCCTGCAGGAAGTCTTAATTGGTTTAAATACAGAAATAAATGCACACTCCTCTGTTTTAGCAAAGTCCAACAGCTTCCTTTGTGTGTGTGTGTAGGAACTCTCAAAATCAGGATTGTCAGACTCATCTTACATTGTCAATAACATACAGCCCTCTATGAATTTACGTAGGCCAGACCAGTGAAGCTTCTCTGTGTGTCAGTGTGAAGAAGTAAATTGCACATGTAATCTCTTAGACATATTAATAAATAAAAAATTTTTCAACGGTACGCCTCAGTTTTTCACATGATAAAGAAATGTTGCTGTAGTAAATGTATCTGTTAGTGTAACTCTTCTTAAGTTGTAAGAAATGAATGTGTAAAATTACAGAAAAAGTTGGTGTAGTATTAATAACCATGGGGGAGGTCATTATCAGCACGAAAAACTGTAAAGCCTATTAAAAATATAGTTAAAAGCCCAAAATCTATGCCCTTTTTCAAATGTTCTAAAACTCTGATTGGGGTCTTTCTGCCTGGTCGCTTCTGGCTCACAGGCCTTATGTATGACACCCATGCCCTAGATCAAGGAGAGCCCTTTAAAGTGATTGTATGACAGTTTGCAAATCAAAGATAAGATATGACTCACCACACATGGATGTTGTTAAGTTTGACATATGTAGGTGGGGCTTAATCTGTTCCAAAAACTGCATTTGGTTAATTCGGTTAGGTACAGGGCAGATTGCATAAAGAAGAAGAGGGATAAATGGGCTGCAAAAGAAGATATGAGAACAACCAGGAAAGGATTAAAGAGATTCAAGCATACCAGCAGGATGCATTTTGAGGGCCTGAGACTTAGATATTTAGATTGAGACTGGACTTTTAGCCACTGTCGCCAGCTCTATGCAATATTCTTTTTGAAGGATCACACACATCACCTCAGCCCCACTCATAACCCTTTCTTTCTAATTTTGCTTTAATCACAGCTGCCAGCATGACTTTAAGTTATATTTCAAACTGTGTGTTCTCATTGCCTTCAGATATTTGTAGATACCTGAAATGTAATGCACTTTCAAACCTGTCTTGTTATCCCATAGAAAGTTACATGGTCTGAATAGCCAACGCATTACATTACATTTTATAATACTGAGAGAAAAGAAGAGATGTCTGCCAAATAATGACTGCAGGATATCAGTTCCAGTGCGACCTTTACATTGTTTGTTGTGATTCTTTGTTTTACTCTCTCATTCATGTTCGCTCATTGACTTTAATACCACATAAGCCACACAATTAACCTCCCAGTACTCACTGTCAAAGAAGGAAAGTAGTTATATGAGAAATACAGTTCTTAAGTACCAATCACATGGGCATACTTTTGGTCTATGAGAAGTAATTAACAACATTAGAATTAACAGACATGAAATATGAGCTATAACAGCTCTACACATCTTACCAGGTATTTGACATAATGCTCTTCTTTGAGCACTTGTACCACAACACCAATAATAAATTAAATGTTGTGCATATGTGTTAACCGGTGTTATGTCTGCTGTAGGTGTCATCCCACAACGCTGACGACATATCGGCTAACAATGATACATTTCACCCCCCCCCCCCATCAAAGCCAGAGGAAGCTTACTGAATCTTCACACTCAGAACAACAAAAGAGGTTCAGCACAAAAGAGAAACCTGACCTCTTGTATCACGGATAGTTTCTTTGATGTGAAACGGAAACCTTCTTGTAGTGACCGTTTGGATTGGATTGTGGTTATTGTTTACTTGTTCCGTGCAAAATTTATTGTGATTCTATAATGGAGTTTCCCTCCTTTGTTACAGTTATATGAAGATGCTTCTTTGTAAATTCAAAAAGTGATTCAAAAGCAGTTTTTATTTTAAAAAAGAAAAGAAGGGCCTGGTTTTTCCAAAGCAAAACTGTCAGTCAACCCAGACTGTATTCTGATCCAGTGTACAAGACATATTTCACACATACATTTCTAAGTCATTATTTCAGTCCTTGCTAATGATGAATAACACAAGATAAATCATTATGTAATGGTATTAAAACGACCCTGAATGACCTGAAGGTAAAACTCATGAACTGGAAACAGAAACATATGTTTTTGATCAGGTGCTGCCCTCCAGTGTTGCAAAGACAAATGGCAGCTATTACAAACGAGTGCTCAGAGCAAATAAGAAGCATTTTCACAGATGTCAGATATTCAGTAACATCCACTTTTCAAACCATCACTATTTCTCTGTGTATTTAAAAAAAGTCTTCTGATTCTATTTTTGGTTCTTTTACTTATCAAATTTATACTAAGTTATTATATGACTGCTGAGTTTGTTGTGTGTGCATTAACTTGATTTCTCTAGATCAGAATATTTGCAGTCAGCAAGCAGACTATCAGGGTCACCAGAGATGTCAAGAGTCCTGGAGAGCTGCTTGCTTTCATTCTTCTTTCTGTAAGAAAACAACCAAGATCGACAGTGAATTCAAATTTGGTTCATGAATCCAATTATCACAATCCCCTGATTACGCAGCTGTATTATCTACAAGACTGCCAGTGTTGTAAACATGTTACCTGTGTTCAATACTAGCAGTCCTAATGTGAATGCCTTCACTGTCATGGTAGGAAATAGCCCTCACAACTCTTGCTTGGTAACCTGGGTAGCAATGCTGTGGAAACTGATTTCAGCAGATGAAGGAATCCAGTAAAGTAATGTAAGGGATTACTATTGCAAAATAGTAATTGGATTACTGATACTTTCCCATAAGCACAGTGTGTTACTAAACTGTGAATTTGTTTGTGAGACTTTTTCATTTGATTTAATTTAATATGATTGATTATGCAGAAAATATTGAAATGGGCTGAAAGATCTATTGCTTTATTGTGTAACTAAGTAATAAGTAAGTAACTAATGACTTTAAAAAATAAGTAATCAGTAAAGTAATGGGATTACTTTGCTGAGAACTAATCAGCAATTGGTAACTAATTACTTTTTCCACAGTGTGAATGCAAATACTTACAGGTGGCAGTGCAGACAGATGGATGACACGTTGGTGTTAGTGATGTTGTCAGGCGTTGTGTGGAGGCGAGGAAGAAGGAACCCAAACGCAGGACTCGCAGGTAGGTGAAGACTGGTGAAGGTTTATTATAAGGAGTGGATGAACAGAACAGAGGTAGGAAATGGCTGGCTGGCTGGACGACTGACTGAAGGACTGACTCAAAGACTGAATGGCTGGCTGACTGAACGCAGGCGGAAACAACAACATAACATCAATGACACGACAACGATCGGATGGAACTGAGGACTTAAATACATGCTGGGTGATGAATGATTAGAAACCGGTGATTACGCAGCTGAACTTAGTCTGACTAATGATACATGGAAATAACTGGAACACAATACGCAGGCGGTATGCTGGCACAGAAAACATAGATGTGAAAATAAACTGAACATGACAAAACGGAAAACACTGGGTCAACGACCCAGGAACCCTGACAGATGTCTGATCAGAGCTACAGCATCTTGCACTTGCTCAATAATAAAAAAAAAAAAAAAAATCCAGGTAAGATATCAGATTTAGACATAATATTTACACTGTTCAAACAACAAAGAGTGCTGGGGGATGAGGCGGGATTAATTCCAGTATTGTGTCAATATGGTAATGGTACCCTAATATATTAAAGAACCAAACTGACAAGCAAAAATCAAACATGCAGCCATTGAAATATGGTGCCGGGCCTATCTCCTTAGCAGAAACTGAAGGGCCCATCAGCTGCCTGGATCACTTCACACTGATCTCTAGCAGGCTGTTCATTGGCACACTGTGGACAGGAGGAGCCACAGCCATCATTGCACCTGGTACCTTCCAGGCTCTCCCAAACTCATCTGGAGATGTGACTATCGTTCCAGATGGTGTGTGAAAGTCATCATTTGGATTTCCATTGGAATTTCCACAAAGTCCACATATTTTTTCTCAGTGTTGATGACAACAGTTAACAACGATCGTTGTGTTAGTTTCATAAGGATAAATAGTAAATAAATGGGTTACGTAGATTTGATTATCCTGGTTTTTAAAGCATGTCAAATAAAAATGAGTGTAGCTTTGATGGGTGGGAAGTGTACCTGTCATTTGGTGGTACACAAATAAACACTGCACTGTATCCATTATAAGTGACACTGTAGCTGAAAATAGTGCTGACAAGTATTCGAGGTCCTGTTGAATAGATAGACACATTGCCTTCATTCAAGACCATAGGTAAATTTCTAGTTACTCCATTCACGAAGAGAAAAGAAAAAAAGAAAGAAAAGAAAATCAGAGGTTAGTTTTTGCGCTTAATTGTTATTTTTTTCTTTCACAGCAGTAAAAAATATCCCTAAAATATATGTAGCTGCCATTTACTTGATAAATCTGAAATTAAATTATTCATAACAATGATCTAATGAGCAATATCATTAACTAATACTACTACCAAACAGTCATCTGAGTTTATTGTTAGTTAAATAACAATAAGTCCTTTGTGAATCCACTCAGGACTACAGTGATAATCTCATAAAGTAGCAATCGTGACAACTACATTTAATATTATTGCACACTGTGTATCAGTATGAAATGTGACAATTATATAACATGACAGTTGTTGTGCATCCTTTCAAACAGAAGCTACATTTTTGTCATGTCACAAATGTTGTATTGTTTTATTACTTATATTTTATAGTTTTATGTTATTTTTTTTTTTTAGATTTCTTCTTAGTTTTATGGGCGTATTATTTTCAGGGTTTATGATACAATAACTTCTTGTTATTGTTCAGGAAGAGAAGGAAAACACCCTGGACCTGTAAAAGCTGGGCATTTTATCAAAATGCAAGCGCTATCTTCCTTGTCTTGTTCTCAGATAAAGTCATTATGTCATAAAGGTTCCAGTTTTCCTGTAAATGAATTGGTGCAGGGGTGGCTGACATTTCATTGTGATAAGTTATTGCACACTGTGTATCATACTCAACTGTGACTCTAGCAGTTATCACTGATATGTAGAGTTTCTTCTTAAACAGAAGATATAGTTTATCATGTCACCAATGTTGCATTTCTTAACTGTTATGTTTAGAAGCTTCTGCTGATTTAACTGTTTCTAATTTATAACATAAGAATGAAAAACAATAATGCTGTGCAATTGTTGTGTCTCAAAAGACCCAGGTGGGTCCGTCAGTGAAGGTAAATGGATGAATAGTTGGTAAAAGTGAACATCCTGAAGGAGAATCGGGCCTTCAGTGGAGATGCCGTTCTGAATCAGCTCTACTGTTCCATCAGCTTCATTGGGACCCCTGGAAGACATTTAAATATCCCAGATTATAAAGCAAAGTAGCAAAATTCATTATGAGGAAGAATTGGTGGAAAACCGAGGAGAGGTCTGTCTGGGTCTGACTCTTTCAAGTTTTTAATAAAGAATGCTAAGACAAGGTGAAGTTGCAAAAATTCTCTTACTCTGCAGTAATAAGATGGGCGGACAAGGTAATTTGGCATGTTGACTGGCGTGGCCCAGCAGGAGTCCAGAACAGTGGAGATCAGATGCTGATCCACTCTTCCTGTTCGCACCTCGACATATAACCTCTGATCTATTTCCATTTCTATGTTTGTGCCACAGCTGAAGGGGAAACAGAAGCCAGGGTCCTGGAAGGGGATCATTCAAATGTGCTACTGTCCATGGCAGTTGTAATCTTCTTCCTAATGATGCTACAAAAAACAACAATAATAATAACAATACTACAAGTGAGTTGATTACCAAATGATTGTAAATAAGTTTCACCTCAAGAGCTTCTCAATAATAAAAATGTAACATTTTAACACTGAATCCAGTTCACTTCCTTTTCTACAGGTGTAAACTACGAGCTTACAATGTAGTGCGTTATCTCAGACGGAGCATGGCACGTTGTACTTTTAGTGAGGATGAGAACAGCAGCATTTAGCTGTGAATGCTGTGATAGCTGCAGATATTTACAATTTCTTATTTATGTACTTTATCTTTTAGCTATATCTGTTCTTAGTAACTTTGTTCTTATATTCCCTTTTATTGTTGTATAATTAGTGCCCTTAACCTGATGACATATGTGGTACTTTGTTAATAGTCTTTTATTTATTGTCTTAATTTTCCTGTTTTTATTGTAAAGCACTTTGGTGTACCACTGGTCTTTTAAATGTGCTATACAAATAAAGTTGTATTGTATTGTATTTAACATGCATGAACATCATAATATGTAGCACTGATGTCTGACAACCCCCACCCCTCTCAGAAAACTGCAGCTTTTTTAACAAATAGTAAATGGACCGGTAGTTGCATCTTTTACTCAGTTAGGCACTCAAATCTGTTTCTGTTTCATTCACCCAATCACCCACACATTAATTCATTCATACAGCACATTTTATCGATGCCTATGTGCTTTCAAACATTCACAGGCTCAGACAACAATGGATGCATGAGGAGTAACTTGGGATTTAGTATCTTGCCCAAGGATACTTTGGGATGTGGAGTGGAGGAATCTGGGATTCAATAGCCTTCCAACTGTTGGAAAACCCATGCAACCACTTGAGCCACACCCTCCCTAAAAACTCCTTGCTGGTGGTCTCTCCCCTGCTGCTATGTAGTCTAGCAACCATACAGTGTTCCACACATTTTACCCACTTTGAGTTACTCGTATAGTACTCCATGAGACATTGACATTGTAAACAAAAATATGCATTCAAACTAGAAAGAGCTAAAATAATGTATGTTTGAAGTAGTGTATGTGTAAGTGTAAAGAGCTTCAAAGTGACGTGTCACTGTAATAATAATTGCAATTTTTAGTAATGCCCTAATGTAAAGTGTTACTGTACAGTTACAATTATGCCACTGCTTGTGTTGCAGAGGTTTTGCAATTACAGTTCAACCAAAAGCTGAAGACCACTTGAAAAAAAAAAATCATATTTGGCATGTTTGGATTTTAACAAGTCTTAACAAATGTGTTGTCTCATTCCCATTTCTTCTTGTTGCATGTTGAAGCTCAACTTGGAACCTTGTTAAGATCCAACCATGCAAAGTATGATTTTTTTTGTGCCATTTTTCAAGTAGTCTTAAGCTTTTGATTGTGGCTGTATCTTCGAGACAGACGGATAGAAACAAACAATTAAAACAATGTTTTGTTTCTTTGTTTCTTTGCTCCAGTTTGAGGATTTGTGTTTGTGTAGCAGAGGAGGAAAATGCTGAAGTTATTTATGAAATTTCAAAAGATAATTACTTTTATTTTTACTTTGTTTTTTAGTTTTTTTGTAACAACCCCAACACTGGTACTAAAAAAGCCAACTTGACAAAATATTGTATATAATACACAAGAGATGTTTTGTTACCTTTCTATGGGGTTGATGCCCACAGCCATAGACAGGGCCAGATTCAGGGGGTATTCACAGCTGAAACGCAAAATAGTACAAGTTGAATATGTTCAATAAGAGTGAATATCCATAATATTTTTGTCTGAGTGCTGTCCCACAAAGATGGTTGTCATTTTCAAAGTGGAAAACCAGTCGTCCATCCTCAGGAGTACTACGCCGATCATACTCTGTACTGTCCAGCTGTTAACAGGGGTTGGACTCCTCTGCAGAAGGACTCCTCTACTCCCGTTGCCTCCAGGAGGGGAAACGATGAAAAGAGAGTCCATTTTCCAGCTTCTTGCCTTCCCTGTCGTGTGATCTACTGTTGCAACCGACAACACAGCACGTACAAAGCATAGCTGACGCTTCCGTGTGCTTTGCTTGGCCTACTGTCATGGCGGGAGGGGGCGTGGAATCAAATCTGTTATAGAAATGATTCAGTTCATTTATGTATTGTGATTCTAAAATGGAGTTTTCCTCCTTTGTTACAGTTACATGAAGAGCCCTCTTTGTAAATTGAAAAAGTGACTGTCACGGATTCAAATATTGGAAAACCAAAATAACAACACTGGTCCGGCTGGGTTGAGTCAAACAATGATTTTAATGTACACGCGTGGGAGATGGACACCGTACGCAGACAGCATCAGATCTCAAAATGGTGGAGCATTGATCAAACTCTTATAGCCTCTAGTGGCCCCCACCTAATCATAAAAGCCTAAACATTCACATTCTTTCTCTCACACGGCGCCTAAGCTACGACCTTGGCTCCCTGTTTATCTGCTCCTGCTGAGATGGGGCAGAAAACCTCTCCGGTATGCTCTGTTCTCTTCTAAGCAGACAAATAAGGCGATGACTTTCTGCGAACAGTATTTCTTATAACTCAGCAGTATAATGCATCATTAAACAATATCATTCATTCACAATAAATCAGCAGTCTAATGTAATGCAAATCAGTTTAACAAATGTAATAGTTATCACCTTCTTCTAATTCAGGAGAATAATGCAAACTAAAACTACATAATAATTCACAATCTTTAATTAGGGGTCTAACATGGCATAGGTAATATTATAATCCCACATGACTCAAAAGCAATGTAGTAACATTTTTATTTTTTAAAAAAAAGAAACAGAAAAAGAAAGCAAGACCATCAATCAACTCAGACTGTATTTTGACACAGTTTACAAGGCATTAATATTTCAAACATACATTTATTCTTCATTATTTTTATATTTGCTAATGAATGGATGAATACCACAAAATAAATCATGATGTAACGATGTTAAAACAATCCTGAATGACCTGAAGGTAAAACTCATGAACTGGAAACAGAAGCATACAAATATGTTTTTGATCAGATGCTGCCCTCCAGTGTTGCAAAGAAAAACTGCAGAAATTACAAATAGGAGTGCTCAGAGCAAATAAGAAGTATTTTAATAGATGTCAAATATTCAGTAACATCCACTTTTCAAACCATCACTATTCCTCTGTGCATATAAAAAAGTCTTCTGATTCTATTTTCTGTGCTTTTATTAATCAAATCTATACTAAGTTATTATATGACTGCTGAGTTTGCTGTAATTTGTGCATCAACTTGATTTCTCTAGATCAGAATATTTGCAGTCAGCAAACAGATTATCAGGGTCACCAGAGATGTCAAGAGGCCTGGAGAGCTGCTTGCTTTCATTCTTCTTTCTGTTAGAAAACAACCAAAATCTACAGTGAATTGAAACTTGGCTCATGAATCCAATTATCACAATCCACTGATTATGCAGCTGTATCATCTACAAGACTGCCAATGTTGTACAAATGTTACCTGTGTTCAATACTAGCGGTCCCAATGAGATGCCTTCACTGTCATGGTAGGAAATAGCCCTCACCACTCTTGCATGGTGACCTGGGTAGCAGTGCTGTGGAAAGCAGAGTGATTTCAGCAGATGAAGGAATCCAATAAGTGGTATGAAAGATTTTTTCCCAGTGTTAATACAAATCGTTATAAATAGTACGTACAGCTGTGCAGTAATTGTGTCTCAAAAGACACAGATGGACCTGGCAGTGCAGGTAGATAGATGAAAAGTTGGTAAAGGTGAACATCCTGAATGAGAAACGGGCTACGGTGGAGACGCCGTTCTGAAGCAGCTCTACTGTGCCATCTGCTGGATTAGGACACCTAGGTAACAGCATAATGTGAAAGTTGCAGTGTTAATGTGCAAACAACTTAGTTATGATAAGAAGATAATTAAAGTTCACCCATCACAAAAGACAAAAAAAGAAAAGAAAAGTTAAGGCAATGTCTTTACTGTGTGGTGATCAGATCCCAGCGCACAGGGTAGCTGGGATCATTAACAGGCGTTGCCCAGCAAGAGTCCAGGATAGTGGAGATCTGCCGCTCATCGATTCCCTGCGTCTGAACCTCAATGTATAACCTCTCATCTATTTCCATTTCTAAATTTCTGTTTCTGGTCAAAGGGAAGTGGAAGCCAGGGTCCCGGTAGGGTATCATCCTCAAATGATAATGGCCCAGACCAGATGGATGTCTCTTGTTCACAATGCTACAGGTAAACATGATAAAACAAGATGTTTTCAGGATTTGGAATTCATAAAGTGGTCAGGTGTGTGTGCATTTTGTAGCAAAATATATACAATTAATAATTAATAATAATTAAATGTGGCAACAATTAATTACAATTGGAAATAATTAATTTATTAAATATTCACAACACATTTAATTAATTAATTGAATTCATTATTTAATGATGTATATATTTAATTCACTTTGGCACTATTGTCCCCATGTCTCACCTTGAAATCACCCATCAAACTAAGGGGGCGGGGTTAACGCTGCCACTGCAGCTTCGCTAACATTTGATTGGTTGCGGTGCAAAGTAAGTCAAGACAGGTCGATCCTAGATAATCGATTGCTTGTGTGGACTTGGGGCAGCCAGGTATCCCAGAATGCATTTCAAATCACAGGCAGCAATGGTAGTGGTGTAAAGCTTTAAAATACCCCGTTTTTCTGTCACCAACTACACTTTTAATAGTGTTTTAGCTGCGAATGTTGTGGCGTAATCTTCACATGTCTGGTCAGGATGTCAACATAGAACATGTTTTCAGAGATGTCACTAGCTCTACTAACAGTCAGCTGAAAGAGTGCAGCGAGCTCCATCTTAACTGTTTTTTATGTTTGTTTGTTTGTTTTTTGGGGGCAAGGGGGGTTAACTGGTTTGTTTACATATTCCACTCTCCGTGTTCCACATGTTGCATTTGCAGATTCTCTCTTCTATCTCTTTGCTTCTGTAACATGAAGAACGAGCTGACATTTTTCTCATGACACCAGCGATCAACAGGCCTTCAGTTTACCTGCATGCATCCTCCTCCTCACCTGTCAGATGTTTAACACCTGCTGCTAATTTAAGAAACACGCCCACGTTACCTGGTGATAGTTACAGTTTAACTGGGCAGTTGGTGCTCTATATAATGCAATGTCAGCGCATTTTTCTGCACAAAATAAGTAAATCTAGTATTTTTTTTCTGAGCGCACAGCTGCTGGAGCTTGTTTCACTACAGAGCACTTTATAGGCGAACCCACTTTATCAGCAGCTGATGTCCAATCATTGGCACACAGCTTTGAAACCTCACCTGAGTTTTGGCTCTCAGTGGTTAAACACTGGACTTGATTCACTCAGGTTCTGTCTGTCGGTCACGTTTATTTCGCTGTTTTATTTACAACTGAGCAAATCGGTTTGGCTGACTTTAAAGTTACGTTTCATAACTGCATAGTTTTACTGAAGTTTAATGGTTCACTGGCACATGTGTTAGACCGAACCATTTGCTTTTCTTTATCTGGTGTGTTTGGGATTTTTAACAGTGAATTGTCGAAACAGGTTTGATCGTTTCCTGCGTGTATTAATTTGGTGATTTATTAAATGTATTCATGTTATTCTAATCTGCTGCTGAGTCTCTTACGCTGATGAAAATGCAGATAACACAGAGACAAACTGATGGTTCATCTCTATTACAACAGTGTTGCGTTAGACTGCTATATTTTTGTGTTCTTTATGCTGTAGATTTTTCACGTCTCTGGAATTGGCAGTAATAAGGAAGATTTTCTGTTAAATCATATTGATATGACCTGTGAATTATTCATAGATGACCGTTAGATTAGTCAGCTGGGAAACTCTGGGTTAACTCAGAGAGCTGAAGATATCGTGGATATGCTGACCTCGCTCCGTGGAGTACAGGGCCGTTTACCCTCATCATTAATATTCACAATAAAAATATTAGCCAAACATCATGAAGTCTGTATGTGTTTCATAGTGTCGAACAACCTTTGTACAGTATAGCAGTTACCACATGACGGAAACACCAACATTATTTCTTTTAATAAAGTTTATGTGTTTTACACAGGTGACGCTGATTATTGCACAAAAAGCACAAAGATCAGATGTTAATCGGATTTATTTGTTCTCTCTCCTCCTCAAACATGATTTTTAATGTTAGTTATAATTCAGAATTGGCAACTGAAACAAGTAAGACACATAAGAACATCAGGAAGTAAAAAACCCGAAGTCAGTGTAGTGCGGGGGTTTATGGCAGCTGTGTACCGAGACCTGCGCTTTTTCGGCGGTAATAACAGCTCGATTGCTTGCGAGGCGAGTGGGTCTAGCCCACGCTTTGCCGTGAGACTGGGCTGGGCAGACATCTCAGAAATCAACAAAACACTTTTGTAAAGAGGCTATATCTTGACAAACCGACCAGATATTGAAGATTAAACCAATACATTCTCGGCTAAAAAATATTAAAACGGTATTTGGTGACACACAAACAGGATTTTTCAAAGTTCAGTTCTGTTAGTTTCCACATGCCGGTTGTTGGTGTGCTAAAAATAATGGCCACCAGGCCGAAGCAATGATTTGGACTCTATCAGCATTAACCCCGCCCCTTGAGATTGGTGGATGCGGTTGACAGATAAAATAAATTCATTGTGAGACCTAAAGGAGTCAACTGTGCCAAAATGAATGAATTAAATACATCATTAAATAATTATTTAAATGTGGCAATAATTAATTGATTAAATGTGTCAAAAATATTTATTTAATTAAATAATATCAATTCCAATTAATTATTGCCACATTAATAAATTATTTAATAGTGTATTTAATTAATTCATTATGGCAGACCTGGCGTTCCATACATTAGAACAATGTTTGTATTAAACAAAAACAGGGTAAAATGATGGTGATTCACATGGTCATATAGTCATGAAGACAATCAAAAACTGAAATTTCTATAAAGCTCAGCGAGCTATGTACCTTTGGAAGAGCAGCAACCACAATGTCATATAACCAAAAAGTAAAAAACAAAAAATGTAAGCCAGATGGTGTTGTGGTTATCACCTTGCTACAGGTTTGATGCCAACATCCATAGACAGTGCCTGGGTCAGAGCATAGTCACAGGAGAAGTGCAGGTGGATGCTCTTCTCATGACTTTGGAGGCCATCATGAGGGTCCACATCCCCGCTGATGGTGTTCTCATAACTGAAGTGGGTCCCGTTGCTCTTAAGAGTAAGAAGACAAAAGATTTTAAGCATATTTTCAAAAATTAAAAATGCTGCCCAGAAGATTCATTCAATGTACTAATTGTACCCTCAGCATTGTCCCACAAAGCTGGTCATCATTGTTGAAGTGGAAAACCAGTCGACCATCCTCAAGAGTCCCGTTGCAGGATTCATCTCGGAGATGGAGGGCATCAGAGTGGAAGCCGGCCTCAAACAGCTGACAGCGGGACAGAGATATGGTGCCAGAACTACTGACACAAGTGATGGACGAGTCTAAGAAGGAGAGAGAAACACAATCTGACTCGTTATAGCATGATATTTTTTAAAGCTGAGTCATCAATACTGATTTGAAAGACATTTGTTGACTTGACTGCTTAATATAAAGGCTGACTAATGCAATAAATACACTACAGATACTGCTGAAGGTTTTAGTTAGCCCGCACCGTAGCTCTCATTGTTTGGCCGATGGTGGTGCTCATTACAGAAGCAGCCATAGACACCGTCCTTCTCACCACACCACTCGTGCTCTGTGCAGTCCAGCTTTTCACAGGGGTCTGACTCATCTGCAGACACAGAGAAAGGATCATCAGTGATGAATGGCAATGATTTAAATTTGTATTAAATGTCTTATTTGAGCAGTACAAACATACCACAATGCAAAGCAGAGCGCCAGTCAGGGATGTCTAGCCCTAGAACAGAGCAGGTTTTCTCATAGGCGGAGACAGCGGAACACAGCATGCCATTGGCTGGAGTGTAGAGGCAGAGGTCATAGACACAGGAAGAGAAAAATGGCTGGGGGTCAGAGTGCAGGTGGCAGGTGCTGAATGGGCCGGTGGTGTTGGTGATGACACTGCAGAGTTGGGAATATTCTTCTCTAAAGGTACAGTCATTCAGTCCATCATCATCTTCATCAGTGGAGCCACATCTGGAAAAGACAAATCATACTGCCATCAGCTACTGCCTTGTTGAAGCATCAATAGTGATTTCCATTGCAACTCACCCTGGTTGGCTGGTGGGTGACTTCCAGCTGTGTCCAAAATAATTATCATTTTGTGCCAGTGTGCCATTGGGTAAGACTTTGTCATCTGAAGGATTATTGTTAGAGTTTCCACACATCCCTGTGACTCTGTCATGACGGTTTTGGCCCAGTCTGACCAGCAAAGTGCTCTGACCATCAAACTGGACTTGCAAGTCAGAGGCATCAACCACTATGTAGCTTCCCTGCCTTACCACCTGAGCTAAGATTCCCACTGTGGTGGGAAGAGAAGCATAATTTCCATTTACCTGAGAGGACAAGAGATGCAATAAGTGTGTGTTGTTACTTTTGTGCAGATTAGACAAAGTAGAATGCTGTTCATCTTAAAAGTGATAGATAGTTTACCGTTACTCTTTTATTGGGTCCGATCCTGATGTACACACTTTCTGGATGATTTGAGAGATATATGTCCACTGCAGACACAAATGACACACGGTTGTTACCACGGTGATTGTTGGTGGCTATCACCTGAAACTGTGTTTCGTTAGTGCCATGGTTTGTGCTCTCAGCGATGATGTAGGAGCAAGTTCCCTGGAAATGAGCCACTGCTCCATCAAAGGTGATGTAGTGTGGATCCCCCCACACAGTGCAGGTGGACATGGCATCATAACAGCCCAGCTGGCCGTCTCTGATGGAGCACTGCTGTTCAGGAGTGCAAGACGAGGCAGAACATCGTAGGTCATTTGGAGCGTGACATTCACATCTCTGGGAGCAACCGTCTGTCCAGAAGGACTCGCCAGCCTGTGAACCACACCACACCAAATCTTAGCCAAATTGATACAACAAATATAGTTCTTAAAATACCATTTTGAAGGGTTTTGTTTTCATTAATTGTAGGTGATTTAGTGCAATAATTGCTAGATTACTGCAAACTGCAACTAATAATATAATAAATATTTTGACAACTAGTTTGACAACTTTTGATCTTTCTCCCACAGAGAGGACAGATGCTAAATGCCACAATTTCAAGAAATATGTGGAACAGAGCTGCATGAAAAAAAGTATTTAATTGTTCTGATGTAGCTGTATAATCTTCAACTGATTGTTTAATGCATTCATTTATTTAGGGACAGATTTTTATTTATTTATTTAAAATGCAGTTTAAAGAGTTAGAGCATCATTCTGCTTGTATAGCTACATATTAATTATTTTCTTTTTAGTGGTGTAATATAAAACAGTCATAATAGCTATGCTGAATATATGATAGCAAATTAATTAATTGTAGGTGATTTAGTGCAGTAATTGCTAGATCACTGCAAACTGCAACTATTAATGTACTAAATATTGTGACAGAGCAACTAGTCGTATCTGTTGATCTTTCTCCCACAGAAAGGACAGATGCTAAATGCCACAATTTCAAGAAATATGTGGAACAGAGCTGCATGAAAAAAAGTATTTAATTGTTCTGATGTAGCTGTATAATCTTCAACTGATTGTTTAATGCATTCATTTATTTAGCGACAGATTTTTTCCCCCCCAAATTCTGCAGTTTAAAGAGTTAGAGCATCATTCTGCCTGTATAGCTACATATTAATTATTTTCTTTTTAGTGGTGTAATATAAAACAGTCATAATAGCTATGCTGAATATATGATAGCAAATGAAGACCTTTTTTGTGATCCTAAGATTTCAGTTATATGAAACTATAAACTGTAGTTTTGCATTTTGCAACCCCTATTATTTGCTATTTCATAGAAACTACCACATTTCCAGGTATTCATCATGCTTCCTGAAATTTTTCATTTGGTTTGGATTTTATTTGGTTATTAACATGGAACTAACATTTTTTCCATGTTGCAGCCCTGATTCCTGGTTATTAGACCTAAACTACCACATGTTTCCAGGTAACGTCAATTTGCATTTTGTAGCCTTGTTTCTTGGTTATTGAACAGAAACCAACATTGATTCCAGGTAAGATATCAGATTTAAACATAATATTTACGGTGATACTGTTGTCAAACAAAAAAGAATGTTGGTGGATGAGGTAGGATTCATTCCAGCATTATGGCAATATGGTAATGGTATCCCAAAACATTAAAACTTAAAATCATATTAGTATCTTGTTACCCTATTATTATGAGGTTAGTATATATAAAAATGTGTTTTATTGCTAGTGATTGTGACTATACTATTACTAATTGTTTTTTTAAGCTCATGTACATACATTTGTATCCATATTATCACTTATAATTTATGGTCTGTTATTAGATAGATTTAAATGCAATAGTACTCACTAGATCACTTGGTTATTACTCTGGAAATGAAGTGGCAATTATTTGCTATATATCTAGTTTTTATCTTCCTGTTTCCACCTTGTTACCTCAATATTACCACATTATTACTGAGCTATAATAGACTCTGTTGTTTCTTTAATATATATTTCTGAATTTTAAGCTTTGTCACAGTCCAAAACACTTCACGAAGCTTTCTAAATGTAAGAAGGGAAAGTCTGCTGATTCTGCTGATTTGAAGGGAATTACTTCAAAGAATATTTACTATTGACTTTAATATGTCTTACATCATAGTAGAATCCGTCATACTGGCAGCCACAGCTTTCCACTGGGACACACCTGGTCCCACTCTTGATGAAGCCTTCATCACAGAAACATCCCTCAGAGCAGAACTGCTCACAGGTTTCATCAATGCTACTGGCACAGGTGTGGCCACAGTCAGTACCGCACAGCTCATAATGGCTGTTGGCTGGACAGTCCAGTGCTTAATAAGTGAGAAACGTGACAAATGGCACTAGTCAGACATACCACTTTTAATGTAATACAGTGTGGATACAGTGAGTATTGTAAAATTGTTGGACATTTTATTTCTGAAGTGGTTAGCAAATTTCTTGTACATTTAGATATAAATAAAATATAATGACATGTTGACTCACTGCAGGTGGTGTTCTCTCTCCAGGGATAGATTCGAACATTAGCAGACTGACAGGCACTGACATATGATTCAATGGCACTGCACAAGAGATCGTGGCCTTGATTTCCTGACAAACATACATCAAACATGCAGTCGTTGAAATATGGCGCCGGGTCCACCTCCTCGTGGCAGAAACTGAAGGGCCCATCAGCTGCCTGTATCACCTCACACTGATCTCTAGCAGGCTGTTCATTGGCACACTGTGGACAGGAGGAGCCACAGCCATCATTGCACGTGTAGTTGCCTGGCACCTTCCAGGCTCTCCCAAACTCATCTGGAGATGTGACTATCGTTCCAGATGGTGTGTGAAAGTCATCATTTGGATTTCCATTGAAATTTCCACAAAGTCCACATATTTTTTCTCTGTTGATGACAACAGTTAGCAATAGTCCTTGTGTTAGTTTCATAAGGATAAATTATTAGTAAATAAATTATTTATATAGCTGGGATTATCCTGTTTTTTAAAGCATGTCAAACAAAAATTACTTCAGCTTTGATGGGTGGGAATTGTACCTGTAATTTGGTGGTACGGAGATAAACACTGCACTATATCCATTATAGGTAACACTCAAGCCAAAATTAGTGCTGACAAGTATACGAGATCCTGTTGCATAGATAGACACATTACCTTCATTCAAGACAATAGGTAAATTTCTAGTTACTCCATTCACCTAGAAGAGATATGCAAAGAAAATCAGTGGGTAGTTTTTCTACTTTTTAATTGTTATTTTTTTCATTCACAGCAGTAAAAATATCCCTAAAATATATGTAGCTGCCATTTACTTCATACACCTGAAATTGTTCATAACAATCATCGAATGAGAACTATCACTAACTACTTACTTGTACCAAACCTCTTCTGTCCCTTGACATATGCATGTCGTAGCCCCAGACATTCACAAAAACTTCAGCTACTATTGAAAGTGGAAGCCCATTCAATGCCTCATTCTTAGCTTCCACGGAAAACTGATTGAGCTCATCAGTGGCATTACAGAGGGTCACCAGAACATAGCGGCAGGTTCCTTGGAAGTCATAGGCCTTACGATCAAAGGTGATGTAGTGAGGGTCTCCAGAGGCAGAGCAGGTGCCATGAAGGTTGGGATGGCAGCCAAACTCGCCCTCCACCACACGGCAGGACTCCTGGGGCCCACAGGAGTTGGGAGTACAGTGGACGTTCCCTGTAGTGCCGTTACAGGTACACAAGCTCTGACATTCTTCACCATCCCAGAACTGCTCACCACCTTGGTGATAGCGTCCTTGATGATAGCATCCACAAGATGTTGGTGGAACGCACTGGTCACCATTGAGGATAAAACCACTGTTACACTGACAGCCCTCCTGGCACACAGTATCACAGGTGAAGGGGAAAGAAAGGCTGGGGCAAGCAGAAGGACAAGAGGTTCCACAGAGTTCATAATGGCTGTTTGATGGGCAGGTTAGTGCTGGAGAAAAACAAACAGGTTAACATAAAAAAGCATTTTTAAACATTTGGAGATCATGGCTAGAATTAATTCAAAAACAGTTGAATGCTTACCACAGCCAGTTGCATTTCTCCATTGTCCTAAGGCAACACCCTTCTGTTGACACATTAGTGCATAATCTCGTAGGACGCCACACAGGGTTGATGCTGGATTGTTAGAGCCCCCCATGATCTCCACACATACATCCACCTGATGCCTTGGGTTAACCACAGACCAACAGGGTACAAATGGCCCATCTGGTGAGCTGAGAATGCCACAGTACTCAGTAGAATTGTAATTAGTTGTAGAATTTTGGTTCATGCTTTCCACACAGTGAGCAGCCAGAGAGCCATCTCGCCAACTGTCTCCAAAGTCCTGAGAACTGTTGACCAGAACACCGTTGGGTGTATTGAAGTCATCATGTGGATGACCATTGTAATTACCACAGAGTCCACCCAGTGAACCATTGTAGACACCAGGAGCAGTGACACGGACAAAGTGAGGCCAGACTGTCTGCACAGTTACACCAAAGGAGGTGCGAATGATGACACTGTAAATGCTGCTGTGGAAGATCTGGATTCGGTTGGATGTAGTGCTGAAAGGTAGCCTGATCAGCTGACCGTTAACCTGCAGGATCATCCAGTTTTTTGCAGTTAACAAGACTTAAGCAGTATTGTGTCCGTGTACACATAAATAAATATTAAAGGAAGAACATAATTTTAAGTAAGTGTTCCATTCACTTACCTTCACTTTACTGTTCCTTGCCATCTCAATAGATATGTGTATCCCCTCTGCTTCAAAATGCAGAATTCGTGTAAAACCTTGCTGGCCTCTTGGCACTTTTTCTGCTGTCACCATGAAGTGTGGGTGACTGGACAGTCCCATAACTTTGGCAAGTGTCAATCGACACGCCCCAGGATATTGGTATGTCAGTCCATCAAATGTCTGATATGACCCTGGGCCTCTGATCCAGCATGTTTCATAGCTATTTGGTCTGCATCCTCTTTCTCCATCCTCCACCCTGCATGATTCAAGTGGGCCACAACCATGAGAGTGGCAAGTCATGGAGCCATAACTGCAGCTACAACGTCTCCCACAGTCTCCGTCTAGTATTACAGTTTGTCCAGAGCGGTAGTAACGGCCCTCAAAGCTGCAGCCACACTCAGCATGAGGGACGCAGACCCCACCACTGAGGATGTAGCCTGAATCACAGATGCAGCTTTCCTGGGGAGGTAGAGGGCAGTTATGGGTAGAGTTGGGATTAACACAGGTAGGTGGACATCCTGTGCCTTCAGACTCAAAGTGGCTGTTGGCTGGACATGGGATTTCTAGGCATAAGAGAACAACATCGATATTTACCTCGGTGGAATTTTAATACAATAATATTTTGAAATAATGCAAAAAAAAAAAAAGTGATTAACATACCACAAAAGCCAGGTGTCCTCCAACTTGGTAGCCGAATACCACTTTGTTGACACTGACTTGCATACACACTTAGGGCTTGACAGAGAATAGGTCGGTACCCTCCTCCTACACACAGATCATACACACAACTCTCCACAAAGGACTGTGGAGGAAGTTGCTGATGGCAAGCCGTGAAAGGTCCAGAACTACTGCTGAGGATACCACAGTGGTCAGTGTTGCTATACAATGCTGTCTCTTCTACAGTGCAAACAGCACAGTCCAGACCTCCGCACTGTGGCCCACAGCCAGGCTCATCATCCCCAGATGCTTGCCAGCTGTTAGCAAAAACCACATCAGAGCTCACAACCTCACCGTCACGAGTTTGAAAGTCATCTCTACGAATGCCATTGAAGTTTCCACAAAGACCGCATGTACCATTCTGGTAAGTGTAGGGCAAGCTGATCTGAACATGATGAATTGTGTCATAAGACACCACTAAACCAAAGTCAGTGCTGACAAACACAGAAAAACCTGACTCATAAACCTGCACGGTGCCATTGCTAAGGGAGAATGGAGTGAATGCAAAGTTCCCGTTAACCTGTAAAAAAACCAGCAAATATATCAAGTGAGAAAAGTATATCTGGTCATAAAGTGTAGAATTTATCCAGAATCAAAATGACCAACCTTAGCCTGACCATGGCGTCCTTTGACAAGCTCAATTGTGTCATTGTAGACATGCACTTTCACCAGTCGTGTCCAAGAGACTTGAGTACTGCCTCTGTGCTCATTTTTGCCTTCTACTCTGTAGTAGGGCCGTCCACTATTACATTGCTCAGAGAGAACATACGTGCAAGTGCCTTGAAAGTGAAACACTGTGTTATCAAAGGTGTCGTAATGGGGATCACCGCTTATGGTGCAGGTTCCTCTTGGCACTGTCTGACAGGAGAACTGGAAGGAAGCTGGCTTGCAGATCTGTGAAAAGGAGCATGGCTCATTGCGGCACTGCAAGCCTGTTGAGGTACATGTGCACTTCTGTGCACAGGTCCTGTCACTCCAGAATGAAGCACCCAGCTGCACTAATTCACCTTAAAAAGAATAAAAGGAAATGTCCCTTATGCCTTGTGTTAAATGTCCAGACATTTACATTCATAAAGCTTTAGGAAAAAACTTTCAAACCTTACATTTTTTTCATGTACTGTCAAATAACAGCAGGAATTGCCTCAAGGCACTTTATATTGTAAACTAAAGACCCTCAAATAACAGAGAGACCACTGCAACAATCCAACAATGCCTAACAGCAGTCTGAGATGTGCTCTGTTGGGAGGATACGGCACTATGATTTCATTAAGATAAGATGAGGCCTGATTGTTCAAGACCTATATGAGGAAAATAATTTTACATTTGAATCTGGCTTTAACAGGGAGCAAAAGAAGGGAAGCTAGGATAGGAGAAATATGTTCTTTCTTTTTAGTCCCTGTCCGTACTGCAGCATTTTGGATCAACTCAATGCTTTTCAGTGAGTTTTTGGGAAAATCTGATAATACAGACCGTTCTCACTCCCGAGGCGTAACATCCCGACGTTTTGTCACGTCCCATGGCGTTCCTGAGGAACGCGAAAGGTGACCTTCCGCGTTCTTATGGTACGCGCCGGGTTATGGATGAAATCAAGTGGAATGATGGTCCTGCGGTAATAGAGGTTCCAGCCCTGTATTCCAGCCCTAAACCTAACCTTATTCCTAACCCTAACCATAACGTTATTCCTAATCGTAACCAGTACTTTAATGGCATGAAATAGTGTTTTCCCAAGCGATGTTGAGAAAAAGAGCAAACATTTGTAGATTGAGACCAAACGGTTCTCATATTCCCTCATTTTTCCGATCTCGTCATTTAGGAACATGTTGGGTGTCCAAAAACATAATATGTTGACAATTTGTCACCTAGCATAAAATGTTACACTTTGAGAGTGAGAACGTGTTGGATAATAACGAATCACAGTAGGCCAGACTTTAACCCTTTAAGACCTACCATAGAACCAAGTCCGCCAGAGCTTACTTTATATTTTTACATGCTGTAGTGCCATTTTTGGGAGCATTTCAAGTTGATATACATCAATACAACCATTATAGCCCAAATTTTAATAATATGTCTGCATTAAGTGCATAGTAATTACATAAATTGCAAAAAAGTGCAATAAACTACAAAAAATAAATCGTTTTTGTTTTTTTAACATATATTTCTAGTTAGAGAAATTTAAGAGGCTTATCCCTCAAAACTTTAAATACAAAAAAGTTGCACAAAATAGTTTCCCACCACAGGAAATTTATTTTGAGTGTCTTTATAGTTTTATTTTTGAAATACACCAATTTTTATATACTGCAGGAAAAACGAAAATAAATATTATAGTGCAAATTTGCAAAAAAACAGCATATGCATCAAAATAAACTATTTCCAGCAGTGCAATATGAGTCCTAAGCATCCCAGAAACGACACAGAAAGTCATAGAGTCAAACATAACTTTTAAAAACACCAGTGTAGGCTCATGAGGCCCTGATGGTAAAAAACTACATTTCCGGAAAATGACATCACTTCCGGTTTTGGGCAGGACATGGCGGACATGCGATAGTTCACGCTGATGGATGTAGGAAGTGTTACAAACAGCTGATCGAATCAGCAAAGCGTGTTTCTGGAATATTATGTTTTTGTTGCTGCAAGTGCTTTTTATGCAGTTTTTGCAAAGCTATATGTGGAAGGAAACTGTGACTTAGGACAAGCTGGTGGCATAAGATGTAAGTACAACTCCTCCGGTTTCATATGCAAAAAAAATTATTGTGCTAGCTTATGTGGTTGCAATGCTACCAGGATTTAAAGATAGTTATGCAACACAGAGCGTGCCCGCTCCGACCGGCTTTAAAGGGTTAAGTAATGAATGCATGAACTAATTTTTTGGCGTCACTCTCAAATAGGATTTTTCTAATTAAAATGCAAGAAAGCCATTCTAATTATTTGTTTAATATTAGCACTGAAGGACACAACCTGGTCAAAAACAATGCAAACATTTCTCTTAGTGTTACTGGAGGCCACGGTAATCCCAGTCCGAGTGTGCATCTGGTTAGACATCATGTTTGTAAGAGTTTTATAGCTGAGTACAATAATCGTATCTTTATCTGAATTTGAAGCAGAAAATTAAAGATCATCCATGTCTTTATGTCTTTAAGACATTCCTACAGTTTAGTCTCATGGTTTCATTGACAGAGCTGGAGATCATCTGCATAGCAGGGAAAATGTACACGATACCTTTGAAAGATACTGTGCAGGTGGTAGCATTGTAACAGCCCAGCTGGCCGTCTCTGATGGAGCACTGCTGTTCAGGAGTGCACGACGAGGCAGAACATCGCAGGTCATTTGGAGCGTGACATTCACATCTCTGGGAGCAACCATCTGTCCAGAAGGACTCGCCAGCCTGTGAACCACACCACACCAAATCATAGCCAAATTGATACAACAAATACAGTTCTTAAAATACCATTTTGAAGGATTTTGTTTTCATTAATTGTAGGTGATTTAGTGCAGTAATTGCTAGATCACTGCAAACTGCAACTATTAATGTACTAAATATTGTGACAGAGCAACTACTCATATCTGTTGATCTTTCTCCCACAGAAAGGACAGATGCTAAATGCCACAATTTCAAGAAATTGTTCTGTTCTGATGTAGCTGTATAATCTTCAACTGATTGTTTTAATGCATTCATTTATTTAGGGACAGATTTTTTCCCCCCCAAAATTCTGCAGTTTAAAGAGTTAGAGCATCATTCTGCTTGTATAGCTACATATTAATTATTTTCTTTTTAGTGGTGTAATATAAAACAGTCATAATAGCTATGCTGAATATATGATAGCAAATGAAGACCTTTTTTTGTGATCCTAAGATTTCAGTTATATGAAACTATAAACTGTAGTTTTGCATTTTGCAACCCCTATTATTTGCTATTTCATAGAAACTACCACATTTCCAGGTATTCATCATGCTTCCTGAAATTTTTCATTTGGTTTGGATTTTATTCGGTTATTAACATGGAACTAACATTTTTTCCATGTTGCAGCCCTGATTCCTGGTTATTAGACCTAAACTACCACATGTTTCCAGGTAATGTCAGTTTGCATTTTGTAGCCTTGTTTCTTGGTTATTGAACAGAAACCAACATTGATTCCAGGTAAGATATCAGATTTAAACATAATATTTACGGTGATACTGTTGTCAAACAAAAAAGAATGTTGGTGAATGAGGCAGGATTCATTCCAGCATTATGGCAATATGGTAATGGTATCCCAAAACATTAAAACTTAAAATCATATTAGTATCTTGTTACCCTATTATTATGAGGTTAGTATATATAAAAATGTGTTTAATTGTTAGTAAATGTGACTATACTATTACTAATTGTTTTTTTAAGCTCATGTACATACATTTGTATCCATATTATCACTTATAATTTATGGTCTGTTATTACATAGATTTAAATGTAATAGTACTCACTAGATCACTTGGTTATTACTCTGGAAATGAAGTGGCAATTATTTGCTATATATCTTGTTTTTATCTTCCTGTTTCTACCTTGTTACCTCAATATTACCACATTATTACTGAGCTATAATAGACTCTGTTGTTTCTTTAATATATATTTCTGAATTTTAAGCTTTGTCACAGTCCAAAACACTTCACGAAGCTTTCTAAATGTAAGAAGGGCAAGTCTGCTGATTCTGCTGATTTGAAGGGAATTACTTCAAAGAGTATTTACTATTGACTTTAATATGTCTTACATCATAGTAGAATCCGTCATACTGGCAGCCACAGCTTTCCACTGGGACACACCTGGTCCCACTCTTGATGAAGCCTTCATCACAGAAACATCCCTCAGAGCAGAACTGCTCACAGGTTTCATCAATGCTACTGGCACAGGTGTGGCCACAGTCAGTACCGCACAGCTCATAATGGCTGTTGGCTGGACAGTCCAGTGCTTAATAAGTGAGAAACGTGACAAATGGCACTAGTCAGACATACCACTTTTAATGTAATACAGTGTGGATACAGTGAGTATTGTAAAATTATTGGACATTTTATTTCTGAAGTGGTTAGCAAATTTCTTGTACATTTAGATATAAATAAAATATAATGACATGTTGACTCACTGCAGGTGGTGTTCTCTCTCCAGGGATAGATTCGAACATTAGCAGACTGACAGGCACTGACATATGATTCAATGGCACTGCACAAGAGATCGTGGCCTTGATTTCCTGACAAACATACATCAAACACGCAGTCGTTGAAATATGGCGCCGGGTCCACCTCTTCGTGGCAGAAACTGAAGGGCCCATCAGCTGCCTGTATCACCTCACACTGATCTCTAGCAGGCTGTTCATTGGCACACTGTGGACAGGAGGAGCCACAGCCATCATTGCACGTGTAGTTGCCTGGCACCTTCCAGGCTCTCCCAAACTCATCTGGAGATGTGACTATCGTTCCAGATGGTGTGTGAAAGTCATCATTTGGATTTCCATTGAAATTTCCACAAAGTCCACATATTTTTTCTCTGTTGATGACAACAGTTAGCAATAGTCCTTGTGTTAGTTTCATAAGGATAAATTATTAGTAAATAAATTATTTATATAGCTGGGATTATCCTGTTTTTTAAAGCATGTCAAACAAAAATTACTTCAGCTTTGATGGGTGGGAATTGTACCTGTAATTTGGTGGTACGGAGATAAACACTGCACTATATCCATTATAGGTAACACTCAAGCCAAAATTAGTGCTGACAAGTATACGAGATCCTGTTGCATAGATAGACACATTACCTTCATTCAAGACAATAGGTAAATTTCTAGTTACTCCATTCACCTAGAAGAGATATGCAAAGAAAATCAGTGGGTAGTTTTTCTACTTTTTAATTGTTATTTTTTTCATTCACAGCAGTAAAAATATCCCTAAAATATATGTAGCTGCCATTTACTTCATACACCTGAAATTGTTCATAACAATCATCGAATGAGAACTATCACTAACTACTTACTTGTACCAAACCTCTTCTGTCCCTTGACATATGCATGTCGTAGCCCCAGACATTCACAAAAACTTCAGCTACTATTGAAAGTGGAAGCCCATTCAATGCCTCATTCTTAGCTTCCACGGAAAACTGATTGAGCTCATCAGTGGCATTACAGAGGGTCACCAGAACATAGCGGCAGGTTCCTTGGAAGTCATAGGCCTTACGATCAAAGGTGATGTAGTGAGGGTCTCCAGAGGCAGAGCAGGTGCCATGAAGGTTGGGATGGCAGCCAAACTCGCCCTCCACCACACGGCAGGACTCCTGGGGCCCACAGGAGTTGGGAGTACAGTGGACGTTCCCTGTAGTGCCATTACAGGTACACAAGCTCTGACATTCTTCACCATCCCAGAACTGCTCACCACCTTGGTGATAGCGTCCTTGATGATAGCATCCACAAGATGTTGGTGGAACGCACTGGTCACCATTGAGGATAAAACCACTGTTACACTGACAGCCCTCCTGGCACACAGTATCACAGGTGAAGGGGAAAGAGAGGCTGGGGCAAGCAGAAGGACAAGAGGTTCCACAGAGTTCATAATGGCTGTTTGATGGGCAGGTTAGTGCTGGAGAAAAACAAACAGGTTAACATAAAAAAGCATTTTTAAACATTTGGAGATCATGGCTAGAATTAATTCAAAAACAGTTGAATGCTTACCACAGCCAGTTGCATTTCTCCATTGTCCTAAGGCAACACCCTTCTGTTGACACATTAGTGCATAATCTCGTAGGACGCCACACAGGGTTGATGCTGGATTGTTAGAGCCCCCTATGATCTCCACACATACATCCACCTGCTGGCTTGGGTCAACCACAGACCAACAGGGTACAAATGGCCCATCTGGTGAGCTGAGAATGCCACAGTACTCAGTAGAATTGTAATTAGTTGTAGAATTTTGGTTCATGCTTTCCACACAGTGAGCAGCCAGAGAGCCATCTCGCCAACTGTCTCCAAAGTCCTGAGAACTGTTGACCAGAACACCGTTGGGTGTATTGAAGTCATCATGTGGATGACCATTGTAATTACCACAGAGTCCACCCAGTGAACCATTGTAGACACCAGGAGCAGTGACACGGACAAAGTGAGGCCAGACTGTCTGCACAGTTACACCAAAGGAGGTGCGAATGATGACACTGTAAATGCTGCTGTGGAAGATCTGGATTCGGTTGGATGTAGTGCTGAAAGGTAGCCTGATCAGCTGACCGTTAACCTGCAGGATCATCCAGTTTTTTGCAGTTAACAAGACTTAAGCAGTATTGTGTCCGTGTACACATAAATAAATATTAAAGGAAGAACATAATTTTAAGTAAGTGTTCCATTCACTTACCTTCACTTTACTGTTCCTTGCCATCTCAATAGATATGTGTATCCCCTCTGCTTCAAAATGCAGAATTCGTGTAAAACCTTGCTGGCCTCTTGGCACTTTTTCTGCTGTCACCATGAAGTGTGGGTGACTGGACAGTCCCATAACTTTGGCAAGTGTCAATCGACACGCCCCAGGATATTGGTATGTCAGTCCATCAAATGTCTGATATGACCCTGGGCCTCTGATCCAGCATGTTTCATAGCTATTTGGTCTGCATCCTCTTTCTCCATCCTCCACCCTGCATGATTCAAGTGGGCCACAACCATGAGAGTGGCAAGTCATGGAGCCATAACTGCAGCTACAACGTCTCCCACAGTCTCCGTCTAGTATTACAGTTTGTCCAGAGCGGTAGTAACGGCCCTCAAAGCTGCAGCCACACTCAGCATGAGGGACGCAGACCCCACCACTGAGGATGTAGCCTGAATCACAGATGCAGCTTTCCTGGGGAGGTAGAGGGCAGTTATGGGTAGAGTTGGGATTAACACAGGTAGGTGGACATCCTGTGCCTTCAGACTCAAAGTGGCTGTTGGCTGGACATGGGATTTCTAGGCATAAGAGAACAACATCGATATTTACCTCGGTGGAATTTTAATACAATAATATTTTGAAATAATGCAAAAAAAAAAAAAGTGATTAACATACCACAAAAGCCAGGTGTCCTCCAACTTGGTAGCCGAATACCACTTTGTTGACACTGACTTGCATACACACTTAGGGCTTGACAGAGAATAGGTCGGTACCCTCCTCCTACACACAGATCATACACACAACTCTCCACAAAGGACTGTGGAGGAAGTTGCTGATGGCAAGCCGTGAAAGGTCCAGAACTACTGCTGAGGATACCACAGTGGTCAGTGTTGCTATACAATGCTGTCTCTTCTACAGTGCAAACAGCACAGTCCAGACCTCCGCACTGTGGCCCACAGCCAGGCTCATCATCCCCAGATGCTTGCCAGCTGTTAGCAAAAACCACATCAGAGCTCACAACCTCACCGTCACGAGTTTGAAAGTCATCTCTACGAATGCCATTGAAGTTTCCACAAAGACCGCATGTACCATTCTGGTAAGTGTAGGGCAAGCTGATCTGAACATGATGAATTGTGTCATAAGACACCACTAAACCAAAGTCAGTGCTGACAAACACAGAAAAACCTGACTCATAAACCTGCACGGTGCCATTGCTAAGGGAGAATGGAGTGAATGCAAAGTTCCCGTTAACCTGTAAAAAAACCAGCAAATATATCAAGTGAGAAAAGTATATCTGGTCATAAAGTGTAGAATTTATCCAGAATCAAAATGACCAACCTTAGCCTGACCATGGCGTCCTTTGACAAGCTCAATTGTGTCATTGTAGACATGCACTTTCACCAGTCGTGTCCAAGAGACTTGAGTACTGCCTCTGTGCTCATTTTTGCCTTCTACTCTGTAGTAGGGCCGTCCACTATTACATTGCTCAGAGAGAACATACGTGCAAGTGCCTTGAAAGTGAAACACTGTGTTATCAAAGGTGTCGTAATGGGGATCACCGCTTATGGTGCAGGTTCCTCTTGGCACTGTCTGACAGGAGAACTGGAAGGAAGCTGGCTTGCAGATCTGTGAAAAGGAGCATGGCTCATTGCGGCACTGCAAGCCTGTTGAGGTACATGTGCACTTCTGTGCACAGGTCCTGTCACTCCAGAATGAAGCACCCAGCTGCACTAATTCACCTTAAAAAGAATAAAAGGAAATGTCCCTTATGCCTTGTGTTAAATGTCCAGACATTTACATTCATAAAGCTTTAGGAAAAAACTTTCAAACCTTACATTTTTTTCATGTACTGTCAAATAACAGCAGGAATTGCCTCAAGGCACTTTATATTGTAAACTAAAGACCCTCAAATAACAGAGAGACCACTGCAACAATCCAACAATGCCTAACAGCAGTCTGAGATGTGCTCTGTTGGGAGGATACGGCACTATGATTTCATTAAGATAAGATGAGGCCTGATTGTTCAAGACCTATATGAGGAAAATAATTTTACATTTGAATCTGGCTTTAACAGGGAGCAAAAGAAGGGAAGCTAGGATAGGAGAAATATGTTCTTTCTTTTTAGTCCCTGTCCGTACTGCAGCATTTTGGATCAACTCAATGCTTTTCAGTGAGTTTTTGGGAAAATCTGATAATACAGACCGTTCTCACTCCCGAGGCGTAACATCCCGACGTTTTGTCACGTCCCATGGCGTTCCTGAGGAACGCGAAAGGTGACCTTCCGCGTTCTTATGGTACGCGCCGGGTTATGGATGAAATCAAGTGGAATGATGGTCCTGCGGTAATAGAGGTTCCAGCCCTGTATTCCAGCCCTAAACCTAACCTTATTCCTAACCCTAACCATAACGTTATTCCTAATCGTAACCAGTACTTTAATGGCATGAAATAGTGTTTTCCCAAGCGATGTTGAGAAAAAGAGCAAACATTTGTAGATTGAGACCAAACGGTTCTCATATTCCCTCATTTTTCCGATCTCGTCATTTAGGAACATGTTGGGTGTCCAAAAACATAATATGTTGACAATTTGTCACCTAGCATAAAATGTTACACTTTGAGAGTGAGAACGTGTTGGATAATAACGAATCACAGTAGGCCAGACTTTAACCCTTTAAGACCTACCATAGAACCAAGTCCGCCAGAGCTTACTTTATATTTTTACATGCTGTAGTGCCATTTTTGGGAGCATTTCAAGTTGATATACATCAATACAACCATTATAGCCCAAATTTTAATAATATGTCTGCATTAAGTGCATAGTAATTACATAAATTGCAAAAAAGTGCAATAAACTACAAAAAATAAATCGTTTTTGTTTTTTTAACATATATTTCTAGTTAGAGAAATTTAAGAGGCTTATCCCTCAAAACTTTAAATACAAAAAAGTTGCACAAAATAGTTTCCCACCACAGGAAATTTATTTTGAGTGTCTTTATAGTTTTATTTTTGAAATACACCAATTTTTATATACTGCAGGAAAAACGAAAATAAATATTATAGTGCAAATTTGCAAAAAAACAGCATATGCATCAAAATAAACTATTTCCAGCAGTGCAATATGAGTCCTAAGCATCCCAGAAACGACACAGAAAGTCATAGAGTCAAACATAACTTTTAAAAACACCAGTGTAGGCTCATGAGGCCCTGATGGTAAAAAACTACATTTCCGGAAAATGACATCACTTCCGGTTTTGGGCAGGACATGGCGGACATGCGATAGTTCACGCTGATGGATGTAGGAAGTGTTACAAACAGCTGATCGAATCAGCAAAGCGTGTTTCTGGAATATTATGTTTTTGTTGCTGCAAGTGCTTTTTATGCAGTTTTTGCAAAGCTATATGTGGAAGGAAACTGTGACTTAGGACAAGCTGGTGGCATAAGATGTAAGTACAACTCCTCCGGTTTCATATGCAAAAAAAATTATTGTGCTAGCTTATGTGGTTGCAATGCTACCAGGATTTAAAGATAGTTATGCAACACAGAGCGTGCCCGCTCCGACCGGCTTTAAAGGGTTAAGTAATGAATGCATGAACTAATTTTTTGGCGTCACTCTCAAATAGGATTTTTCTAATTAAAATGCAAGAAAGCCATTCTAATTATTTGTTTAATATTAGCACTGAAGGACACAACCTGGTCAAAAACAATGCAAACATTTCTCTTAGTGTTACTGGAGGCCACGGTAATCCCAGTCCGAGTGTGCATCTGGTTAGACATCATGTTTGTAAGAGTTTTATAGCTGAGTACAATAATCGTATCTTTATCTGAATTTGAAGCAGAAAATTAAAGATCATCCATGTCTTTATGTCTTTAAGACATTCCTACAGTTTAGTCTCATGGTTTCATTGACAGAGCTGGAGATCATCTGCATAGCAGGGAAAATGTACACGATACCTTTGAAAGATACTGTGCAGGTGGTAGCATTGTAACAGCCCAGCTGGCCGTCTCTGATGGAGCACTGCTGTTCAGGAGTGCACGACGAGGCAGAACATCGCAGGTCATTTGGAGCGTGACATTCACATCTCTGGGAGCAACCATCTGTCCAGAAGGACTCGCCAGCCTGTGAACCACACCACACCAAATCATAGCCAAATTGATACAACAAATACAGTTCTTAAAATACCATTTTGAAGGATTTTGTTTTCATTAATTGTAGGTGATTTAGTGCAGTAATTGCTAGATCACTGCAAACTGCAACTATTAATGTACTAAATATTGTGACAGAGCAACTACTCATATCTGTTGATCTTTCTCCCACAGAAAGGACAGATGCTAAATGCCACAATTTCAAGAAATTGTTCTGTTCTGATGTAGCTGTATAATCTTCAACTGATTGTTTTAATGCATTCATTTATTTAGGGACAGATTTTTTCCCCCCCAAAATTCTGCAGTTTAAAGAGTTAGAGCATCATTCTGCTTGTATAGCTACATATTAATTATTTTCTTTTTAGTGGTGTAATATAAAACAGTCATAATAGCTATGCTGAATATATGATAGCAAATGAAGACCTTTTTTTGTGATCCTAAGATTTCAGTTATATGAAACTATAAACTGTAGTTTTGCATTTTGCAACCCCTATTATTTGCTATTTCATAGAAACTACCACATTTCCAGGTATTCATCATGCTTCCTGAAATTTTTCATTTGGTTTGGATTTTATTCGGTTATTAACATGGAACTAACATTTTTTCCATGTTGCAGCCCTGATTCCTGGTTATTAGACCTAAACTACCACATGTTTCCAGGTAATGTCAGTTTGCATTTTGTAGCCTTGTTTCTTGGTTATTGAACAGAAACCAACATTGATTCCAGGTAAGATATCAGATTTAAACATAATATTTACGGTGATACTGTTGTCAAACAAAAAAGAATGTTGGTGAATGAGGCAGGATTCATTCCAGCATTATGGCAATATGGTAATGGTATCCCAAAACATTAAAACTTAAAATCATATTAGTATCTTGTTACCCTATTATTATGAGGTTAGTATATATAAAAATGTGTTTAATTGTTAGTAAATGTGACTATACTATTACTAATTGTTTTTTTAAGCTCATGTACATACATTTGTATCCATATTATCACTTATAATTTATGGTCTGTTATTACATAGATTTAAATGTAATAGTACTCACTAGATCACTTGGTTATTACTCTGGAAATGAAGTGGCAATTATTTGCTATATATCTTGTTTTTATCTTCCTGTTTCTACCTTGTTACCTCAATATTACCACATTATTACTGAGCTATAATAGACTCTGTTGTTTCTTTAATATATATTTCTGAATTTTAAGCTTTGTCACAGTCCAAAACACTTCACGAAGCTTTCTAAATGTAAGAAGGGCAAGTCTGCTGATTCTGCTGATTTGAAGGGAATTACTTCAAAGAGTATTTACTATTGACTTTAATATGTCTTACATCATAGTAGAATCCGTCATACTGGCAGCCACAGCTTTCCACTGGGACACACCTGGTCCCACTCTTGATGAAGCCTTCATCACAGAAACATCCCTCAGAGCAGAACTGCTCACAGGTTTCATCAATGCTACTGGCACAGGTGTGGCCACAGTCAGTACCGCACAGCTCATAATGGCTGTTGGCTGGACAGTCCAGTGCTTAATAAGTGAGAAACGTGACAAATGGCACTAGTCAGACATACCACTTTTAATGTAATACAGTGTGGATACAGTGAGTATTGTAAAATTATTGGACATTTTATTTCTGAAGTGGTTAGCAAATTTCTTGTACATTTAGATATAAATAAAATATAATGACATGTTGACTCACTGCAGGTGGTGTTCTCTCTCCAGGGATAGATTCGAACATTAGCAGACTGACAGGCACTGACATATGATTCAATGGCACTGCACAAGAGATCGTGGCCTTGATTTCCTGACAAACATACATCAAACACGCAGTCGTTGAAATATGGCGCCGGGTCCACCTCTTCGTGGCAGAAACTGAAGGGCCCATCAGCTGCCTGTATCACCTCACACTGATCTCTAGCAGGCTGTTCATTGGCACACTGTGGACAGGAGGAGCCACAGCCATCATTGCACGTGTAGTTGCCTGGCACCTTCCAGGCTCTCCCAAACTCATCTGGAGATGTGACTATCGTTCCAGATGGTGTGTGAAAGTCATCATTTGGATTTCCATTGAAATTTCCACAAAGTCCACATATTTTTTCTCTGTTGATGACAACAGTTAGCAATAGTCCTTGTGTTAGTTTCATAAGGATAAATTATTAGTAAATAAATTATTTATATAGCTGGGATTATCCTGTTTTTTAAAGCATGTCAAACAAAAATTACTTCAGCTTTGATGGGTGGGAATTGTACCTGTAATTTGGTGGTACGGAGATAAACACTGCACTATATCCATTATAGGTAACACTCAAGCCAAAATTAGTGCTGACAAGTATACGAGATCCTGTTGCATAGATAGACACATTACCTTCATTCAAGACAATAGGTAAATTTCTAGTTACTCCATTCACCTAGAAGAGATATGCAAAGAAAATCAGTGGGTAGTTTTTCTACTTTTTAATTGTTATTTTTTTCATTCACAGCAGTAAAAATATCCCTAAAATATATGTAGCTGCCATTTACTTCATACACCTGAAATTGTTCATAACAATCATCGAATGAGAACTATCACTAACTACTTACTTGTACCAAACCTCTTCTGTCCCTTGACATATGCATGTCGTAGCCCCAGACATTCACAAAAACTTCAGCTACTATTGAAAGTGGAAGCCCATTCAATGCCTCATTCTTAGCTTCCACGGAAAACTGATTGAGCTCATCAGTGGCATTACAGAGGGTCACCAGAACATAGCGGCAGGTTCCTTGGAAGTCATAGGCCTTACGATCAAAGGTGATGTAGTGAGGGTCTCCAGAGGCAGAGCAGGTGCCATGAAGGTTGGGATGGCAGCCAAACTCGCCCTCCACCACACGGCAGGACTCCTGGGGCCCACAGGAGTTGGGAGTACAGTGGACGTTCCCTGTAGTGCCATTACAGGTACACAAGCTCTGACATTCTTCACCATCCCAGAACTGCTCACCACCTTGGTGATAGCGTCCTTGATGATAGCATCCACAAGATGTTGGTGGAACGCACTGGTCACCATTGAGGATAAAACCACTGTTACACTGACAGCCCTCCTGGCACACAGTATCACAGGTGAAGGGGAAAGAGAGGCTGGGGCAAGCAGAAGGACAAGAGGTTCCACAGAGTTCATAATGGCTGTTTGATGGGCAGGTTAGTGCTGGAGAAAAACAAACAGGTTAACATAAAAAAGCATTTTTAAACATTTGGAGATCATGGCTAGAATTAATTCAAAAACAGTTGAATGCTTACCACAGCCAGTTGCATTTCTCCATTGTCCTAAGGCAACACCCTTCTGTTGACACATTAGTGCATAATCTCGTAGGACGCCACACAGGGTTGATGCTGGATTGTTAGAGCCCCCTATGATCTCCACACATACATCCACCTGCTGGCTTGGGTCAACCACAGACCAACAGGGTACAAATGGCCCATCTGGTGAGCTGAGAATGCCACAGTACTCAGTAGAATTGTAATTAGTTGTAGAATTTTGGTTCATGCTTTCCACACAGTGAGCAGCCAGAGAGCCATCTCGCCAACTGTCTCCAAAGTCCTGAGAACTGTTGACCAGAACACCGTTGGGTGTATTGAAGTCATCATGTGGATGACCATTGTAATTACCACAGAGTCCACCCAGTGAACCATTGTAGACACCAGGAGCAGTGACACGGACAAAGTGAGGCCAGACTGTCTGCACAGTTACACCAAAGGAGGTGCGAATGATGACACTGTAAATGCTGCTGTGGAAGATCTGGATTCGGTTGGATGTAGTGCTGAAAGGTAGCCTGATCAGCTGACCGTTAACCTGCAGGATCATCCAGTTTTTTGCAGTTAACAAGACTTAAGCAGTATTGTGTCCGTGTACACATAAATAAATATTAAAGGAAGAACATAATTTTAAGTAAGTGTTCCATTCACTTACCTTCACTTTACTGTTCCTTGCCATCTCAATAGATATGTGTATCCCCTCTGCTTCAAAATGCAGAATTCGTGTAAAACCTTGCTGGCCTCTTGGCACTTTTTCTGCTGTCACCATGAAGTGTGGGTGACTGGACAGTCCCATAACTTTGGCAAGTGTCAATCGACACGCCCCAGGATATTGGTATGTCAGTCCATCAAATGTCTGATATGACCCTGGGCCTCTGATCCAGCATGTTTCATAGCTATTTGGTCTGCATCCTCTTTCTCCATCCTCCACCCTGCATGATTCAAGTGGGCCACAACCATGAGAGTGGCAAGTCATGGAGCCATAACTGCAGCTACAACGTCTCCCACAGTCTCCGTCTAGTATTACAGTTTGTCCAGAGCGGTAGTAACGGCCCTCAAAGCTGCAGCCACACTCAGCATGAGGGACGCAGACCCCACCACTGAGGATGTAGCCTAAATCACAGATGCAGCTTTCCTGGGGAGGTAGAGGGCAGTTATGGGTAGAGTTGGGATTAACACAGGTAGGTGGACATCCTGTGCCTTCAGACTCAAAGTGGCTGTTGGCTGGACATGGGATTTCTAGGCATAAGAGAACAACATCGATATTTACATCGGTGGAATTTTAATACAATAATATTTTGAAATAATGCAAAAAAAAAAAAAAGTGATTAACATACCACAAAAGCCAGGTGTCCTCCAACTTGGTAGCCGAATACCACTTTGTTGACACTGACTTGCATACACACTTAGGGCTTGACAGAGAATAGGTCGGTACCCTCCTCCTACACACAGATCATACACACAACTCTCCACAAAGGACTGTGGAGGAAGTTGCTGATGGCAAGCCGTGAAAGGTCCAGAACTACTGCTGAGGATACCACAGTGGTCAGTGTTGCTATACAATGCTGTCTCTTCTACAGTGCAAACAGCACAGTCCAGACCTCCGCACTGTGGCCCACAGCCAGGCTCATCATCCCCAGATGCTTGCCAGCTGTTAGCAAAAACCACATCAGAGCTCACAACCTCACCGTCACGAGTTTGAAAGTCATCTCTACGAATGCCATTGAAGTTTCCACAAAGACCGCATGTACCATTCTGGTAAGTGTAGGGCAAGCTGATCTGAACATGATGAATTGTGTCATAAGACACCACTAAACCAAAGTCAGTGCTGACAAACACAGAAAAACCTGACTCATAAACCTGCACGGTGCCATTGCTAAGGGAGAATGGAGTGAATGCAAAGTTCCCGTTAACCTGTAAAAAAACCAGCAAATATATCAAGTGAGAAAAGTATATCTGGTCATAAAGTGTAGAATTTATCCAGAATCAAAATGACCAACCTTAGCCTGACCATGGCGTCCTTTGACAAGCTCAATTGTGTCATTGTAGACATGCACTTTCACCAGTCGTGTCCAAGAGACTTGAGTACTGCCTCTGTGCTCATTTTTGCCTTCTACTCTGTAGTAGGGCCGTCCACTATTACATTGCTCAGAGAGAACATACGTGCAAGTGCCTTGAAAGTGAAACACTGTGTTATCAAAGGTGTCGTAATGGGGATCACCGCTTATGGTGCAGGTTCCTCTTGGCACTGTCTGACAGGAGAACTGGAAGGAAGCTGGCTTGCAGATCTGTGAAAAGGAGCATGGCTCATTGCGGCACTGCAAGCCTGTTGAGGTACATGTGCACTTCTGTGCACAGGTCCTGTCACTCCAGAATGAAGCACCCAGCTGCACTAATTCACCTTAAAAAGAATAAAAGGAAATGTCCCTTATGCCTTGTGTTAAATGTCCAGACATTTACATTCATAAAGCTTTAGGAAAAAACTTTCAAACCTTACATTTTTTTCATGTACTGTCAAATAACAGCAGGAATTGCCTCAAGGCACTTTATATTGTAAACTAAAGACCCTCAAATAACAGAGAGACCACTGCAACAATCCAACAATGCCTAACAGCAGTCTGAGATGTGCTCTGTTGGGAGGATACGGCACTATGATTTCATTAAGATAAGATGAGGCCTGATTGTTCAAGACCTATATGAGGAAAATAATTTTACATTTGAATCTGGCTTTAACAGGGAGCAAAAGAAGGGAAGCTAGGATAGGAGAAATATGTTCTTTCTTTTTAGTCCCTGTCCGTACTGCAGCATTTTGGATCAACTCAATGCTTTTCAGTGAGTTTTTGGGAAAATCTGATAATACAGACCGTTCTCACTCCCGAGGCGTAACATCCCGACGTTTTGTCACGTCCCATGGCGTTCCTGAGGAACGCGAAAGGTGACCTTCCGCGTTCTTATGGTACGCGCCAGGTTATGGATGAAATCAAGTGGAATGATGGTCCTGCGGTAATAGAGGTTCCAGCCCTGTATTCCAGCCCTAAACCTAACCTTATTCCTAACCCTAACCATAACGTTATTCCTAATCGTAACCAGTACTTTAATGGCATGAAATAGTGTTTTCCCAAGCGATGTTGAGAAAAAGAGCAAACATTTGTAGATTGAGACCAAACGGTTCTCATATTCCCTCATTTTTCCGATCTCGTCATTTAGGAACATGTTGGGTGTCCAAAAACATAATATGTTGACAATTTGTCACCTAGCATAAAATGTTACACTTTGAGAGTGAGAACGTGTTGGATAATAACGAATCACAGTAGGCCAGACTTTAACCCTTTAAGACCTACCATAGAACCAAGTCCGCCAGAGCTTACTTTATATTTTTACATGCTGTAGTGCCATTTTTGGGAGCATTTCAAGTTGATATACATCAATACAACCATTATAGCCCAAATTTTAATAATATGTCTGCATTAAGTGCATAGTAATTACATAAATTGCAAAAAAGTGCAATAAACTACAAAAAATAAATCGTTTTTGTTTTTTTAACATATATTTCTAGTTAGAGAAATTTAAGAGGCTTATCCCTCAAAACTTTAAATACAAAAAAGTTGCACAAAATAGTTTCCCACCACAGGAAATTTATTTTGAGTGTCTTTATAGTTTTATTTTTGAAATACACCAATTTTTATATACTGCAGGAAAAACGAAAATAAATATTATAGTGCAAATTTGCAAAAAAACAGCATATGCATCAAAATAAACTATTTCCAGCAGTGCAATATGAGTCCTAAGCATCCCAGAAACGACACAGAAAGTCATAGAGTCAAACATAACTTTTAAAAACACCAGTGTAGGCTCATGAGGCCCTGATGGTAAAAAACTACATTTCCGGAAAATGACATCACTTCCGGTTTTGGGCAGGACATGGCGGACATGCGATAGTTCACGCTGATGGATGTAGGAAGTGTTACAAACAGCTGATCGAATCAGCAAAGCGTGTTTCTGGAATATTATGTTTTTGTTGCTGCAAGTGCTTTTTATGCAGTTTTTGCAAAGCTATATGTGGAAGGAAACTGTGACTTAGGACAAGCTGGTGGCATAAGATGTAAGTACAACTCCTCCGGTTTCATATGCAAAAAAAATTATTGTGCTAGCTTATGTGGTTGCAATGCTACCAGGATTTAAAGATAGTTATGCAACACAGAGCGTGCCCGCTCCGACCGGCTTTAAAGGGTTAAGTAATGAATGCATGAACTAATTTTTTGGCGTCACTCTCAAATAGGATTTTTCTAATTAAAATGCAAGAAAGCCATTCTAATTATTTGTTTAATATTAGCACTGAAGGACACAACCTGGTCAAAAACAATGCAAACATTTCTCTTAGTGTTACTGGAGGCCACGGTAATCCCAGTCCGAGTGTGCATCTGGTTAGACATCATGTTTGTAAGAGTTTTATAGCTGAGTACAATAATCGTATCTTTATCTGAATTTGAAGCAGAAAATTAAAGATCATCCATGTCTTTATGTCTTTAAGACATTCCTACAGTTTAGTCTCATGGTTTCATTGACAGAGCTGGAGATCATCTGCATAGCAGGGAAAATGTACACGATACCTTTGAAAGATACTGTGCAGGTGGTAGCATTGTAACAGCCCAGCTGGCCGTCTCTGATGGAGCACTGCTGTTCAGGAGTGCAAGACGAGGCAGAACATCGCAGGTCATTTGGAGCGTGACATTCACATCTCTGTGAGCAACCATCTGTCCAGAAGGACTCGCCAGCCTGTGAACCACACCACACCAAATCATAGCCAAATTGATACAACAAATACAGTTCTTAAAATACCATTTTGAAGGATTTTGTTTTCATTAATTGTAGGTGATTTAGTGCAGTAATTGCTAGATCACTGCAAACTGCAACTATTAATGTACTAAATATTGTGACAGAGCAACTACTCATATCTGTTGATCTTTCTCCCACAGAAAGGACAGATGCTAAATGCCACAATTTCAAGAAATTGTTCTGTTCTGATGTAGCTGTATAATCTTCAACTGATTGTTTTAATGCATTCATTTATTTAGGGACAGATTTTTTCCCCCCCAAAATTCTGCAGTTTAAAGAGTTAGAGCATCATTCTGCTTGTATAGCTACATATTAATTATTTTCTTTTTAGTGGTGTAATATAAAACAGTCATAATAGCTATGCTGAATATATGATAGCAAATGAAGACCTTTTTTTGTGATCCTAAGATTTCAGTTATATGAAACTATAAACTGTAGTTTTGCATTTTGCAACCCCTATTATTTGCTATTTCATAGAAACTACCACATTTCCAGGTATTCATCATGCTTCCTGAAATTTTTCATTTGGTTTGGATTTTATTCGGTTATTAACATGGAACTAACATTTTTTCCATGTTGCAGCCCTGATTCCTGGTTATTAGACCTAAACTACCACATGTTTCCAGGTAATGTCAGTTTGCATTTTGTAGCCTTGTTTCTTGGTTATTGAACAGAAACCAACATTGATTCCAGGTAAGATATCAGATTTAAACATAATATTTACGGTGATACTGTTGTCAAACAAAAAAGAATGTTGGTGAATGAGGCAGGATTCATTCCAGCATTATGGCAATATGGTAATGGTATCCCAAAACATTAAAACTTAAAATCATATTAGTATCTTGTTACCCTATTATTATGAGGTTAGTATATATAAAAATGTGTTTAATTGTTAGTAAATGTGACTATACTATTACTAATTGTTTTTTTAAGCTCATGTACATACATTTGTATCCATATTATCACTTATAATTTATGGTCTGTTATTACATAGATTTAAATGTAATAGTACTCACTAGATCACTTGGTTATTACTCTGGAAATGAAGTGGCAATTATTTGCTATATATCTTGTTTTTATCTTCCTGTTTCTACCTTGTTACCTCAATATTACCACATTATTACTGAGCTATAATAGACTCTGTTGTTTCTTTAATATATATTTCTGAATTTTAAGCTTTGTCACAGTCCAAAACACTTCACGAAGCTTTCTAAATGTAAGAAGGGCAAGTCTGCTGATTCTGCTGATTTGAAGGGAATTACTTCAAAGAGTATTTACTATTGACTTTAATATGTCTTACATCATAGTAGAATCCGTCATACTGGCAGCCACAGCTTTCCACTGGGACACACCTGGTCCCACTCTTGATGAAGCCTTCATCACAGAAACATCCCTCAGAGCAGAACTGCTCACAGGTTTCATCAATGCTACTGGCACAGGTGTGGCCACAGTCAGTACCGCACAGCTCATAATGGCTGTTGGCTGGACAGTCCAGTGCTTAATAAGTGAGAAACGTGACAAATGGCACTAGTCAGACATACCACTTTTAATGTAATACAGTGTGGATACAGTGAGTATTGTAAAATTATTGGACATTTTATTTCTGAAGTGGTTAGCAAATTTCTTGTACATTTAGATATAAATAAAATATAATGACATGTTGACTCACTGCAGGTGGTGTTCTCTCTCCAGGGATAGATTCGAACATTAGCAGACTGACAGGCACTGACATATGATTCAATGGCACTGCACAAGAGATCGTGGCCTTGATTTCCTGACAAACATACATCAAACACGCAGTCGTTGAAATATGGCGCCGGGTCCACCTCCTCGTGGCAGAAACTGAAGGGCCCATCAGCTGCCTGTATCACCTCACACTGATCTCTAGCAGGCTGTTCATTGGCACACTGTGGACAGGAGGAGCCACAGCCATCATTGCACGTGTAGTTGCCTGGCACCTTCCAGGCTCTCCCAAACTCATCTGGAGATGTGACTATCGTTCCAGATGGTGTGTGAAAGTCATCATTTGGATTTCCATTGAAATTTCCACAAAGTCCACATATTTTTTCTCTGTTGATGACAACAGTTAGCAATAGTCCTTGTGTTAGTTTCATAAGGATAAATTATTAGTAAATAAATTATTTATATAGCTGGGATTATCCTGTTTTTTAAAGCATGTCAAACAAAAATTACTTCAGCTTTGATGGGTGGGAATTGTACCTGTAATTTGGTGGTACGGAGATAAACACTGCACTATATCCATTATAGGTAACACTCAAGCCAAAATTAGTGCTGACAAGTATACGAGATCCTGTTGCATAGATAGACACATTACCTTCATTCAAGACAATAGGTAAATTTCTAGTTACTCCATTCACCTAGAAGAGATATGCAAAGAAAATCAGTGGGTAGTTTTTCTACTTTTTAATTGTTATTTTTTTCATTCACAGCAGTAAAAATATCCCTAAAATATATGTAGCTGCCATTTACTTCATACACCTGAAATTGTTCATAACAATCATCGAATGAGAACTATCACTAACTACTTACTTGTACCAAACCTCTTCTGTCCCTTGACATATGCACGTCGTAGCCCCAGACATTCACAAAAACTTCAGCTACTATTGAAAGTGGAAGCCCATTCAATGCCTCATTCTTAGCTTCCACGGAAAACTGATTGAGCTCATCAGTGGCATTACAGAGGGTCACCAGAACATAGCGGCAGGTTCCTTGGAAGTCATAGGCCTTACGATCAAAGGTGATGTAGTGAGGGTCTCCAGAGGCAGAGCAGGTGCCATGAAGGTTGGGATGGCAGCCAAACTCGCCCTCCACCACACGGCAGGACTCCTGGGGCCCACAGGAGTTGGGAGTACAGTGGACGTTCCCTGTAGTGCCGTTACAGGTACACAAGCTCTGACATTCTTCACCATCCCAGAACTGCTCACCACCTTGGTGATAGCGTCCTTGATGATAGCATCCACAAGATGTTGGTGGAACGCACTGGTCACCATTGAGGATAAAACCACTGTTACACTGACAGCCCTCCTGGCACACAGTATCACAGGTGAAGGGGAAAGAAAGGCTGGGGCAAGCAGAAGGACAAGAGGTTCCACAGAGTTCATAATGGCTGTTTGATGGGCAGGTTAGTGCTGGAGAAAAACAAACAGGTTAACATAAAAAAGCATTTTTAAACATTTGGAGATCATGGCTAGAATTAATTCAAAAACAGTTGAATGCTTACAACAGCCAGTTGCATTTCTCCATTGTCCTAAGGCAACACCCTTCTGTTGACACATTAGTGCATAATCTCGTAGGACACCACACAGAGTTGATGCTGGATTGTTAGAGCCCCCCATGATCTCCACACATACATCCACCTGCTGGCTCGGGTCAACCACAGACCAACAGGGTACAAATGGCCCATCTGGTGAGCTGAGAATGCCACAGTACTCAGTAGAATTGTAATTAGTTGTAGAATTTTGGTTCATGCTTTCCACGCAGTGAGCAGCCAGAGAGCCATCTCGCCAACTGTCTCCAAAGTCCTGAGAACTGTTGATCAGGACACCGTTGGGTGTATTGAAGTCATCATGTGGATGACCATTGTAATTACCACAGAGTCCACCCAGTGAACCATTGTAGACACCAGGAGCAGTGACACGGACAAAGTGAGGCCAGACTGTCTGCACAGTTACACCAAAGGAGGTGCGAATGATGACACTGTAAATGCTGCTGTGGAAGATCTGGATTCGGTTGGATGTAGTGCTGAAAGGTAGCCTGATCAGCTGACCGTTAACCTGCAGGATCATCCAGTTTTTTGCAGTTAACAAGACTTAAACAGTATTGTGTCCATGTACACATAAATAAATATTAAAGGAAGAACATAATTTTAAGTAAGTGTTCCATTCACTTACCTTCACTTTACTGTTCCTTGCCATCTCAATAGATACGTGTATCCCCTCTGCTTCAAAATGCAGAATTCGTGCAAAACCATGCTGGCCTCTTGGCACTTTTTCTGCTGTCACCATGAAGTGTGGGTGACTGGACAGTCCCATAACTTTGGCAAGTGTCAATCGACACGCCCCAGGATATTGGTATGTCAGTCCATCAAATGTCTGATATGACCCTGGGCCTCTGATCCAGCATGTTTCATAGCTATTTGGTCTGCATCCTCTTTCTCCATCCTCCACCCTGCATGATTCAAGTGGGCCACAACCATGAGAGTGGCAAGTCATGGAGCCATAACTGCAGCTACAACGTCTCCCACAGTCTCCGTCTAGTATTACAGTTTGTCCAGAGCGGTAGTAACGGCCCTCAAAGCTGCAGCCACACTCAGCATGAGGGACGCAGACCCCACCACTGAGGATGTAGCCTGAATCACAGATGCAGCTTTCCTGGGGAGGTAGAGGGCAGTTATGGGTAGAGTTGGGATTAACACAGGTAGGTGGACATCCTGTGCCTTCAGACTCAAAGTGGCTGTTGGCTGGACATGGGATTTCTAGGCATAAGAGAACAACATCGATATTTACATCGGTGGAATTTTAATACAATAATATTTTGAAATAATGCAAAAAAAAGTGATTAACATACCACAAAAGCCAGGTGTCCTCCAACTTGGTAGCCGAATACCACTTTGTTGACACTGACTTGCATACACACTTAGGGCTTGACAGAGAATAGGTCGGTACCCTCCTCCTACACACAGATCATACACACAACTCTCCACAAAGGACTGTGGAGGAAGTTGCTGATGGCAAGCCGTGAAAGGTCCAGAACTACTGCTGAGGATACCACAGTGGTCAGTGTTGCTATACAATGCTGTCTCTTCTACAGTGCAAACAGCACAGTCCAGACCTCCGCACTGTGGCCCACAGCCAGGCTCATCATCCCCAGATGCTTGCCAGCTGTTAGCAAAAACCACATCAGAGCTCACAACCTCACCGTCACGAGTTTGAAAGTCATCTCTACGAATGCCATTGAAGTTTCCACAAAGACCGCATGTACCATTCTGGTAAGTGTAGGGCAAGCTGATCTGAACATGATGAATTGTGTCATAAGACACCACTAAACCAAAGTCAGTGCTGACAAACACAGAAAAACCTGACTCATAAACCTGCACGGTGCCATTGCTAAGGGAGAATGGAGTGAATGCAAAGTTCCCGTTAACCTGTAAAAAAACCAGCAAATATATCAAGTGAGAAAAGTATATCTGGTCATAAAGTGTAGAATTTATCCAGAATCAAAATGACCAACCTTAGCCTGACCATGGCGTCCTTTGACAAGCTCAATTGTGTCATTGTAGACATGCACTTTCACCAGTCGTGTCCAAGAGACTTGAGTACTGCCTCTGTGCTCATTTTTGCCTTCTACTCTGTAGTAGGGCCGTCCACTATTACATTGCTCAGAGAGAACATACGTGCAAGTGCCTTGAAAGTGAAACACTGTGTTATCAAAGGTGTCGTAATGGGGATCACCGCTTATGGTGCAGGTTCCTCTTGGCACTGTCTGACAGGAGAACTGGAAGGAAGCTGGCTTGCAGATCTGTGAAAAGGAGCATGGCTCATTGCGGCACTGCAAGCCTGTTGAGGTACATGTGCACTTCTGTGCACAGGTCCTGTCACTCCAGAATGAAGCACCCAGCTGCACTAATTCACCTTAAAAAGAATAAAAGGAAATGTCCCTTATGCCTTGTGTTAAATGTCCAGACATTTACATTCATAAAGCTTTAGGAAAAAACTTTCAAACCTTACATTTTTTTCATGTACTGTCAAATAACAGCAGGAATTGCCTCAAGGCACTTTATATTGTAAACTAAAGACCCTCAAATAACAGAGAGACCACTGCAACAATCCAACAATGCCTAACAGCAGTCTGAGATGTGCTCTGTTGGGAGGATACGGCACTATGATTTCATTAAGATAAGATGAGGCCTGATTGTTCAAGACCTATATGAGGAAAATAATTTTACATTTGAATCTGGCTTTAACAGGGAGCAAAAGAAGGGAAGCTAGGATAGGAGAAATATGTTCTTTCTTCTTAGTCCCTGTCCGTACTGCAGCATTTTGGATCAACTCAATGCTTTTCAGTGAGTTTTTGGGAAAATCTGATAATACAGACCGTTCTCACTCCCGAGGCGTAACATCCCGACGTTTTGTCACGTCCCATGGCGTTCCTGGGGAACGCGAAAGGTGACCTTCCGCGTTCTTATGGTACGCGCCGGGTTATGGATGAAATCAAGTGGAATGACGGTCCTGCGGTAATAGAGGTTCCAGCCCTGTATTCCAGCCCTAAACCTAACCTTATTCCTAACCCTAACCATAACGTTATTCCTAATCGTAACCAGTACTTTAATGGCATGAAATAGTGTTTTCCCAAGCGATGTTGAGAAAAAGAGCAAACATTTGTAGATTGAGACCAAACGGTTCTCATATTCCCTCATTTTTCCGATCTCGTCATTTAGGAACATGTTGGGTGTCCAAAAACATAATATGTTGACAATTTGTCACCTAGCATAAAATGTTACACTTTGAGAGTGAGAACGTGTTGGATAATAACGAATCACAGTAGGCCAGACTTTAACCCTTTAAGACCTACCATAGAACCAAGTCCGCCAGAGCTTACTTTATATTTTTACATGCTGTAGTGCCATTTTTGGGAGCATTTCAAGTTGATATACATCAATACAACCATTATAGCCCAAATTTTAATAATATGTCTGCATTAAGTGCATAGTAATTACATAAATTGCAAAAAAGTGCAATAAACTACAAAAAATAAATCGTTTTTGTTTTTTTAACATATATTTCTAGTTAGAGAAATTTAAGAGGCTTATCCCTCAAAACTTTAAATACAAAAAAGTTGCACAAAATAGTTTCCCACCACAGGAAATTTATTTTGAGTGTCTTTATAGTTTTATTTTTGAAATACACCAATTTTTATATACTGCAGGAAAAACGAAAATAAATATTATAGTGCAAATTTGCAAAAAAACAGCATATGCATCAAAATAAACTATTTCCAGCAGTGCAATATGAGTCCTAAGCATCCCAGAAACGACACAGAAAGTCATAGAGTCAAACATAACTTTTAAAAACACCAGTGTAGGCTCATGAGGCCCTGATGGTAAAAAACTACATTTCCGGAAAATGACATCACTTCCGGTTTTGGGCAGGACATGGCGGACATGCGATAGTTCACGCTGATGGATGTAGGAAGTGTTACAAACAGCTGATCGAATCAGCAAAGCGTGTTTCTGGAATATTATGTTTTTGTTGCTGCAAGTGCTTTTTATGCAGTTTTTGCAAAGCTATATGTGGAAGGAAACTGTGACTTAGGACAAGCTGGTGGCATAAGATGTAAGTACAACTCCTCCGGTTTCATATGCAAAAAAAATTATTGTGCTAGCTTATGTGGTTGCAATGCTACCAGGATTTAAAGATAGTTATGCAACACAGAGCGTGCCCGCTCCGACCGGCTTTAAAGGGTTAAGTAATGAATGCATGAACTAATTTTTTGGCGTCACTCTCAAATAGGATTTTTCTAATTAAAATGCAAGAAAGCCATTCTAATTATTTGTTTAATATTAGCACTGAAGGACACAACCTGGTCAAAAACAATGCAAACATTTCTCTTAGTGTTACTGGAGGCCACGGTAATCCCAGTCCGAGTGTGCATCTGGTTAGACATCATGTTTGTAAGAGTTTTATAGCTGAGTACAATAATCGTATCTTTATCTGAATTTGAAGCAGAAAATTAAAGATCATCCATGTCTTTATGTCTTTAAGACATTCCTACAGTTTAGTCTCATGGTTTCATTGACAGAGCTGGAGATCATCTGCATAGCAGGGAAAATGTACACGATACCTTTGAAAGATACTGTGCAGGTGGTAGCATTGTAACAGCCCAGCTGGCCGTCTCTGATGGAGCACTGCTGTTCAGGAGTGCACGACGAGGCAGAACATCGCAGGTCATTTGGAGCGTGACATTCACATCTCTGGGAGCAACCATCTGTCCAGAAGGACTCGCCAGCCTGTGAACCACACCACACCAAATCATAGCCAAATTGATACAACAAATACAGTTCTTAAAATACCATTTTGAAGGATTTTGTTTTCATTAATTGTAGGTGATTTAGTGCAGTAATTGCTAGATCACTGCAAACTGCAACTATTAATGTACTAAATATTGTGACAGAGCAACTACTCATATCTGTTGATCTTTCTCCCACAGAAAGGACAGATGCTAAATGCCACAATTTCAAGAAATTGTTCTGTTCTGATGTAGCTGTATAATCTTCAACTGATTGTTTTAATGCATTCATTTATTTAGGGACAGATTTTTTCCCCCCCAAAATTCTGCAGTTTAAAGAGTTAGAGCATCATTCTGCTTGTATAGCTACATATTAATTATTTTCTTTTTAGTGGTGTAATATAAAACAGTCATAATAGCTATGCTGAATATATGATAGCAAATGAAGACCTTTTTTTGTGATCCTAAGATTTCAGTTATATGAAACTATAAACTGTAGTTTTGCATTTTGCAACCCCTATTATTTGCTATTTCATAGAAACTACCACATTTCCAGGTATTCATCATGCTTCCTGAAATTTTTCATTTGGTTTGGATTTTATTCGGTTATTAACATGGAACTAACATTTTTTCCATGTTGCAGCCCTGATTCCTGGTTATTAGACCTAAACTACCACATGTTTCCAGGTAATGTCAGTTTGCATTTTGTAGCCTTGTTTCTTGGTTATTGAACAGAAACCAACATTGATTCCAGGTAAGATATCAGATTTAAACATAATATTTACGGTGATACTGTTGTCAAACAAAAAAGAATGTTGGTGAATGAGGCAGGATTCATTCCAGCATTATGGCAATATGGTAATGGTATCCCAAAACATTAAAACTTAAAATCATATTAGTATCTTGTTACCCTATTATTATGAGGTTAGTATATATAAAAATGTGTTTTATTGCTAGTGATTGTGACTATACTATTACTAATTGTTTTTTTAAGCTCATGTACATACATTTGTATCCATATTATCACTTATAATTTATGGTCTGTTATTAGATAGATTTAAATGCAATAGTACTCACTAGATCACTTGGTTATTACTCTGGAAATGAAGTGGCAATTATTTGCTATATATCTAGTTTTTATCTTCCTGTTTCCACCTTGTTACCTCAATATTACCACATTATTACTGAGCTATAATAGACTCTGTTGTTTCTTTAATATATATTTCTGAATTTTAAGCTTTGTCACAGTCCAAAACACTTCACGAAGCTTTCTAAATGTAAGAAGGGCAAGTCTGCTGATTCTGCTGATTTGAAGGGAATTACTTCAAAGAATATTTACTATTGACTTTAATATGTCTTACATCATAGTAGAATCCGTCATACTGGCAGCCACAGCTTTCCACTGGGACACACCTGGTCCCACTCTTGATGAAGCCTTCATCACAGAAACATCCCTCAGAGCAGAACTGCTCACAGGTTTCATCAATGCTACTGGCACAGGTGTGGCCACAGTCAGTACCGCACAGCTCATAATGGCTGTTGGCTGGACAGTCCAGTGCTTAATAAGTGAGAAACGTGACAAATGGCACTAGTCAGACATACCACTTTTAATGTAATACAGTGTGGATACAGTGAGTATTGTAAAATTGTTGGACATTTTATTTCTGAAGTGGTTAGCAAATTTCTTGTACATTTAGATATAAATAAAATATAATGACATGTTGACTCACTGCAGGTGGTGTTCTCTCTCCAGGGATAGATTCGAACATTAGCAGACTGACAGGCACTGACATATGATTCAATGGCACTGCACAAGAGATCGTGGCCTTGATTTCCTGACAAACATACATCAAACACGCAGTCGTTGAAATATGGCGCCGGGTCCACCTCCTCGTGGCAGAAACTGAAGGGCCCATCAGCTGCCTGTATCACCTCACACTGATCTCTAGCAGGCTGTTCATTGGCACACTGTGGACAGGAGGAGCCACAGCCATCATTGCACGTGTAGTTGCCTGGCACCTTCCAGGCTCTCCCAAACTCATCTGGAGATGTGACTATCGTTCCAGATGGTGTGTGAAAGTCATCATTTGGATTTCCATTGAAATTTCCACAAAGTCCACATATTTTTTCTCTGTTGATGACAACAGTTAGCAATAGTCCTTGTGTTAGTTTCATAAGGATAAATTATTAGTAAATAAATTATTTATATAGCTGGGATTATCCTGTTTTTTAAAGCATGTCAAACAAAAATTACTTCAGCTTTGATGGGTGGGAATTGTACCTGTAATTTGGTGGTACGGAGATAAACACTGCACTATATCCATTATAGGTAACACTCAAGCCAAAATTAGTGCTGACAAGTATACGAGATCCTGTTGCATAGATAGACACATTACCTTCATTCAAGACAATAGGTAAATTTCTAGTTACTCCATTCACCTAGAAGAGATATGCAAAGAAAATCAGTGGGTAGTTTTTCTACTTTTTAATTGTTATTTTTTTCATTCACAGCAGTAAAAATATCCCTAAAATATATGTAGCTGCCATTTACTTCATACACCTGAAATTGTTCATAACAATCATCGAATGAGAACTATCACTAACTACTTACTTGTACCAAACCTCTTCTGTCCCTTGACATATGCATGTCGTAGCCCCAGACATTCACAAAAACTTCAGCTACTATTGAAAGTGGAAGCCCATTCAATGCCTCATTCTTAGCTTCCACGGAAAACTGATTGAGCTCATCAGTGGCATTACAGAGGGTCACCAGAACATAGCGGCAGGTTCCTTGGAAGTCATAGGCCTTACGATCAAAGGTGATGTAGTGAGGGTCTCCAGAGGCAGAGCAGGTGCCATGAAGGTTGGGATGGCAGCCAAACTCGCCCTCCACCACACGGCAGGACTCCTGGGGCCCACAGGAGTTGGGAGTACAGTGGACGTTCCCTGTAGTGCCGTTACAGGTACACAAGCTCTGACATTCTTCACCATCCCAGAACTGCTCACCACCTTGGTGATAGCGTCCTTGATGATAGCATCCACAAGATGTTGGTGGAACGCACTGGTCACCATTGAGGATAAAACCACTGTTACACTGACAGCCCTCCTGGCACACAGTATCACAGGTGAAGGGGAAAGAAAGGCTGGGGCAAGCAGAAGGACAAGAGGTTCCACAGAGTTCATAATGGCTGTTTGATGGGCAGGTTAGTGCTGGAGAAAAACAAACAGGTTAACATAAAAAAGCATTTTTAAACATTTGGAGATCATGGCTAGAATTAATTCAAAAACAGTTGAATGCTTACCACAGCCAGTTGCATTTCTCCATTGTCCTAAGGCAACACCCTTCTGTTGACACATTAGTGCATAATCTCGTAGGACGCCACACAGGGTTGATGCTGGATTGTTAGAGCCCCCCATGATCTCCACACATACATCCACCTGATGCCTTGGGTTAACCACAGACCAACAGGGTACAAATGGCCCATCTGGTGAGCTGAGAATGCCACAGTACTCAGTAGAATTGTAATTAGTTGTAGAATTTTGGTTCATGCTTTCCACACAGTGAGCAGCCAGAGAGCCATCTCGCCAACTGTCTCCAAAGTCCTGAGAACTGTTGACCAGAACACCGTTGGGTGTATTGAAGTCATCATGTGGATGACCATTGTAATTACCACAGAGTCCACCCAGTGAACCATTGTAGACACCAGGAGCAGTGACACGGACAAAGTGAGGCCAGACTGTCTGCACAGTTACACCAAAGGAGGTGCGAATGATGACACTGTAAATGCTGCTGTGGAAGATCTGGATTCGGTTGGATGTAGTGCTGAAAGGTAGCCTGATCAGCTGACCGTTAACCTGCAGGATCATCCAGTTTTTTGCAGTTAACAAGACTTAAGCAGTATTGTGTCCATGTACACATAAATAAATATTAAAGGAAGAACATAATTTTAAGTAAGTGTTCCATTCACTTACCTTCACTTTACTGTTCCTTGCCATCTCAATAGATATGTGTATCCCCTCTGCTTCAAAATGCAGAATTCGTGTAAAACCTTGCTGGCCTCTTGGCACTTTTTCTGCTGTCACCATGAAGTGTGGGTGACTGGACAGTCCCATAACTTTGGCAAGTGTCAATCGACACGCCCCAGGATATTGGTATGTCAGTCCATCAAATGTCTGATATGACCCTGGGCCTCTGATCCAGCATGTTTCATAGCTATTTGGTCTGCATCCTCTTTCTCCATCCTCCACCCTGCATGATTCAAGTGGGCCACAACCATGAGAGTGGCAAGTCATGGAGCCATAACTGCAGCTACAACGTCTCCCACAGTCTCCGTCTAGTATTACAGTTTGTCCAGAGCGGTAGTAACGGCCCTCAAAGCTGCAGCCACACTCAGCATGAGGGACGCAGACCCCACCACTGAGGATGTAGCCTGAATCACAGATGCAGCTTTCCTGGGGAGGTAGAGGGCAGTTATGGGTAGAGTTGGGATTAACACAGGTAGGTGGACATCCTGTGCCTTCAGACTCAAAGTGGCTGTTGGCTGGACATGGGATTTCTAGGCATAAGAGAACAACATCGATATTTACATCGGTGGAATTTTAATACAATAATATTTTGAAATAATGCAAAAAAAAGTGATTAACATACCACAAAAGCCAGGTGTCCTCCAACTTGGTAGCCGAATACCACTTTGTTGACACTGACTTGCATACACACTTAGGGCTTGACAGAGAATAGGTCGGTACCCTCCTCCTACACACAGATCATACACACAACTCTCCACAAAGGACTGTGGAGGAAGTTGCTGATGGCAAGCCGTGAAAGGTCCAGAACTACTGCTGAGGATACCACAGTGGTCAGTGTTGCTATACAATGCTGTCTCTTCTACAGTGCAAACAGCACAGTCCAGACCTCCGCACTGTGGCCCACAGCCAGGCTCATCATCCCCAGATGCTTGCCAGCTGTTAGCAAAAACCACATCAGAGCTCACAACCTCACCGTCACGAGTTTGAAAGTCATCTCTACGAATGCCATTGAAGTTTCCACAAAGACCGCATGTACCATTCTGGTAAGTGTAGGGCAAGCTGATCTGAACATGATGAATTGTGTCATAAGACACCACTAAACCAAAGTCAGTGCTGACAAACACAGAAAAACCTGACTCATAAACCTGCACGGTGCCATTGCTAAGGGAGAATGGAGTGAATGCAAAGTTCCCGTTAACCTGTAAAAAAACCAGCAAATATATCAAGTGAGAAAAGTATATCTGGTCATAAAGTGTAGAATTTATCCAGAATCAAAATGACCAACCTTAGCCTGACCATGGCGTCCTTTGACAAGCTCAATTGTGTCATTGTAGACATGCACTTTCACCAGTCGTGTCCAAGAGACTTGAGTACTGCCTCTGTGCTCATTTTTGCCTTCTACTCTGTAGTAGGGCCGTCCACTATTACATTGCTCAGAGAGAACATACGTGCAAGTGCCTTGAAAGTGAAACACTGTGTTATCAAAGGTGTCGTAATGGGGATCACCGCTTATGGTGCAGGTTCCTCTTGGCACTGTCTGACAGGAGAACTGGAAGGAAGCTGGCTTGCAGATCTGTGAAAAGGAGCATGGCTCATTGCGGCACTGCAAGCCTGTTGAGGTACATGTGCACTTCTGTGCACAGGTCCTGTCACTCCAGAATGAAGCACCCAGCTGCACTAATTCACCTTAAAAAGAATAAAAGGAAATGTCCCTTATGCCTTGTGTTAAATGTCCAGACATTTACATTCATAAAGCTTTAGGAAAAAACTTTCAAACCTTACATTTTTTTCATGTACTGTCAAATAACAGCAGGAATTGCCTCAAGGCACTTTATATTGTAAACTAAAGACCCTCAAATAACAGAGAGACCACTGCAACAATCCAACAATGCCTAACAGCAGTCTGAGATGTGCTCTGTTGGGAGGATACGGCACTATGATTTCATTAAGATAAGATGAGGCCTGATTGTTCAAGACCTATATGAGGAAAATAATTTTACATTTGAATCTGGCTTTAACAGGGAGCAAAAGAAGGGAAGCTAGGATAGGAGAAATATGTTCTTTCTTTTTAGTCCCTGTCCGTACTGCAGCATTTTGGATCAACTCAATGCTTTTCAGTGAGTTTTTGGGAAAATCTGATAATACAGACCGTTCTCACTCCCGAGGCGTAACATCCCGACGTTTTGTCACGTCCCATGGCGTTCCTGAGGAACGCGAAAGGTGACCTTCCGCGTTCTTATGGTACGCGCCGGGTTATGGATGAAATCAAGTGGAATGACGGTCCTGCGGTAATAGAGGTTCCAGCCCTGTATTCCAGCCCTAAACCTAACCTTATTCCTAACCCTAACCATAACGTTATTCCTAATCGTAACCAGTACTTTAATGGCATGAAATAGTGTTTTCCCAAGCGATGTTGAGAAAAAGAGCAAACATTTGTAGATTGAGACCAAACGGTTCTCATATTCCCTCATTTTTCCGATCTCGTCATTTAGGAACATGTTGGGTGTCCAAAAACATAATATGTTGACAATTTGTCACCTAGCATAAAATGTTACACTTTGAGAGTGAGAACGTGTTGGATAATAACGAATCACAGTAGGCCAGACTTTAACCCTTTAAGACCTACCATAGAACCAAGTCCGCCAGAGCTTACTTTATATTTTTACATGCTGTAGTGCCATTTTTGGGAGCATTTCAAGTTGATATACATCAATACAACCATTATAGCCCAAATTTTAATAATATGTCTGCATTAAGTGCATAGTAATTACATAAATTGCAAAAAAGTGCAATAAACTACAAAAAATAAATCGTTTTTGTTTTTTTAACATATATTTCTAGTTAGAGAAATTTAAGAGGCTTATCCCTCAAAACTTTAAATACAAAAAAGTTGCACAAAATAGTTTCCCACCACAGGAAATTTATTTTGAGTGTCTTTATAGTTTTATTTTTGAAATACACCAATTTTTATATACTGCAGGAAAAACGAAAATAAATATTATAGTGCAAATTTGCAAAAAAACAGCATATGCATCAAAATAAACTATTTCCAGCAGTGCAATATGAGTCCTAAGCATCCCAGAAACGACACAGAAAGTCATAGAGTCAAACATAACTTTTAAAAACACCAGTGTAGGCTCATGAGGCCCTGATGGTAAAAAACTACATTTCCGGAAAATGACATCACTTCCGGTTTTGGGCAGGACATGGCGGACATGCGATAGTTCACGCTGATGGATGTAGGAAGTGTTACAAACAGCTGATCGAATCAGCAAAGCGTGTTTCTGGAATATTATGTTTTTGTTGCTGCAAGTGCTTTTTATGCAGTTTTTGCAAAGCTATATGTGGAAGGAAACTGTGACTTAGGACAAGCTGGTGGCATAAGATGTAAGTACAACTCCTCCGGTTTCATATGCAAAAAAAATTATTGTGCTAGCTTATGTGGTTGCAATGCTACCAGGATTTAAAGATAGTTATGCAACACAGAGCGTGCCCGCTCCGACCGGCTTTAAAGGGTTAAGTAATGAATGCATGAACTAATTTTTTGGCGTCACTCTCAAATAGGATTTTTCTAATTAAAATGCAAGAAAGCCATTCTAATTATTTGTTTAATATTAGCACTGAAGGACACAACCTGGTCAAAAACAATGCAAACATTTCTCTTAGTGTTACTGGAGGCCACGGTAATCCCAGTCCGAGTGTGCATCTGGTTAGACATCATGTTTGTAAGAGTTTTATAGCTGAGTACAATAATCGTATCTTTATCTGAATTTGAAGCAGAAAATTAAAGATCATCCATGTCTTTATGTCTTTAAGACATTCCTACAGTTTAGTCTCATGGTTTCATTGACAGAGCTGGAGATCATCTGCATAGCAGGGAAAATGTACACGATACCTTTGAAAGATACTGTGCAGGTGGTAGCATTGTAACAGCCCAGCTGGCCGTCTCTGATGGAGCACTGCTGTTCAGGAGTGCACGACGAGGCAGAACATTGCAGGTCATTTGGAGCGTGACATTCACATCTCTGGGAGCAACCATCTGTCCAGAAGGACTCGCCAGCCTGTGAACCACACCACACCAAATCATAGCCAAATTGATACAACAAATACAGTTCTTAAAATACCATTTTGAAGGATTTTGTTTTCATTAATTGTAGGTGATTTAGTGCAGTAATTGCTAGATCACTGCAAACTGCAACTATTAATGTACTAAATATTGTGACAGAGCAACTAGTCGTATCTGTTGATCTTTCTCCCACAGAAAGGACAGATGCTAAATGCCACAATTTCAAGAAATATGTGGAACAGAGCTGCATGAAAAAAAGTATTTAATTGTTCTGATGTAGCTGTATAATCTTCAACTGATTGTTTAATGCATTCATTTATTTAGCGACAGATTTTTTCCCCCCCAAAATTCTGCAGTTTAAAGAGTTAGAGCATCATTCTGCTTGTATAGCTACATATTAATTATTTTCTTTTTAGTGGTGTAATATAAAACAGTCATAATAGCTATGCTGAATATATGATAGCAAATGAAGACCTTTTTTGTGATCCTAAGATTTCAGTTATATGAAACTATAAACTGTAGTTTTGCATTTTGCAACCCCTATTATTTGCTATTTCATAGAAACTACCACATTTCCAGGTATTCATCATGCTTCCTGAAATTTTTCATTTGGTTTGGATTTTATTCGGTTATTAACATGGAACTAACATTTTTTCCATGTTGCAGCCCTGATTCCTGGTTATTAGACCTAAACTACCACATGTTTCCAGGTAACGTCAATTTGCATTTTGTAGCCTTGTTTCTTGGTTATTGAACAGAAACCAACATTGATTCCAGGTAAGATATCAGATTTAAACATAATATTTACGGTGATACTGTTGTCAAACAAAAAAGAATGTTGGTGAATGAGGCAGGATTCATTCCAGCATTATGGCAATATGGTAATGGTATCCCAAAACATTAAAACTTAAAATCATATTAGTATCTTGTTACCCTATTATTATGAGGTTAGTATATATATATATATATAAAATGTGTTTAATTGTTAGTAAATGTGACTATACTATTACTAATTGGGTTTTTTATCCAAGATGGCGCCGCGTATGGATGCCCTGGTGCTTCAGTGCGTTACTTTTGTCTTGTTTTTGTGCATTTCTTCTGTGTCTGGGCACTCCTCTGGATATTCTTACACCAGAGAAGAGCTCCTTAACTGCAGGACTACAACGCCTGTGGATTTATTTCCAATATTTGTCGCATCTGCGGCAGATTTACTGCTGACTCTGATCAGGAAAGTGAGACGTCGAAAGAGAGGTAAGCGAGCCGGCGTACTCGTGCGTTTGAGGAAACGCGGACTGAGAACGGCCCTTCCTGGGATCTTCCTTTCTAATGTACGCTCACTCTGGAATAAGATAGACGAACTGGCCCTGATGAGAAGCATGAACAGAGACTTTGCCTCCTCCTGTGTCTTATGTTTTACGGAGTCGTGGCTCAGCGAGGACATCCCGGACTGCGCGCTCAAGCTGGAGGGCTTTCATCTGCTGCGCGCGGACCGGCAGGCCGCTCTCTCCGGTAAAACCAAAGGTGGAGGTGTCTGCTTCTACATCAATAGTGGCTGGTGCACAGATGTAACAGTGATTGCTCAGCACTGCTCTCCCTCTCTGGAATATCTTTTTATTCACTGCAAACCGTTTTATTCTCCGCGGGAGTTTGCTTCATTCATCCTGGCCGCTGTTTATATCCCGCCAGACGCGGATGCGCGAGCAGCTCAGTGCGCACTCGCAGAGCAGATTCTCCACATGGAGCGGACATTCCCGGACTCTCTCATCATTGCTCTTGGGGACTTTAACAAAGCCAATCTGAGCCATGAGCTTCCGAAATACAAGCAGTATATTAAATGCCCGACCAGAGAGGAGAGGACATTAGACCACTGTTACAGCACGATCAGCGGGGCCTATCGTGCGGTGCCCCGCGCTTCACTCGGACTTTCTGACCACGTCATGATCCACCTAATCCCCGCGTACAGACAGAGGCTGAAGCTCTCCAAACCTGTCGTGAGGACCAAAAAACTGTGGAGCAACGAGGCTGTGGAGGAGCTTCGCACGTGTTTGGAGACCACAGACTGGGACACATTGAAGGCTGCTTCTAACAGCTTGGACGAGTTTACGGACACTGTCACCTCCTATATCCACTTCTGTGAGGACAGCATTGTGCCATCACGCACCAGGGTGAGTTATAACAATGACAAACCCTGGTTTACCCCTAAACTCAAAAAGCTGTGGCTGGAAAAGAGTAAGGCGTTCAGAAGCGGAGACAGGGACTGCTACAGAGAGGCCAAGTACAAGTTCACTAAGGAAGTGGACATTGCCAAACATCAGCACTCTGAGAAGATGCAGCAGCAGATCTCAGAGAATGACTCGGCCTCTGTGTGGAAAGGTTTTAGGAATATTACAAACTACAAGCCTAAAACCCCCCACTCCACTGACGACTTGCTCTTGGCCAACACCCTCAACGACTTCTACTGTCGTTTTGACGAGCCATCAGGCAGCCTTCACACCTCCAACGACCCCAACAATAGAGACACTTTGGACACTCATTCCCCCACCTCTCCCCCCTCCATAGAGTCATCACCACCTTCAAACTGTTCACCTACAACACCCCCCTCCTCACCCCACACAAAAGAGGATTTCACACCACCTCCTCCGACCACAACTCTTCATATTCATGAAGCAGATGTGAGGAAGCAGTTTAAGAATCTGAATGCTCGGAAAGCTCCCGGCCCAGACGGTGTGTCTCCTGCCACCCTCAGACACTGTGCAAACGAGCTGGCCCCAGTGTTTTCTGGCATTTTCAACTCCTCACTGCAGGCATGTCATGTGCCTGCCTGCTTCAAGTCCTCTACCATAATCCCTGTCCCCAAGAAACCTAGGATCACTGGACTAAATGACTACAGACCCGTGGCTCTGACATCTGTGGTCATGAAGTCATTTGAGCGCCTAGTTCTCTCCCATCTCAAGACCCTCACGGCCCCCCTCCTGGACCCCCTGCAGTTTGCATATAGAGCCAACAGGTCTGTAGACGACGCCATCAACATGGCCCTACACTTCATCCTGCAGCATCTGGACTCCCCAGGAACCTACGCCAGGATCCTGTTTGTGGACTTCAGCTCTGCCTTCAACACCATCCTTCCAGACCATCTCCGAGGCAAGCTTTCCCAGATGAATGTGCCTGATCCCATCTGCCGGTGGATCACTGACTTCCTGACGGACAGGAAGCAGCACGTGAGGCTGGGGAAGAATGTCTCGGACTCCCGGACCATCAGCACCGGCTCCCCTCAGGGCTGTGTTCTTTCTCCTCTGCTCTTCTCCCTGTACACCAACTGCTGCACCTCCACCCACCAGTCTGTCAAGCTAATCAAGTTCGCAGATGACACCACCGTCATTGGGCTCATCTCTGACGGGGATGAGTCTGCCTACAGGAGGGAGGTTGAACGTCTGGTGTCCTGGTGCAGCCACAACAACCTGGTGCTGAATGCCCAGAAGACAGTGGAGATTATTGTGGACTTCAGGAAGCACACAGCCCCACTCCCCCCCATCATCCTGACTGACACCCCCATCACCTCTGTGGACTCATTCCGCTTCCTGGGTACCACCATCACCCAGGACCTGAAGTGGGAGCCCACCATCACCTCCGTCATCAAGAAAGCCCAGCAGAGGATGTACTTCCTGAGGCAGCTGAAGAAATTCAACCTGCCAACACGGACGATGATGCAATTCTACACTGCAATCATCGAGTCCATCCTCACCTCCTCCATCACCGTGTGGTACGCTGGAGCCACTATCAGGGACAAACAGAGACTGCAGCGTGTTGTGCGCTCTGCTGAGAAGGTGATTGGCTGCAGACTCCCATCTCTGCAGGACCTGTACACCCGCAGGACACTGCGGCGTGCAGCCTGGATCTCAGCTGACCCTTCTCACCCTGGACACAGTCTGTTTGACCTGCTCCCCTCAGGCAGGAGGCTCCGGTCCATTCGCACCAGAACCTCTCGCCACAAGAACAGTTTCTTCCCCTCTGCTGTTGGACACATGAACAATAACCACATGACTGTCCCCGCCACTCACACATGACCCTACGCTGTGTCACTGCATCATTTCATGTCTGGCACTGATCACCACCTGCACTCATGTATATATCCTTCTACGTAGCACTCTTAATTCTTATTCTCATGTATATATCTCATGTATATCTCATGCACATATCTTTCTTTCTACATAGCACTTTAATTCTTATTCTTATTGTTTGCACTGAAGCACCGCAGCAAATTCCTAATGTTGTAAACCTCAACATCTGGCAATAAACCCATTCTGATTCTGATTCTGATTCTGATTCTGATTAAGCTCATGTACATACATTTGTATCCATATTATCACTTATAATTTATGGTCTGTTATTACATAGATTTAAATGTAATAGTACTCACTAGATCACTTGGTTATTACTCTGGAAATGAAGTGGCAATTATTTGCTATATATCTTGTTTTTATCTTCCTGTTTCTACCTTGTTACCTCAATATTACCACATTATTACTGAGCTATAATAGACTCTGTTGTTTCTTTAATATATATTTCTGAATTTTAAGCTTTGTCACAGTCCAAAACACTTCACGAAGCTTTCTAAATGTAAGAAGGGCAAGTCTGCTGATTCTGCTGATTTGAAGGGAATTACTTCAAAGAGTATTTACTATTGACTTTAATATGTCTTACATCATAGTAGAATCCGTCATACTGGCAGCCACAGCTTTCCACTGGGACACACCTGGTCCCACTCTTGATGAAGCCTTCATCACAGAAACATCCCTCAGAGCAGAACTGCTCACAGGTTTCATCAATGCTACTGGCACAGGTGTGGCCACAGTCAGTACCGCACAGCTCATAATGGCTGTTGGCTGGACAGTCCAGTGCTTAATAAGTGAGAAACGTGACAAATGGCACTAGTCAGACATACCACTTTTAATGTAATACAGTGTGGATACAGTGAGTATTGTAAAATTGTTGGACTTTTTATTTCTGAAGTGGTTAGCAAATTTCTTGTACATTTAGATATAAATAAAATATAATGACATGTTGACTCACTGCAGGTGGTGTTCTCTCTCCAAGGATAGATTCGAACATTAGCAGACTGACAGGCACTGACATATGATTCAATGGCACTGCACAAGAGATCGTGGCCTTGATTTCCTGACAAACATACATCAAACACGCAGTCGTTGAAATATGGCGCCGGGTCCACCTCCTCGTGGCAGAAACTGAAGGGCCCATCAGCTGCCTGTATCACCTCACACTGATCTCTAGCAGGCTGTTCATTGGCACACTGTGGACAGGAGGAGCCACAGCCATCATTGCACGTGTAGTTGCCTGGCACCTTCCAGGCTCTCCCAAACTCATCTGGAGATGTGACTATCGTTCCAGATGGTGTGTGAAAGTCATCATTTGGATTTCCATTGAAATTTCCACAAAGTCCACATATTTTTTCTCTGTTGATGACAACAGTTAGCAATAGTCCTTGTGTTAGTTTCATAAGGATAAATTATTAGTAAATAAATTATTTATATAGCTGGGATTATCCTGTTTTTTAAAGCATGTCAAACAAAAATTACTTCAGCTTTGATGGGTGGGAATTGTACCTGTAATTTGGTGGTACGGAGATAAACACTGCACTATATCCATTATAGGTAACACTCAAGCCAAAATTAGTGCTGACAAGTATACGAGATCCTGTTGCATAGATAGACACATTACCTTCATTCAAGACAATAGGTAAATTTCTAGTTACTCCATTCACCTAGAAGAGATATGCAAAGAAAATCAGTGGGTAGTTTTTCTACTTTTTAATTGTTATTTTTTTCATTCACAGCAGTAAAAATATCCCTAAAATATATGTAGCTGCCATTTACTTCATACACCTGAAATTGTTCATAACAATCATCGAATGAGAACTATCACTAACTACTTACTTGTACCAAACCTCTTCTGTCCCTTGACATATGCATGTCGTAGCCCCAGACATTCACAAAAACTTCAGCTACTATTGAAAGTGGAAGCCCATTCAATGCCTCATTCTTAGCTTCCACGGAAAACTGATTGAGCTCATCAGTGGCATTACAGAGGGTCACCAGAACATAGCGGCAGGTTCCTTGGAAGTCATAGGCCTTACGATCAAAGGTGATGTAGTGAGGGTCTCCAGAGGCAGAGCAGGTGCCATGAAGGTTGGGATGGCAGCCAAACTCGCCCTCCACCACACGGCAGGACTCCTGGGGCCCACATGAGTTGGGAGTACAGTGGACGTTCCCTGTAGTGCCGTTACAGGTACACAAGCTCTGACATTCTTCACCATCCCAGAACTGCTCACCACCTTGGTGATAGCGTCCTTGATGATAGCATCCACAAGATGTTGGTGGAACGCACTGGTCACCATTGAGGATAAAACCACTGTTACACTGACAGCCCTCCTGGCACACAGTATCACAGGTGAAGGGGAAAGAAAGGCTGGGGCAAGCAGAAGGACAAGAGGTTCCACAGAGTTCATAATGGCTGTTTGATGGGCAGGTTAGTGCTGGAGAAAAACAAACAGGTTAACATAAAAAAGCATTTTTAAACATTTGGAGATCATGGCTAGAATTAATTCAAAAACAGTTGAATGCTTACCACAGCCAGTTGCATTTCTCCATTGTCCTAAGGCAACACCCTTCTGTTGACACATTAGTGCATAATCTCGTAGGACGCCACACAGGGTTGATGCTGGATTGTTAGAGCCCCCCATGATCTCCACACATACATCCACCTGATGCCTTGGGTTAACCACAGACCAACAGGGTACAAATGGCCCATCTGGTGAGCTGAGAATGCCACAGTACTCAGTAGAATTGTAATTAGTTGTAGAATTTTGGTTCATGCTTTCCACACAGTGAGCAGCCAGAGAGCCATCTCGCCAACTGTCTCCAAAGTCCTGAGAACTGTTGACCAGAACACCGTTGGGTGTATTGAAGTCATCATGTGGATGACCATTGTAATTACCACAGAGTCCACCCAGTGAACCATTGTAGACACCAGGAGCAGTGACACGGACAAAGTGAGGCCAGACTGTCTGCACAGTTACACCAAAGGAGGTGCGAATGATGACACTGTAAATGCTGCTGTGGAAGATCTGGATTCGGTTGGATGTAGTGCTGAAAGGTAGCCTGATCAGCTGACCGTTAACCTGCAGGATCATCCAGTTTTTTGCAGTTAACAAGACTTAAGCAGTATTGTGTCCGTGTACACATAAATAAATATTAAAGGAAGAACATAATTTTAAGTAAGTGTTCCATTCACTTACCTTCACTTTACTGTTCCTTGCCATCTCAATAGATATGTGTATCCCCTCTGCTTCAAAATGCAGAATTCGTGTAAAACCTTGCTGGCCTCTTGGCACTTTTTCTGCTGTCACCATGAAGTGTGGGTGACTGGACAGTCCCATAACTTTGGCAAGTGTCAATCGACACGCCCCAGGATATTGGTATGTCAGTCCATCAAATGTCTGATATGACCCTGGGCCTCTGATCCAGCATGTTTCATAGCTATTTGGTCTGCATCCTCTTTCTCCATCCTCCACCCTGCATGATTCAAGTGGGCCACAACCATGAGAGTGGCAAGTCATGGAGCCATAACTGCAGCTACAACGTCTCCCACAGTCTCCGTCTAGTATTACAGTTTGTCCAGAGCGGTAGTAACGGCCCTCAAAGCTGCAGCCACACTCAGCATGAGGGACGCAGACCCCACCACTGAGGATGTAGCCTGAATCACAGATGCAGCTTTCCTGGGGAGGTAGAGGGCAGTTATGGGTAGAGTTGGGATTAACACAGGTAGGTGGACATCCTGTGCCTTCAGACTCAAAGTGGCTGTTGGCTGGACATGGGATTTCTAGGCATAAGAGAACAACATCGATATTTACATCGGTGGAATTTTAATACAATAATATTTTGAAATAATGCAAAAAAAAAAAAAGTGATTAACATACCACAAAAGCCAGGTGTCCTCCAACTTGGTAGCCGAATACCACTTTGTTGACACTGACTTGCATACACACTTAGGGCTTGACAGAGAATAGGTCGGTACCCTCCTCCTACACACAGATCATACACACAACTCTCCACAAAGGACTGTGGAGGAAGTTGCTGATGGCAAGCCGTGAAAGGTCCAGAACTACTGCTGAGGATACCACAGTGGTCAGTGTTGCTATACAATGCTGTCTCTTCTACAGTGCAAACAGCACAGTCCAGACCTCCGCACTGTGGCCCACAGCCAGGCTCATCATCCCCAGATGCTTGCCAGCTGTTAGCAAAAACCACATCAGAGCTCACAACCTCACCGTCACGAGTTTGAAAGTCATCTCTACGAATGCCATTGAAGTTTCCACAAAGACCGCATGTACCATTCTGGTAAGTGTAGGGCAAGCTGATCTGAACATGATGAATTGTGTCATAAGACACCACTAAACCAAAGTCAGTGCTGACAAACACAGAAAAACCTGACTCATAAACCTGCACGGTGCCATTGCTAAGGGAGAATGGAGTGAATGCAAAGTTCCCGTTAACCTGTAAAAAAACCAGCAAATATATCAAGTGAGAAAAGTATATCTGGTCATAAAGTGTAGAATTTATCCAGAATCAAAATGACCAACCTTAGCCTGACCACGACGTCCTTTGACAAGCTCAATTGTGTCATTGTAGACATGCACTTTCACCAGTCGTGTCCAAGAGACTCGAGTACTGCCTCTGTGCTCATTTTTGCCTTCTACTCTGTAGTAGGGCCGTCCACTATTACATTGCTCAGAGAGAACATACGTGCAAGTGCCTTGAAAGTGAAACACTGTGTTATCAAAGGTGTAGTAATGGGGATCACCACTTATGGTGCAGGTTCCTCTTGGCACTGTCTGACAGGAGAACTGGAAGGAAGCTGGCTTGCAGATCTGTGAAAAGGAGCACGGCTCATTGCGGCACTGCAGGCCTGTTGAGGTACATGTGCACTTCTGTGCACAGGTCCTGTCACTCCAGAATGAAGCACCCAGCTGCACTAATTCACCTTAAAAAGAATAAAAGGAAATGTCCCTTATGCCTTGTGTTAAATGTCCAGACATTTACATTCATAAAGCTTTAGGAAAAAACTTTCAAACCTTACATTTTTTTCATGTACTGTCAAATAACAGCAGGAATTGCCTCAAGGCACTTTATATTGTAAACTAAAGACCCTCAAATAACAGAGAGACCACTGCAACAATCCAACAATGCCTAACAGCAGTCTGAGATGTGCTCTGTTGGGAGGATACGGCACTATGATTTCATTAAGATAAGATGACGCCTGATTGTTCAAGACCTATATGAGGAAAATAATTTTACATTTGAATCTGGCTTTAACAGGGAGCAAAAGAAGGGAAGCTAGGATAGGAGAAATATGTTCTTTCTTTTTAGTCCCTGTCCGTACTGCAGCATTTTGGATCAACTCAATGCTTTTCAGTGAGTTTTTGGGAAAATCTGATAATACAGACCGTTCTCACTCCCGAGGCGTAACATCCCGACGTTTTGTCACGTCCCATGGCGTTCCTGAGGAACGCGAAAGGTGACCTTCCGCGTTCTTATGGTACGCGCCGGGTTATGGATGAAATCAAGTGGAATGACGGTCCTGCGGTAATAGACGTTCCAGCCCTGTATTCCAGCCCTAAACCTAACCTTATCCCTAACCCTAACCATAACGTTATTCCTAATCGTAACCAGTACTTTAATGGCATGAAATAGTGTTTTCCCAAGCGATGTTGAGAAAAAGAGCAAACATTTGTAGATTGAGACCAAACGGTTCTCATATTCCCTCATTTTTCCGATCTCGTCATTTAGGAACGTGTTGGGTGTCCAAAAACGTAATATGTTGACAATTTGTCACCTAGCATAAAATGTTACGCTTTGAGAGTGAGAACGTGTTGGATAATAACGAATCACAGTAGGCCAGACTTTAACCCTTTAAGAACTACCATAGAACCAAGTCCGCCAGAGCTTACTTTATATTTTTACATGCTGTAGTGCCATTTTTGGGAGCATTTCAATTTGATATACATCAATACAACCATTATAGCCCAAATTTTAATAATATGTCTGCATTAAGTGCATAGTAATTACATAAATTGCAAAAAAGTGCAATAAACTACAAAAAATAAATCGTTTTTGTTTTTTTAACATATATTTCTAGTTAGAGAAATTTAAGAGGCTTATCCCTCAAAACTTTAAATACAAAAAAGTTGCACAAAATAGTTTCCCACCACAGGAAATTTATTTTGAGTGTCTTTATAGTTTTATTTTTGAAATACACCAATTTTTATATACTGCAGGAAAACGAAAATAAATATTATAGTGCAAATTTGCAAAAAAACAGCATATGCATCAAAATAAACTATTTCCAGCAGTGCAATATGAGTCCTAAGCGTCCCAGAAACGACACAGAAAGTCATAGAGTCAAACATAACTTTTAAAAACACCAGTATAGGCTCATAAGGCCCTGATGGTAAAAAACTACATTTCCGGAAAATGACATCACTTCCGGTTTTGGGCAGGATATGGCGGACATGCGATAGTTCGCGCTGATGGACGTAGGAAGTGTTACAAACAGCTGATCGAATCAGCAAAGCGTGTTTCTGGAATATTATGTTTTTGTTGCTGCAAGTGCTTTTTATGCAGTTTTTGCAAAGCTATATGTGGAAGGAAACTGTGACTTAGGACAAGCTGGTGGTATAAGATGTAAGTACAACTCCTCCGGTTTCATATGCAAAAAAAATTATTGTGCTAGCTTATGTGGTTGCAGTGCTACCGGGATTTAAAGATAGTTATGCAACACAGAGCGTGCCCGCTCCGACCGGCTTTAAAGGGTTAAGTAATAAATGCATGAACTAATTTTTTGGCGTCACTCTGAAATAGGATTTTTCTAATTAAAATGCAAGAAAGCCATTCTAATTATTTGTTTAATATGAGCACTGAAGGACATAACCTGGTCAAAAACAATGCAAACATTTCTCTTAGTGTTACTGGAGGCCATGGTAATCCCAATCCGAGTGTGCATCTGGTTAGACATCATGTTTATAAGAGTTTTATAGCTGAGTACAATAATCTTATCTTTATCTGAATTTGAAGCAGAAAATTAAAGATCATCCATGTCTTTATGTCTTTAAGACATTCCTACAGTTTAGTCTCATAGTTTCATTGACAGAGCTGGAGATCATCTGCATAGCAGGGAAAATGTACACGATACCTTTGAAAGATACTGTGCAGGTGGTAGCATTGTAACAGCCCAGCTGGCCGTCTCTGATGGAGCACTGCTGTTCAGGAGTGCAAGACGAGGCAGAACATCGCAGGTCATTTGGAGCGTGACATTCACATCTCTGGGAGCAACCGTCTGTCCAGAAGGACTCGCCAGCCTGTGAACCACACCACACCAAATCATAGCCAAATTGATACAACAAATATAGTTCTTAAAATACCATTTTGAAGGATTTTGTTTTCATTAATTGTAGGTGATTTAGTGCAGTAATTGCTAGATCACTGCAAACTGCAACTATTAATGTACTAAATATTGTGACAGAGCAACTACTCATATCTGTTGATCTTTCTCCCACAGAAAGGACAGATGCTAAATGCCACAATTTCAAGAAATTGTTCTGTTCTGATGTAGCTGTATAATCTTCAACTGATTGTTTTAATGCATTCATTTATTTAGGGACAGATTTGTTCCCCCCCAAAATTCTGCAGTTTAAAGAGTTAGAGCATCATTCTGCTTGTATAGCTACATATTAATTATTTTCTTTTTAGTGGTGTAATATAAAACAGTCATAATAGCTATGCTGAATATATGATAGCAAATGAAGACCTTTTTTTGTGATCCTAAGATTTCAGTTATATGAAACTATAAACTGTAGTTTTGCATTTTGCAACCCCTATTATTTGCTATTTCATAGAAACTACCACATTTCCAGGTATTCATCATGCTTCCTGAAATTTTTCATTTGGTTTGGATTTTATTCGGTTATTAACATGGAACTAACATTTTTTCCATGTTGCAGCCCTGATTCCTGGTTATTAGACCTAAACTACCACATGTTTCCAGGTAATGTCAGTTTGCATTTTGTAGCCTTGTTTCTTGGTTATTGAACAGAAACCAACATTGATTCCAGGTAAGATATCAGATTTAAACATAATATTTACGGTGATACTGTTGTCAAACAAAAAAGAATGTTGGTGAATGAGGCAGGATTCATTCCAGCATTATGGCAATATGGTAATGGTATCCCAAAACATTAAAACTTAAAATCATATTAGTATCTTATTACCCTATTATTATGAGGTTAGTATATATAAAAATGTATTTACTTGTTAGTAAATGTGACTATACTATTACTAATTGGGTTTTTTTAAGCTCATGTACATACATTTGTATCCATATTATCACTTATAATTTATGGTCTGTTATTACATAGATTTAAATGTAATAGTACTCACTAGATCACTTGGTTATTACTCTGGAAATGAAGTGGCAATTATTTGCTATATATCTTGTTTTTATCTTCCTGTTTCTACCTTGTTACCTCAATATTACCACATTATTACTGAGCTATAATAGACTCTGTTGTTTCTTTAATATATATTTCTGAATTTTAAGCTTTGTCACAGTCCAAAACACTTCACGAAGCTTTCTAAATGTAAGAAGGGCAAGTCTGCTGATTCTGCTGATTTGAAGGGAATTACTTCAAAGAATATTTACTATTGACTTTAATATGTCTTACATCATAGTAGAATCCGTCATACTGGCAGCCACAGCTTTCCACTGGGACACACCTGGTCCCACTCTTGATGAAGCCTTCATCACAGAAACATCCCTCAGAGCAGAACTGCTCACAGGTTTCATCAATGTGACTGGAACAGGTGTGGCCACAGTCAGTACCGCACAGCTCATAATGGCTGTTGGCTGGACAGTCCAGTGCTTAATAAGTGAGAAACGTGACAAATGGCACTAGTCAGACATACCACTTTTAATGTAATACAGTGTGGATACAGTGAGTATTGTAAAATTGTTGGACTTTTTATTTCTGAAGTGGTTAGCAAATTTCTTGTACATTTAGATATAAATAAAATATAATGACATGTTGACTCACTGCAGGTGGTGTTCTCTCTCCAAGGATAGATTCGAACATTAGCAGACTGACAGGCACTGACATATGATTCAATGGCACTGCACAAGAGATCGTGGCCTTGATTTCCTGACAAACATACATCAAACACGCAGTCGTTGAAATATGGCGCCGGGTCCACCTCCTCGTGGCAGAAACTGAAGGGCCCATCAGCTGCCTGTATCACCTCACACTGATCTCTAGCAGGCTGTTCATTGGCACACTGTGGACAGGAGGAGCCACAGCCATCATTGCACGTGTAGTTGCCTGGCACCTTCCAGGCTCTCCCAAACTCATCTGGAGATGTGACTATCGTTCCAGATGGTGTGTGAAAGTCATCATTTGGATTTCCATTGAAATTTCCACAAAGTCCACATATTTTTTCTCTGTTGATGACAACAGTTAGCAATAGTCCTTGTGTTAGTTTCATAAGGATAAATTATTAGTAAATAAATTATTTATATAGCTGGGATTATCCTGTTTTTTAAAGCATGTCAAACAAAAATTACTTCAGCTTTGATGGGTGGGAATTGTACCTGTAATTTGGTGGTACGGAGATAAACACTGCACTATATCCATTATAGGTAACACTCAAGCCAAAATTAGTGCTGACAAGTATACGAGATCCTGTTGCATAGATAGACACATTACCTTCATTCAAGATAATAGGTAAATTTCTAGTTACTCCATTCACCTAGAAGAGATATGCAAAGAAAATCAGTGGGTAGTTTTTCTACTTTTTAATTGTTATTGTTTTTCTTTCACAGCAGTAAAAATATCCCTAAAATATATGTAGCTGCCATTTACTTCATACACCTGAAATTGTTCATAACAATCATCGAATGAGAACTATCACTAACTACTTACTTGTACCAAACCTCTTCTGTCCCTTGACATATGCACGTCGTAGCCCCAGACATTCACAAAAACTTCAGCTAGTATTGAAAGTGGACGCCCATTCAATGCCTCATTCTTAGTTTCCACGGAAAACTGATTGAGCTCATCAGTGGCATTACAGAGGGTCACCAGAACATAGCGGCAGGTTCCTTGGAAGTCATAGGCCTTACGATCAAAGGTGATGTAGTGAGGGCCTCCAGTAGCAGAGCAGGTGCCATGAGGGTTGGGATGGCAGCCAAACTCGCCCTCCACCACACGGCAGGACTCCTGGGGCCCACAGGAGTTGGGAGTACAGTGGACGTTCCCTGTAGTGCCGTTACAGGTACACAAGCTCTGACATTCTTCACCATCCCAGAACTGCTCACCACCTTGGTGATAGCGTCCTTGATGATAGCATCCACAAGATGTTGGTGGAACGCACTGGTCACCATTGAGGATAAAACCATTGTTACACTGACAGCCCTCCTGGCACACAGTATCACAGGTGAAGGGGAAAGAGAGGCTGGGGCAAGCAGAAGGACAAGAGCTTCCACAGAGTTCATAATGGCTGTTTGATGGGCAGGTTAGTGCTGGAGAAAAACAAACAGGTTAACATAAAAAAGCATTTTTAAACATTTGGAGATCATGGCTAGAATTAATTCAAAAACAGTTGAATGCTTACCACAGCCAGTTGCATTTCTCCATTGTCCTAAGGCAACACCCTTCTGTTGACACATTAGTGCATAATCTCGTAGGACGCCACACAGGGTTGATGCTGGATTGTTAGAGCCCCCCATGATCTCCACACATACATCCACCTGCTGGCTCGGGTCAACCACAGACCAACAGGGTACAAATGGCCCATCTGGTGAGCTGAGAATGCCACAGTACTCAGTAGAATTGTAATTAGTTGTAGAATTTTGGTTCATGCTTTGAACGCAGTCAGCAGCCAGAGAGCCATCTCGCCAACTGTCTCCAAAGTCCTGAGAACTGTTGACCAGGACACCGTTGGGTGTATTGAAGTCATCATGTGGATGACCATTGTAATTACCACAGAGTCCACCCAGTGAACCATTGTAGACACCAGGAGCAGTGACACGGACAAAGTGAGGCCAGACTGTCTGCACAGTTACACCAAAGGAGGTGCGAATGATGACACTGTAAATGCTGCTGTGGAAGATCTGGATTCGGTTGGATGTAGTGCTGAAAGGTAGCCTGATCAGCTGACCGTTAACCTGCAGGATCATCCAGTTTTTTGCAGTTAACAAGACTTAAGCAGTATTGTGTCCGTGTACACATAAATAAATATTAAAGGAAGAACATAATTTTAAGTAAGTGTTCCATTCACTTACCTTCACTTTACTGTTCCTTGCCATCTCAATAGATATGTGTATCCCCTCTGCTTCAAAATGCAGAATTCGTGTAAAACCTTGCTGGCCTCTTGGCACTTTTTCTGCTGTCACCATGAAGTGTGGGTGACTGGACAGTCCCATAACTTTGGCAAGTGTCAATCGACACGCCCCAGGATATTGGTATGTCAGTCCATCAAATGTCTGATATGACCCTGGGCCTCTGATCCAGCATGTTTCATAGCTATTTGGTCTGCATCCTCTTTCTCCATCCTCCACCCTGCATGATTCAAGTGGGCCACAACCATGAGAGTGGCAAGTCATGGAGCCATAACTGCAGCTACAACGTCTCCCACAGTCTCCGTCTAGTATTACAGTTTGTCCAGAGCGGTAGTAACGGCCCTCAAAGCTGCAGCCACACTCAGCATGAGGGACGCAGACCCCACCACTGAGGATGTAGCCTGAATCACAGATGCAGCTTTCCTGGGGAGGTAGAGGGCAGTTATGGGTAGAGTTGGGATTAACACAGGTAGGTGGACATCCTGTGCCTTCAGACTCAAAGTGGCTGTTGGCTGGACATGGGATTTCTAGGCATAAGAGAACAACATCGATATTTACATCGGTGGAATTTTAATACAATAATATTTTGAAATAATGCAAAAAAAAAAAAAAGTGATTAACATACCACAAAAGCCAGGTGTCCTCCAACTTGGTAGCCGAATACCACTTTGTTGACACTGACTTGCATACACACTTAGGGCTTGACAGAGAATAGGTCGGTACCCTCCTCCTACACACAGATCATACACACAACTCTCCACAAAGGACTGTGGAGGAAGTTGCTGATGGCAAGCCGTGAAAGGTCCAGAACTACTGCTGAGGATACCACAGTGGTCAGTGTTGCTATACAATGCTGTCTCTTCTACAGTGCAAACAGCACAGTCCAGACCTCCGCACTGTGGCCCACAGCCAGGCTCATCATCCCCAGATGCTTGCCAGCTGTTAGCAAAAACCACATCAGAGCTCACAACCTCACCGTCACGAGTTTGAAAGTCATCTCTACGAATGCCATTGAAGTTTCCACAAAGACCGCATGTACCATTCTGGTAAGTGTAGGGCAAGCTGATCTGAACATGATGAATTGTGTCATAAGACACCACTAAACCAAAGTCAGTGCTGACAAACACAGAAAAACCTGACTCATAAACCTGCACGGTGCCATTGCTAAGGGAGAATGGAGTGAATGCAAAGTTCCCGTTAACCTGTAAAAAAACCAGCAAATATATCAAGTGAGAAAAGTATATCTGGTCATAAAGTGTAGAATTTATCCAGAATCAAAATGACCAACCTTAGCCTGACCACGACGTCCTTTGACAAGCTCAATTGTGTCATTGTAGACATGCACTTTCACCAGTCGTGTCCAAGAGACTCGAGTACTGCCTCTGTGCTCATTTTTGCCTTCTACTCTGTAGTAGGGCCGTCCACTATTACATTGCTCAGAGAGAACATACGTGCAAGTGCCTTGAAAGTGAAACACTGTGTTATCAAAGGTGTAGTAATGGGGATCACCACTTATGGTGCAGGTTCCTCTTGGCACTGTCTGACAGGAGAACTGGAAGGAAGCTGGCTTGCAGATCTGTGAAAAGGAGCACGGCTCATTGCGGCACTGCAGGCCTGTTGAGGTACATGTGCACTTCTGTGCACAGGTCCTGTCACTCCAGAATGAAGCACCCAGCTGCACTAATTCACCTTAAAAAGAATAAAAGGAAATGTCCCTTATGCCTTGTGTTAAATGTCCAGACATTTACATTCATAAAGCTTTAGGAAAAAACTTTCAAACCTTACATTTTTTTCATGTACTGTCAAATAACAGCAGGAATTGCCTCAAGGCACTTTATATTGTAAACTAAAGACCCTCAAATAACAGAGAGACCACTGCAACAATCCAACAATGCCTAACAGCAGTCTGAGATGTGCTCTGTTGGGAGGATACGGCACTATGATTTCATTAAGATAAGATGAGGCCTGATTGTTCAAGACCTATATGAGGAAAATAATTTTACATTTGAATCTGGCTTTAACAGGGAGCAAAAGAAGGGAAGCTAGGATAGGAGAAATATGTTCTTTCTTTTTAGTCCCTGTCCGTACTGCAGCATTTTGGATCAACTCAATGCTTTTCAGTGAGTTTTTGGGAAAATCTGATAATACAGACCGTTCTCACTCCCGAGGCGTAACATCCCGACGTTTTGTCACGTCCCATGGCGTTCCTGAGGAACGCGAAAGGTGACCTTCCGCGTTCTTATGGTACGCGCCGGGTTATGGATGAAATCAAGTGGAATGACGGTCCTGCGGTAATAGACGTTCCAGCCCTGTATTCCAGCCCTAAACCTAACCTTATCCCTAACCCTAACCATAACGTTATTCCTAATCGTAACCAGTACTTTAATGGCATGAAATAGTGTTTTCCCAAGCGATGTTGAGAAAAAGAGCAAACATTTGTAGATTGAGACCAAACGGTTCTCATATTCCCTCATTTTTCCGATCTCGTCATTTAGGAACGTGTTGGGTGTCCAAAAACGTAATATGTTGACAATTTGTCACCTAGCATAAAATGTTACGCTTTGAGAGTGAGAACGTGTTGGATAATAACGAATCACAGTAGGCCAGACTTTAACCCTTTAAGAACTACCATAGAACCAAGTCCGCCAGAGCTTACTTTATATTTTTACATGCTGTAGTGCCATTTTTGGGAGCATTTCAATTTGATATACATCAATACAACCATTATAGCCCAAATTTTAATAATATGTCTGCATTAAGTGCATAGTAATTACATAAATTGCAAAAAAGTGCAATAAACTACAAAAAATAAATCGTTTTTGTTTTTTTAACATATATTTCTAGTTAGAGAAATTTAAGAGGCTTATCCCTCAAAACTTTAAATACAAAAAAGTTGCACAAAATAGTTTCCCACCACAGGAAATTTATTTTGAGTGTCTTTATAGTTTTATTTTTGAAATACACCAATTTTTATATACTGCAGGAAAACGAAAATAAATATTATAGTGCAAATTTGCAAAAAAACAGCATATGCATCAAAATAAACTATTTCCAGCAGTGCAATATGAGTCCTAAGCGTCCCAGAAACGACACAGAAAGTCATAGAGTCAAACATAACTTTTAAAAACACCAGTATAGGCTCATAAGGCCCTGATGGTAAAAAACTACATTTCCGGAAAATGACATCACTTCCGGTTTTGGGCAGGATATGGCGGACATGCGATAGTTCGCGCTGATGGACGTAGGAAGTGTTACAAACAGCTGATCGAATCAGCAAAGCGTGTTTCTGGAATATTATGTTTTTGTTGCTGCAAGTGCTTTTTATGCAGTTTTTGCAAAGCTATATGTGGAAGGAAACTGTGACTTAGGACAAGCTGGTGGTATAAGATGTAAGTACAACTCCTCCGGTTTCATATGCAAAAAAAATTATTGTGCTAGCTTATGTGGTTGCAGTGCTACCGGGATTTAAAGATAGTTATGCAACACAGAGCGTGCCCGCTCCGACCGGCTTTAAAGGGTTAAGTAATAAATGCATGAACTAATTTTTTGGCGTCACTCTGAAATAGGATTTTTCTAATTAAAATGCAAGAAAGCCATTCTAATTATTTGTTTAATATGAGCACTGAAGGACATAACCTGGTCAAAAACAATGCAAACATTTCTCTTAGTGTTACTGGAGGCCATGGTAATCCCAATCCGAGTGTGCATCTGGTTAGACATCATGTTTATAAGAGTTTTATAGCTGAGTACAATAATCTTATCTTTATCTGAATTTGAAGCAGAAAATTAAAGATCATCCATGTCTTTATGTCTTTAAGACATTCCTACAGTTTAGTCTCATAGTTTCATTGACAGAGCTGGAGATCATCTGCATAGCAGGGAAAATGTACACGATACCTTTGAAAGATACTGTGCAGGTGGTAGCATTGTAACAGCCCAGCTGGCCGTCTCTGATGGAGCACTGCTGTTCAGGAGTGCAAGACGAGGCAGAACATCGCAGGTCATTTGGAGCGTGACATTCACATCTCTGGGAGCAACCGTCTGTCCAGAAGGACTCGCCAGCCTGTGAACCACACCACACCAAATCATAGCCAAATTGATACAACAAATATAGTTCTTAAAATACCATTTTGAAGGATTTTGTTTTCATTAATTGTAGGTGATTTAGTGCAGTAATTGCTAGATCACTGCAAACTGCAACTATTAATGTACTAAATATTGTGACAGAGCAACTACTCATATCTGTTGATCTTTCTCCCACAGAAAGGACAGATGCTAAATGCCACAATTTCAAGAAATTGTTCTGTTCTGATGTAGCTGTATAATCTTCAACTGATTGTTTTAATGCATTCATTTATTTAGGGACAGATTTGTTCCCCCCCAAAATTCTGCAGTTTAAAGAGTTAGAGCATCATTCTGCTTGTATAGCTACATATTAATTATTTTCTTTTTAGTGGTGTAATATAAAACAGTCATAATAGCTATGCTGAATATATGATAGCAAATGAAGACCTTTTTTTGTGATCCTAAGATTTCAGTTATATGAAACTATAAACTGTAGTTTTGCATTTTGCAACCCCTATTATTTGCTATTTCATAGAAACTACCACATTTCCAGGTATTCATCATGCTTCCTGAAATTTTTCATTTGGTTTGGATTTTATTCGGTTATTAACATGGAACTAACATTTTTTCCATGTTGCAGCCCTGATTCCTGGTTATTAGACCTAAACTACCACATGTTTCCAGGTAATGTCAGTTTGCATTTTGTAGCCTTGTTTCTTGGTTATTGAACAGAAACCAACATTGATTCCAGGTAAGATATCAGATTTAAACATAATATTTACGGTGATACTGTTGTCAAACAAAAAAGAATGTTGGTGAATGAGGCAGGATTCATTCCAGCATTATGGCAATATGGTAATGGTATCCCAAAACATTAAAACTTAAAATCATATTAGTATCTTATTACCCTATTATTATGAGGTTAGTATATATAAAAATGTATTTACTTGTTAGTAAATGTGACTATACTATTACTAATTGGGTTTTTTTAAGCTCATGTACATACATTTGTATCCATATTATCACTTATAATTTATGGTCTGTTATTACATAGATTTAAATGTAATAGTACTCACTAGATCACTTGGTTATTACTCTGGAAATGAAGTGGCAATTATTTGCTATATATCTTGTTTTTATCTTCCTGTTTCTACCTTGTTACCTCAATATTACCACATTATTACTGAGCTATAATAGACTCTGTTGTTTCTTTAATATATATTTCTGAATTTTAAGCTTTGTCACAGTCCAAAACACTTCACGAAGCTTTCTAAATGTAAGAAGGGCAAGTCTGCTGATTCTGCTGATTTGAAGGGAATTACTTCAAAGAATATTTACTATTGACTTTAATATGTCTTACATCATAGTAGAATCCGTCATACTGGCAGCCACAGCTTTCCACTGGGACACACCTGGTCCCACTCTTGATGAAGCCTTCATCACAGAAACATCCCTCAGAGCAGAACTGCTCACAGGTTTCATCAATGTGACTGGAACAGGTGTGGCCACAGTCAGTACCGCACAGCTCATAATGGCTGTTGGCTGGACAGTCCAGTGCTTAATAAGTGAGAAACGTGACAAATGGCACTAGTCAGACATACCACTTTTAATGTAATACAGTGTGGATACAGTGAGTATTGTAAAATTGTTGGACTTTTTATTTCTGAAGTGGTTAGCAAATTTCTTGTACATTTAGATATAAATAAAATATAATGACATGTTGACTCACTGCAGGTGGTGTTCTCTCTCCAAGGATAGATTCGAACATTAGCAGACTGACAGGCACTGACATATGATTCAATGGCACTGCACAAGAGATCGTGGCCTTGATTTCCTGACAAACATACATCAAACACGCAGTCGTTGAAATATGGCGCCGGGTCCACCTCCTCGTGGCAGAAACTGAAGGGCCCATCAGCTGCCTGTATCACCTCACACTGATCTCTAGCAGGCTGTTCATTGGCACACTGTGGACAGGAGGAGCCACAGCCATCATTGCACGTGTAGTTGCCTGGCACCTTCCAGGCTCTCCCAAACTCATCTGGAGATGTGACTATCGTTCCAGATGGTGTGTGAAAGTCATCATTTGGATTTCCATTGAAATTTCCACAAAGTCCACATATTTTTTCTCTGTTGATGACAACAGTTAGCAATAGTCCTTGTGTTAGTTTCATAAGGATAAATTATTAGTAAATAAATTATTTATATAGCTGGGATTATCCTGTTTTTTAAAGCATGTCAAACAAAAATTACTTCAGCTTTGATGGGTGGGAATTGTACCTGTAATTTGGTGGTACGGAGATAAACACTGCACTATATCCATTATAGGTAACACTCAAGCCAAAATGAGTGCTGACAAGTATACGAGATCCTGTTGCATAGATAGACACATTACCTTCATTCAAGATAATAGGTAAATTTCTAGTTACTCCATTCACCTAGAAGAGATATGCAAAGAAAATCAGTGGGTAGTTTTTCTACTTTTTAATTGTTATTGTTTTTCTTTCACAGCAGTAAAAATATCCCTAAAATATATGTAGCTGCCATTTACTTCATACACCTGAAATTGTTCATAACAATCATCGAATGAGAACTATCACTAACTACTTACTTGTACCAAACCTCTTCTGTCCCTTGACATATGCACGTCGTAGCCCCAGACATTCACAAAAACTTCAGCTAGTATTGAAAGTGGACGCCCATTCAATGCCTCATTCTTAGTTTCCACGGAAAACTGATTGAGCTCATCAGTGGCATTACAGAGGGTCACCAGAACATAGCGGCAGGTTCCTTGGAAGTCATAGGCCTTACGATCAAAGGTGATGTAGTGAGGGCCTCCAGTAGCAGAGCAGGTGCCATGAGGGTTGGGATGGCAGCCAAACTCGCCCTCCACCACACGGCAGGACTCCTGGGGCCCACAGGAGTTGGGAGTACAGTGGACGTTCCCTGTAGTGCCGTTACAGGTACACAAGCTCTGACATTCTTCACCATCCCAGAACTGCTCACCACCTTGGTGATAGCGTCCTTGATGATAGCATCCACAAGATGTTGGTGGAACGCACTGGTCACCATTGAGGATAAAACCATTGTTACACTGACAGCCCTCCTGGCACACAGTATCACAGGTGAAGGGGAAAGAGAGGCTGGGGCAAGCAGAAGGACAAGAGCTTCCACAGAGTTCATAATGGCTGTTTGATGGGCAGGTTAGTGCTGGAGAAAAACAAACAGGTTAACATAAAAAAGCATTTTTAAACATTTGGAGATCATGGCTAGAATTAATTCAAAAACAGTTGAATGCTTACCACAGCCAGTTGCATTTCTCCATTGTCCTAAGGCAACACCCTTCTGTTGACACATTAGTGCATAATCTCGTAGGACGCCACACAGGGTTGATGCTGGATTGTTAGAGCCCCCCATGATCTCCACACATACATCCACCTGCTGGCTCGGGTCAACCACAGACCAACAGGGTACAAATGGCCCATCTGGTGAGCTGAGAATGCCACAGTACTCAGTAGAATTGTAATTAGTTGTAGAATTTTGGTTCATGCTTTGAACGCAGTCAGCAGCCAGAGAGCCATCTCGCCAACTGTCTCCAAAGTCCTGAGAACTGTTGACCAGGACACCGTTGGGTGTATTGAAGTCATCATGTGGATGACCATTGTAATTACCACAGAGTCCACCCAGTGAACCATTGTAGACACCAGGAGCAGTGACACGGACAAAGTGAGGCCAGACTGTCTGCACAGTTACACCAAAGGAGGTGCGAATGATGACACTGTAAATGCTGCTGTGGAAGATCTGGATTCGGTTGGATGTAGTGCTGAAAGGTAGCCTGATCAGCTGACCGTTAACCTGCAGGATCATCCAGTTTTTTGCAGTTAACAAGACTTAAACAGTATTGAGTCTGTGTACACATAAATAAATATTAAAGGAAGAACATAATTTTAAGTAAGTGTTCCATTCACTTACCTTCACTTTACTGTTCCTTGCCATCTCAATAGATACGTGTATCCCCTCTGCTTCAAAATGCAGAATTCGTGTAAAACCTTGCTGGCCTCTTGGCACTTTTTCTGCTGTCACCATGAAGTGTGGGTGACTGGACAGTCCCATAACTTTGGCAAGTGTCAATCGACACGCCCCAGGATATTGGTATGTCAGTCCATCAAATGTCTGATATGACCCTGGGCCTCTGATCCAGCATGTTTCATAGCTATTTGGTCTGCATCTTCCTTCTCCATTCTCCAGCCTGCATGATTCAAATGGGCCACAACCTTGAGAGTGGAAAGTTATGGAGCCATAACTGCAGCTACAACGTCTCCCACAGTTTTTGTCTAATATTACAGTTTGTCCAGAGCGGTAGTAACGGCCCTCTAAGCTGCAGCCACACTCAGCGTGAGGAACACAGACCCTTGGAAATCAAAACAACATGAGGTATCAGTGTGGGTGTACAAAAAATGAACGCATTAGAACAATGTTGGTATTAAACAAAACAGAATAAAACGATGGTCATTCACATGGTCAGATTGTTATGAAGACAATCGAACAGTGATATAAAGTTCTATAAAGCTCACACAGCTATGTTTATTTGGAAGAGCAACAACCACAATGTCATATGACGAAAAAGTAAAAAACAAAACAATGTAAGCCAGATGGTGTTTTGGTTATCACCTTTCTACAGGGTTGATGCCAACTTCCATAGACAGGTTCTGGGTCAGAGGATAGTCACAGGAGAAGTACAGGTGGATGCTCTTCTCAAGACTTATAAGGCCATCATGAGGGTCCACATCCCCGCTGATAGTGTTCTCATAACTGAAATGGGTCCCGTTGCTCTTAAGAGTAAGAAGACAAAAGAGTTTAAGCATAGTTTAGGTTGCCATCAAAAATGCTCTACAATGAATGAAATGCTAGTACAGTGAAAGAATCAAAAAGATTCCTTCAATGTACTAATTGTACCCTCAGCATTGTCCCACAAAGCTGGTCATCACTGTTGAAGTGGAAAACCAGTCGACCATCCTCAAGAGTCCCGTTGCAGGTTTCATCTCGAAGATGGAGGGCATCAGAGTGGAAGCCGGCCTCAAACAGCTGACAGCGGGACAGAGATATGGTGCCAGAACTACTGACACAAGTGATGGACGCGTCTAAGAAGGAGAGAGAAACACAATCTGACCCATTATGGCATGATATTTTTTAAAGCTGAGTCATCAATACTGATTTGAAAGACATTTGTTGACTTGACTGCTTAATATAAAGGCTGACTAATGCAATAAATACACTACAGATACTGCTGAAGGTTTTAGTTAGCCCGCACCGAAGCTCTCATTGTTTGGCCGATGGTGGTGCTCATTACAGAAGCAGCCATAGACACCGTCCTTCTCACCACACCACTCGTGCTCTGTGCAGTCCAGCTTTTCACAGGGGTCTGACTCCTCTGCAGACACAGAGAAAGGATCATCAGTGATGAATGGCAATGATTTAAATTTTTATTAAATGTCTAATTTGAGCAGTGCAAACATACCACAATGCAAAGCAGAGCGCCAGTCAGGGATGTCTAGCCCTAGAACAGAGCAGGTTTTCTCATAGGCGGAGACAGCGGAACACAGCATGCCATTGGCTGGAGTGTAGAGGCAGAGGTCGTAGACACAGGAAGAGAAAAATGGCTGGGGGTCAGAGTGCAGGTGGCAGGTGCTGAATGGGCCGGTGGTGTTGGTGATGACACTGCAGAGTTGGGAATATTCTTCTCTAAAGGTACAGTCATTCAGTCCATCATCATCTTCATCAGTGGAGCCACATCTGGAAAAGACAAATCATACTGCCATCAGCTACTGCCTTGTTGAAGCATCAATAGTGATTTCCATTGCAACTCACCCTGGTTGGCTGGTGGGTGACTTCCAGCTGTGTCCAAAATAATTATCATTTTGTGCCAGTGTGCCATTGGGTAAGACTTTGTCATCTGAAGGATTATTGTTAGAGTTTCCACACATCCCTGTGACTCTGTCATGACGGTTTTGGCCCAGTCTGACCAGCAAAGTGCTCTGACCATCAAACTGGACTAGCAAGTCAGAGGCATCAACCACTATGTAGCTTCCCTGCCTTACCACCTGAGCTAAGATTCCCACTGTGGTGGGAAGAGAAGCATAATTTCCATTTACCTGAGAGGACAAGAGATGCAATAAGTGTGTGTTGTTACTTTTGTGCAGATTAGACAAAGTAGAATGCTGTTCATCTTAAAAGTGATAGATAGTTTACCGTTACTCTTTTATTGGGTCCGATCCTGATGTACACACTTTCTGGATGATTTGAGAGATATATGTCCACTGCAGACACAAATGACACACGGTTGTTTCCACGGTGATTGTTGGTGGCTATCACCTGAAACTGTGTTTCGTTAGTGCCGTGGTTTGTGCTCTCAGTGATGATGTAGGAGCAAGTTCCCTGGAAATGAGCCACTGCTCCATCAAAGGTGATGTAGTGTGGATCCCCCCACACAGTGCAGGTGGACATGGCATCATAACAGCCCAGCTGGCCGTCTCTGATGGAGCACTGCTGTTCAGGAGTGCAAGACGAGGCAGAACATCGTAGGTCATTTGGAGCGTGACATTCACATCTCTGGGAGCAACCGTCTGTCCAGAAGGACTCGCCAGCCTGTGAACCACACCACACCAAATCATAGCCAAATTGATACAACAAATATAGTTCTTAAAATACCATTTTGAAGGGTTTTGTTTTCATTAATTGTAGGTGATTTAGTGCAGTAATTGCTAGATTACTGCAAACTGCAACTAATAATATAATAAATATTTTGACAACTAGTTTGACAACTTTTGAACTTTCTCCCACAGAGAGGACAGATGCTAAATGCCACAATTTCAAGAAATATGTGGAACAGAGCTGCATGAAAAAGGTTTTTAATCGTTCTGATGTAGCTGTATAATCTTCAACTGATTGTTTAATGCATTTATTTATTTAGCGACAGATTTTTATTTATTTATTTAAACTGCAGTTTAAAGAGTTAGAGCATCATTCTGCTTGTATAGCTACATATTAATTATTTTCTTTTTAGTGGTGTAATATAAAACAGTCATAATAGCTATGCTGAATATATGATAGCAAATGAAGACCTTTTTTGTGATCCTAAGATTTCAGTTATATGAAACTATAAACTGTAGTTTTGCATTTTGCAACCCCTATTATTTGCTATTTCATAGAAACTACCACGTTTCCAGGTATTCATCATGCTTCCTGAAATTTTTCATTTGGTTTGGATTTTATTTGGTTATTAACATGGAACTAACACTTTTTCCATGTTGCAGCCCTGATTCCTGGTTATTAGACCTAAACTACCACATGTTTCCAGGTAACGTCAATTTGCATTTTGTAGCCTTGTTTCTTGGTTATTGAACAGAAACCAACATTGATTCCAGGTAAGATATCAGATTTTTTTTTTCTTTTTCTTTTTTGTGTCCCGTTTGGATCTTTAGCCATCAGAATTGTTGTCTTAAGGCCAAGAAAGATGCCAAGCGGATTTATTTTACCAAGTGGATCATCATGGCCTTGCCATATTGGTCCATTTGATTGACCTTTATTATAATTATGAATTTATTTTATTTTCAGTTGCTACAAACGGGACAGACATGACTGGGGGATAGGACAGGGAGAAAGAATGAAAGAAAGAGAGGGAGAGAAAGAAAACCAAAGGGGAGAAGAGACGGTGAGAAGGGGGGGGAAGAAAGAAAAAACAAACAAACAAAAAAACAAAACACCTGGGTCACCTGTAGGGAGAAAAAAAACAGAAGAGAAAGCAAACAACAAAGAGCAACATAATAAAAAAATAGCACCATCACAATAAACTAGCTAGCAGTAGATATCAGTAGATACTAAATAATAAACGATATTGTGCAGCACGCAAGATAGACAGCGCACAATGTGCTTTGAGGCAGCAGCCAAGAAAGCTGTAGTCCGCGTCTGTGAATACCCGTGTGTACACCTGTGTGCATACCTGTGTGGATCAGCATGCTTGCATTCCAAAGGTTTCTCCATGTAGCGATCTGCTAGGGAGTGTGGGGAGCCACAGCCCCGTCCTCCAGGGTATGAAGCAGGTATGGAGGAGATCAAAACTCCAGACATCCAGAGGCCCCCAGAACACAAGAGACCAAGGAAGACCAACAGAGGGGCAGCCGCGCCACTGTCCCAGTAAGAGCTGAGGAGAGTCCCAGATGAGGGCTCACTCAGCAGCCGCAGAGCAGAAGCCAGGGGGAGTTGCAGTGACGCGCCCGTGAGCTCCGCCGGCAGCTAGCTGTGCCTGAGTGACTGAGCCCCAGGCCGAGAGGCCGGGGGCACCCCACCTCCGAAGTGGCCCGAGCGAGCCCCAGGCTCCAGGCCCCGATAAGCGGCCGCCAAGGAGTGAGCCAGTGTGTACCCAGACGCCCACCCTGAGACACAAAGAACCACCAACGCACCGACACCTGAGGGAGTCCGTCACTGGCAGGGGAAGTGGTGGTGGGTGGAGATAGGCCTCCAAACCTTGGAGGGCCTGAGATGTCCCCAGAGAGGTGGCGTCTGATACCCAACCTGACATATAGACACAGACATACAGGCACACACAGACACAAACATCCATTCCCACCCTCATGCTCTCATATACACTTACTCCACACTCAACCAACGTGGAGACAGACATAAAGAGACACTGTACACACGATCACACTCCCCAAGCGTACTCTACGAACCGGGTCTAGGTACCCTTGCCCCTGGAGGGGGGAACTGCACCCAGACCCAGGTGGTGTTACCCTTTTCCCTGCGGTGGGGAGAGGCAGATCGCCCCGACTCCGCAGCAGCAGGGAGGCCCCACACTCAAGACCGCAGTCGGACGGCCAACTCCTCCTAGCCCCCCCGCTCCAGCAGGCCGCAGAGAATGGGGGTGAGAGAAGACTCCAAACCTCCCTCCACCCGCTCATTGTAGTGTTGATGCATGTGTGTTCTAAGGTGCATTTAAAACCCAGGAGGGCATGGAGCTATCTGCCAGAGAGCAGCAGGTAAGCGCATAGTCCCTCCTGCTAGCCCTCAATGTCTACGTGTATTTAAAATTGAGAGGTGGGCAACGACGCCAGGGGTGAGGTGTACACCCTGATGGTCTTTTGGACTCCGTGTATCGTGCCCACCCCCAAGATCCTATATGTATGTGTAATGAGAGTGTGAGTAACGTGAATGTCTAAGTTGTGGGATAAAATTGAGGCAGAGGCAGCCAGAAGGGGACAGAGGGGGGGGGGGGGGGGGGGGGGTAGCCTCCTCTGCACCCTGGTGACATACCCCTACTCCAAGGCCCTGCATGTGTGGGTGGTTGTGGTGGAGCGGGAAGAGGGAGGCAGCTGGAGATGGGGAGGGAAGGAAGGGAGGGGCAGGTGACCCCTCCCTGGGGCCAGCTCCCCCGCTGAACCCAGTAGGCACTCCCATACTCCGCAACCCGCCATTGAAAGGGGGCCCAGGCCCATCCAGACCGGGGGCCAGCGCAGCAGCGCCCCCCGGCCCCACAGAGCCCGGGACAGTCCACCCAACCCCACCACAGAGAAAACTGCACCCACCCCACCATCCACTCATCTTCCAGACTACATGAGACAATAGACGCCCAGGCTGAGATCTTCCTCCACCTCTCCTGTATCTCCCCCTCCTGCAGAGAGTTCCTGAGGAGAGGAAAGCTCCTGCAAGATGTGACAATCTCCCCCACCAGTTGAAGAGCCCCCCAGGTGGCTCGACGCACCGGCGACACCCTGCGCCAGGGATGGGCCCCCATGCACCCACCTGCCCACAACCCCGGCAACACACAAACCTGGACCCAAGGCCCCGAGGCCCGGCCAGGGCCCCAGCCCAGGGACGGAGCGCCCCCAGAACCTCACGCCCATCCCGGACCCACCCAGGGGCAGACAGGCTACCAGGTCAGTAACCCACGTCCGTCAGCACAGACCCTCCCCTAGCCCCGCTGCACGCAGCCACGAGGAAACAGTCACACGAGAGCCAAAAGAGCCCCCAACCGGACATGACCGCTACCCCGGGTTGAGCCCCCCAAGGAAGATGCCTCCGGGGAACCCCCCGACGCCCTAAGCCTGTCCCTACCCCCACACCAATCACAACAGTGAAGGCGGGACCAAACTATGACCCCCGACCCCCACTAGGTGATGGAGCTGATCAAAGGAGCCCAGAGCAATTGATCTGATGTGGTGGCAGAGGCTGTGTCAAGACTAATGTAATCTAATAGATAATTTCTATATTGGTTAGAATTAAGATTGTTTTTATTTTTCCAGTTCATGAGGACTGTTTTCTTGGCTATGCATACGGCAGTGAAAACCAGATATCAGATTTAAACATAATATTTACGGTGATACTGTTGTCAAACAAAAAAGAATGTTGGTGGATGAGGCAGGATTCATTCCAGCATTATGGCAATATGGTAATGGTATCCCAAAACATTAAAACTTAAAATCATATTAGTATCTTGTTACCCTATTATTATGAGGTTAGTATATATAAAAATGTGTTTTATTGCTAGTGATTGTGACTATACTATTACTAATTGTTTTTTTAAGCTCATGTACATACATTTGTATCCATATTATCACTTATAATTTATGGTCTGTTATTACATAGATTTAAATGCAATAGTACTCACTAGATCACTTGGTTATTACTCTGGAAATGAAGTGGCAATTATTTGCTATATATCTAGTTTTTATCTTCCTGTTTCCACCTTGTTACCTCAATATTACCACATTATTACTGAGCTGTAATAGACTCTGTTGTTTGTTTAATATATATTTCTGAATTTTAAGCTTTGTCACAGTCCAAAACACTTCACGAAGCTTTCTAAATGTAAGAAGGGAAAGTCTGCTGATTCTGCTGATTTGAAGGGAATTACTTCAAAGAGTATTTACTATTGACTTTAATATGTCTTACATCATAGTAGAATCCATCATACTGGCAGCCACAGCTTTCCACTGGGACACACCTGGTCCCACTCTTGATGAAGCCTTCATCACAGAAACATCCCTCAGAGCAGAACTGCTCACAGGTTTCATCAATGCTACTGGCACAGGTGTGGCCACAGTCAGTACCGCACAGCTCATAATGGCTGTTGGCTGGACAGTCCAGTGCTTAATAAGTGAGAAACGTGACAAATGGCACTAGTCAGACATACCACTTTTAATGTAATACAGTGTGGATACAGTGAGTATTGTAAAATTATTGGACATTTTATTTCTGAAGTGGTTAGCAAATTTCTTGTACATTTAGATATAAATAAAATATAATGACATGTTGACTCACTGCAGGTGGTGTTCTCTCTCCAGGGATAGATTCGAACATTAGCAGACTGACAGGCACTGACATATGATTCAATGGCACTGCACAAGAGATCGTGGCCTTGATTTCCTGACAAACATACATCAAACACGCAGTCGTTGAAATATGGCGCCGGGTCCACCTCCTCGTGGCAGAAACTGAAGGGCCCATCAGCTGCCTGTATCACCTCACACTGATCTCTAGCAGGCTGTTCATTGGCACACTGTGGACAGGAGGAGCCACAGCCATCATTGCACGTGTAGTTGCCTGGCACCTTCCAGGCTCTCCCAAACTCATCTGGAGATGTGACTATCGTTCCAGATGGTGTGTGAAAGTCATCATTTGGATTTCCATTGAAATTTCCACAAAGTCCACATATTTTTTCTCTGTTGATGACAACAGTTAGCAATAGTCCTTGTGTTAGTTTCATAAGGATAAATTATTAGTAAATAAATTATTTATATAGCTGGGATTATCCTGTTTTTTAAAGCATGTCAAACAAAAATTACTTCAGCTTTCATGGGTGGGAATTGTACCTGTAATTTGGTGGTACGGAGATAAACACTGCACTATATCCATTATAGGTAACACTCAAGCCAAAATTAGTGCTGACAAGTATACGAGATCCTGTTGCATAGATAGACACATTACCTTCATTCAAGACAATAGGTAAATTTCTAGTTACTCCATTCACCTAGAAGAGATATGCAAAGAAAATCAGTGGGTAGTTTTTCTACTTTTTAATTGTTATTTTTTTCATTCACAGCAGTAAAAATATCCCTAAAATATATGTAGCTGCCATTTACTTCATACACCTGAAATTGTTCATAACAATCATCGAATGAGAACTATCACTAACTACTTACTTGTACCAAACCTCTTCTGTCCCTTGACATATGCACGTCGTAGCCCCAGACATTCACAAAAACTTCAGCTACTATTGAAAGTGGAAGCCCATTCAATGCCTCATTCTTAGCTTCCACGGAAAACTGATTGAGCTCATCAGTGGCATTACAGAGGGTCACCAGAACATAGCGGCAGGTTCCTTGGAAGTCATAGGCCTTGCGATCAAAGGTGATATAGTGAGGGTCTCCAGAGGCAGAGCAGGTGCCATGAAGGTTGGGATGGCAGCCAAACTCGCCCTCCACCACACGGCAGGACTCCTGGGGCCCACAGGAGTTGGGAGTACAGTGGACGTTCCCTGTAGTGCCGTTACAGGTACACAAGCTCTGACATTCTTCACCATCCCAGAACTGCTCACCACCTTGGTGATAGCGTCCTTGATGATAGCATCCACAAGATGTTGGTGGAACGCACTGGTCACCATTGAGGATAAAACCACTGTTACACTGACAGCCCTCCTGGCACACAGTATCACAGGTGAAGGGGAAAGAAAGGCTGGGGCAAGCAGAAGGACAAGAGGTTCCACAGAGTTCATAATGGCTGTTTGATGGGCAGGTTAGTGCTGGAGAAAAACAAACAGGTTAACATAAAAAAGCATTTTTAAACATTTGGAGATCATGGCTAGAATTAATTCAAAAACAGTTGAATGCTTACAACAGCCAGTTGCATTTCTCCATTGTCCTAAGGCAACACCCTTCTGTTGACACATTAGTGCATAATCTCGTAGGACGCCACACAGAGTTGATGCTGGATTGTTAGAGCCCCCCATGATCTCCACACATACATCCACCTGCTGGCTCGGGTCAACCACAGACCAACAGGGTACAAATGGCCCATCTGGTGAGCTGAGAATGCCACAGTACTCAGTAGAATTGTAATTAGTTGTAGAATTTTGGTTCATGCTTTCCACGCAGTGAGCAGCCAGAGAGCCATCTCGCCAACTGTCTCCAAAGTCCTGAGAACTGTTGATCAGGACACCGTTGGGTGTATTGAAGTCATCATGTGGATGACCATTGTAATTACCACAGAGTCCACCCAGTGAACCATTGTAGACACCAGGAGCAGTGACACGGACAAAGTGAGGCCAGACTGTCTGCACAGTTACACCAAAGGAGGTGCGAATGATGACACTGTAAATGCTGCTGTGGAAGATCTGGATTCGGTTGGATGTAGTGCTGAAAGGTAGCCTGATCAGCTGACCGTTAACCTGCAGGATCATCCAGTTTTTGCAGTTAACAAGACTTAAGCAGTATTGTGTCCGTGTACACATAAATAAATATTAAAGGAAGAACATAATTTTAAGTAAGTGTTCCATTCACTTACCTTCACTTTACTGTTCCTTGCCATCTCAATAGATACGTGTATCCCCTCTGCTTCAAAATGCAGAATTCGTGCAAAACCATGCTGGCCTCTTGGCACTTTTTCTGCTGTCACCATGAAGTGTGGGTGACTGGACAGTCCCATAACTTTGGCAAGTGTCAATCGACACGCCCCAGGATATTGGTATGTCAGTCCATCAAATGTCTGATATGACCCTGGGCCTCTGATCCAGCATGTTTCATAGCTATTTGGTCTGCATCCTCTTTCTCCATCCTGCACCCTGCATGATTCAAGTGGGCCACAACCATGAGAGTGGCAAGTCATGGAGCCATAACTGCAGCTACAACGTCTCCCACAGTTTTTGTCTAATATTACAGTTTGTCCAGAGCGGTAGTAACGGCCCTCAAAGCTGCAGCCACACTCAGCATGAGGGACGCAGACCCCACCACTGAGGATGTAGCCTGAATCACAGATGCAGCTTTCCTGGGGAGGTAGAGGGCAGTTATGGGTAGAGTTGGGATTAACACAGGTAGGTGGACATCCTGTGCCTTCAGACTCAAAGTGACTGTTGGCTGGACATGGGATTTCTAGGAATAAGACAACAACATCGATATTTACATCGGTGGAATTTTAATACAATGATATTTTGAAATAATGCAAAAAAAAAAAAAAGTGATTAACATACCACAAAAGCCAGGTGTCCTCCAACTTGGTAGTCGAATACCACTTTGTTGACACTGACTTGCATACACACTTAGGGCTTGACAGAGAATAGGTCGGTACCCTCCTCCTACACACAGATCATACACACAACTCTCCACAAAGGACTGTGGAGGAAGTTGCTGATGGCAAGCCGTGAAAGGTCCAGAACTACTGCTGAGGATACCACAGTGGTCAGTGTTGCTGTACAATGCTGTCTCTTCTACAGTGCAAACAGCACAGTCCAGACCTCCGCACTGTGGCCCACAGCCAGGCTTATCATCTCCAAATGCTTGCCAGCTGTTAGCAAAAACCACATCAGAGCTCACAACCTCACCGTCACGAGTTTGAAAGTCATCTCTACGAATGCCATTGAAGTTTCCACAAAGACCGCATGTACCATTCTGGTAAGTGTATGGCAAGCTGATCTGGACATAATGATTTGTGTCATAAGACACCACTAAACCAAAGTCAGTGCTGACAAACACAGAAAAACCTGAATCATAAACCTGCACGGTGCCATTGCTAAGGGAGAATGGAGTGGATGCAAAGTTCCCGTTAACCTGTAAAAAAACCAGCAAATATATCAAGTGAGAAAAGTATATCTGGTCATAAAGTGTAGAATTTATCCAGAATCAAAATGACCAACCTTAGCCTGACCACGGCGTCCTTTGACAAGCTCAATTGTGTCATTGTAGACATGCACTTTCACCAGTCGTGTCCAAGAGACTTGAGTACTGCCTCTGTGCTCATTTTTGCCTTCTACTCTGTAGTAGGGCCGTCCACTATTACATTGCTCAGAGAGAACATACGTGCAAGTGCCTTGAAAGTGAAACACTGTGTTATCAAAGGTGTAGTAATGGGGATCACCGCTTATGGTGCAGGTTCCTCTTGGCACTGTCTGACAGGAGAACTGGAAGGAAGCTGGCTTGCAGATCTGTGAAAAGGAGCATGGCTCATTGCGGCATTGCAGGCCTGTTGAGGTACATGTGCACTTCTGTGCACAGGTCCTGTCACTCCAGAATGAAGCACCCAGCTGCACTAATTCACCTTAAAAAGAATAAAATGAAATGTCCCTTATGCCTTGTGTTAAATGTCCAGACATTTATCTTACATTTTTTTCATGTACTGTCAAATAACAGCAGGAATTGCCTCAAGGCACTTTATATTGTAAACTAAAGACCCTCAAATAACAGAGAGACCACTGCAACAATCCAACAATGCCTAACAGCAGTCTGAGATGTGCTCTGTTGGGAGGATACGGCACTATGATTTCATTAAGATAAGATGAGGCCTGATTGTTCAAGACCTATATGAGGACAATAATTTTACATTTGAATCTGGCTTTAACAGGGAGCAAAAGAAGGGAAGGTAGTATAGGAGAAATATGTTCTTTCTTTTTAGTCCCTGTCCGTACTGCAGCATTTTGGATCAACTCAATGCTTTTCAGTGAGTTTTTGGGAAAATCTGATAATACAGACCGTTCTTACTCCCGAGGCGTAACATCCCAATGTTTTGTCACGTCCCACGGCGTTCCTGAGGAGCGCGAAAGGTGACCTTCCGTGTTCTTATGGTACGCGCCGGGTTATGGATGAAATCAAGTGGAATAACGGTCCTGCGGTAATAGACATTCCAGCCCTGTATTCCAGCCCTAAACCTAACCTTATCCCTAACCATAACGTTATTCCTAATCTTAACCAGTACTTTAATGGCATGAAATAGTGTTTTCCCAAGCAAACATTTGTAGATTGAGACCAAACGGTTCTCATATTCCCTCATTTTTCCAATCTCGTCATTTAGGAACGTGTTGGGTGTCCGAAAACGTAATATGTTGACGATTTGTCACCTAGCATAAAATGTTACGCTTTAGGAGTGAGAACATGTTGGATAATAACGAATCACAGTGGGCCAGACTTTAAGTAATAAATGCATGAACAAATTTTTTAGCGTCACTCTGAAATAGGATTTTTCCCATTTTAGAAATACTGCATAAATGCAAGAAAGCCATTCTAATTATTTGTTTAATATGAGCACCGAAGGACATAACCTGGTCAAAAACAACTCAAACATTTCTCTTAGTGTTACTGGAGGCCACTGTAATCCCAGTCCGAGTGTGCATCTAGTTAGACATCATGTTTGTAAGAGTTTTATAGCTGAGTACAATAATCTTATCTTTATCTGAATTTGAAGCAGAAAATTGAAGATCATCCATGTCTTTATGTCTTTAAGACATTCCTACAGTTTAGTCTTATGGTTTCATTGACAGAGCTGGAGATCATCTGCATTAGTGATGCGCGAATCATGAACGAATCGTTCAATACTGGAGAATCACTTTACTGACTCATGAATCATAAGCCCAAATGACTCACTGACTCATCCCTGTTGCTGTCAGCAGCAATATATCTAGCTTATAATTAAAATTGTGGAGAAAAACACAACATCCAGTATCTTAACAAAAAAATTTCTGTTCTGAAGTGGAAGAAAAAACCCTGAGTAGAAGCTCACATCAAGACAATAGCTCCTCGGTTCACAGTAGTATCGCTCTGCTAACATGCTAACAGCACATTTGAGCTACTCACCCCCTTCCTACTGTGCTGAATCGTAGAGCGAACGAATCACTCAGGACTCACTAATCCCCTCCCTCCTGTGCTGAATCATAGGCTGTATCCCAATTCAGGGTCTGCAGCCTTAAAGTACGCATTTCAAGGCCGATTACGTCACAGCGGCGCACCAAAGGCTGTCCCAATTCAAAGGCTGCTCGAAATGCGGCCATGAAATGCATCCTTCATTTCCCTGAATTTTAAGGCTGTGGCAGTGTAGACTTTGTGGCCCAACATATCCCAGAATGCATAGCGCGGCGATGGGTGTGGATAAATTTGCAGAAAAAAACGGCGAATGAGGGGCGGCCGAAGAGTACACTTTAAGTACTGAATATTATGTCACTTATTTATGTGCAAATGTTTAATAACGAAGAACATTAAACATTACTGTTGGCCACATGTCGGCAAAGTTATGTGACATTAGTGACATTTGTACTAACTTGGTTTTAAAGCCTTTACTTTAAAATATACGCCGTTCAATAGCTGAGCTTAATCTTACAGAGAATGATCAAAGCTCATGTAGAAACAAACAAATGAACAAAAGATTTTCTCCTTCATTTCTGTCAAACAAAGCTATGACACGTTTCCAGTGGTTAGTATCATGGTTGCTAGGCAACCTGGGCAGCGCAACGGAGGCTAGACTGTCCCATTACACAAGCCTCGCACTTCCGGCCTTAGCGGTCTTTGAGTACGCGGCCCTTGAGGATCGTTGAGGCTGCGTACTTTAAGGCTGCAGACCCTGAATTGGGATACAGCCATAGAGCGAGCTGTATGGCTCGCCCCCTCCCTCCTGTGCTGAATCGTAAGCGTAAGCGAATCACTCAGGACTCGCTCACCCCCTCCCTCCTGTGCTGAATCATAGAGGAACAATCACTCACTGGCTGTATCCCAATTCAGGGTCTGCAGCCTTAAAGGCTGCATTTTAAGGCCGATTACGTCACAGTGGCTCGCCGAAGGCTGTCCCAATTCAAAGGCTGCTTGAAATGCGGCCCTGAAATGCGTCCTTCATTTCCCTGAATTTTAAGGCAGTGGCAGTGTAGACTTTGTAGCCCAACAGACATGGTGTGATTTTCTCACCCAATAAAGGAATATTTAATATTTCAGTCTACTCTTCATTTTTATCAGAAACAGTTATCACAGCTTGTACATTTGCTTTTTACACATATATGTAAGCAATGAGCCAAATTTAGTAATGCCAACATACTGAAGGAACAACATTTGTCTCTTATATATAATACATCTATATATACACTGTCAAAGATACTTGAGTGTCTTTGAGTGAAGGTTTAAGATGATAGGACATATGAATAGCTGCAACTTGAATCTTTACTGAAGCTCAGTATTAGACACAGAGTTCACTCACATGTGCTGTACCAGTGTACCTGCAAATGTGATGTGACAATAGAAGTGATTTGATTTGAGAGTTCAAACTCACTGCTGTAATAACTAATAATGATTAATATAATAACTATAATATTGGCCATCTCATATTTACACTGACTTTAGCCTCATGAACAACATTAACTATTTGTTATTTACTAGCTAATCTTATATGACTGTTCAGTACAGATATGAAGCCCAACAATCATGTTTTACAGTCCTGTGGTCTCAGCCTCAGATACTTATTAAATCACACAAAGCTTGTGTAGAAACAAACAAACAAATATACAAAATATGTTCTCCTTCATTTCTGTCAACCACACGTTTCACGCTATCATGGTTGCTAGGCAACCTGGGCAGCGCGACGGAGGCTAGACCGTCCCATTTCACAAGCCTCACACTTCCGGCCTTAGCGGTCTTTGAGTACACGGTCTTTGAGTACACGGCCCTTGAGGACCGTTGAGGCTGCGTACTTTAAGGCTGCAGACCCTGAATTGGGATACACCCACTCACTCACTCACCCTCTCCCTCATGGCTCACAGCTTCTTCTTCTTCTTGGTTGGCAACCAATGTTAAGGTGCATTACTGCCCCCAGGCTCACAGCTCAGTGGACATTTACATGAGAAAATATATATTTGACACATTTAAGGAAAATACTAATAAAATAAAAAAAAATTAAAAACCCACCCTTTCCTATTGGTCGAAAAATGTACCATGTCAACCAATCAAAAGATGATATGGCAACATGGCATTTAGTTGTTTAGGAAGGGGGGAAGTTTTAGGAGTGATGGCGGTGTTTTGAGATGTGAGAGATTTGCAAAGTTTAGCGCAAATCTTGTGTAGTGTAGTGTAGTCAATAGTTTTCTTGTGTGTGTCAGAACAATGAAGCGACTGCTAAATGTTACAGCTGTTACAGGAGTGATACATCTCCTGTTGTCAGGCCTGCAGGTATCAGGCTTGTGATGTTCTCCTTTATCTCATAGTGGACAGAAATTATTTTTTGGAGTGGCACAAATAATTTGTGTGGCATCAAATTTGATGCAGAACACCTGATAGTTCTGTAAATAATTTGAAATGTTTATTTTAAAAAAATGTCTTGTTTGCATAACTCAGTTACTTTTTTGAAGAAGCAACTATATAATTAATTGCCCAACATTGGTCATTATATCCTGTATTTTGCAGACAGAGTTACAGGACTCTCTCCCAGACCACAGACTCATACTCATAATATAAGTCAGAGCTTTATATTAAAAAAAAAGAAAAGAAAGAAAGAAAAAAAAAAAAGGAAAGTTGTGTTTTCAAAATTGGAGTTCAAGTTATTTTTTACTTCCAATAGTGTTAACATACTACACAGGTCATGAACAAGATTTTATTTTAATTTTCATTGTAAGTGGGCTAAAGCAGTCAATTAAAAGTAGTCTAACATAAATGTAAAAGCTGTAATTTGATTCTTTTAATTAACCATGTAACTTGGATAGATTAGATGCTGGCGTGACCACAGTGCACACATCTGCTGTTGCTCACAGTGGTCCAAGGGACTGCTCAGGGAGTTTGTGTGTTCACTCAGACACATGAAAAATTAGAGGGAACATTGGTGGTCACTACAGTGGACAGCTATTCAAAGGTTTTTTTCTTGTATTTGTGTCAGTGTTGATGGTATACTTGCACATAAACCACTACATTGGACACTGATGTGTCAGTCCATACCCTGCCATGTTTAAAAAACATGAAAAACGTATGTTTAAAAAAATGAAGTTCAAAATGAACATGCTAGTTCAAAAATCTTTTTTTTCATGCCTAAATATGAATAAAAATACTTAAGAAAAGTAAAAATCCCGATTGAGGTTGTCATAATTCATGCATGAAAGGCTCCAACTCTAATGTACTGAGAAACCGCATCCACTTCAGTTTTTGTCATCTGCTTTGCATGCAGTGCTTGTGTTGAAATATGAAACTTTTCAAACACCAGCGCAGGCGCCACCGAATCAGATCACATTATCAGCGGAAATCCTGAGTGAGAGAGATAGTTCCTTATGCAGTTTGGCACCAAAATGAAGAAGTTACCGTATTTTCACGACCATAAGACGCACTGTGCTAAAAGGCGCAGTCTCAGTTATGTGTGCCATTACTGTATTTAACACACACATAAGGCGCACTGGATTATAGGGCGCATACAAGTACCGTATGCGTATTTAAAAATAAAGCGGGAGCAAACCTGAGTTCGGTACCTTACTCACATTTTTATTACCAGTAATCGTCATCATCAACAACACACAAGCATACAAGTGTGCGTATTTAAAAATAAAGCAGGAGCAAAACAAAGTTTGGTACTCACATTTTTATCATCAATCAAACCCATCGAAGTCCTCATCCTCTGTGTCTGAATTGAACAGCTGCGCTAAATCTTCATCAAACATGCCAGGTTCACTTTCTTCACTGTCAGAGTCACTTTCCGTGCCGTGCGGCTCCTCGGAAATGATGCCGGCTTTTGCGAAAGCTCGAACAACAGTGCCAGCAGACATGTTAGCCCAAGCATCTACAATCCATTGGCAAATTGTGGCGTAACTCGCCCGGCGCTGGTTTCCACTCTTGGTTAAACTGTGGTCTCCATCGGTCATCCATCGCTGGATGTGTTTGTCGCCGATGTGTTTGCTGCAGTAGGAGCGGAAGATGGCCAGCTTTTCCTTATAATCCGCTGGAAGTTGCTGCGCTACCGTAGTCCTGGTCCGGAGGGAAAAATGGCACCGTTTCATAAAAAGTGAAAGTGAAACTGCTTTTAGCCGAATGGTGACCGTGGAAACGCTTCTCCCGCTCGTTCTTTGCTCGATGATCGCCTTATGTCCGCGGAAACTCAGCTGCGTCTTCTTGACCTGCTGGAGCTTGTTTTCCAGCTTCCTCCACTTGCGAACCATCGATTCATTAATCTTAAATTCTCTCGCCGCTGCTCGATTTCCATGTTCCTCCGCGTAGCTGATGGCCTTCAGTTTAAACTGTGCTTCGTAAGCGTGTCTCTTTGCCATTTTCAGGGTTGTTAAAACAACGATGTCCTGCATAACGCACATACCTGTTCTTTTATACAGGTATGTGCAATAAAGTCAACGCACACACTTCACCCTTTAGCGTTCTCATGGTGTTCTCTACTACGTCCTCCTTACAACACACAGGGCGCACTGTGCTATAGGGCGCGCCGCACTTTTTGAAGAAAATCTAAGACTTTTAAGTGCGCCTTATGGTTGTGAAAATACGGTAACAACTGTGATAGGTAATCTGTGTTAAGCAATGTGTCCATGTGAATCTTGCCTTAGGACAGTGGTTCCCAAACCTTTTTTGCTAGGCCCCCCTGTGTTTTACAAGAAAAATGTCTGCCCCCCCCCCCCCCCCCCCCCGCCATATTTTGCTCCATTGTTGTTTATTTCACACCTCAAACATTTAGTAAACAATTAAGCAAATACAAGTAAGCTGCAATAAATTACAGGTAGTAATAAAAAAAAAACCTACTAACTCTTTTACGCTACGTCCACACCTACACGGGTATTTTTGAAAACGCAGCTCTTTCTGTGCGTTTGGGCCTTTCGTTCACACGTAAACGGCGTTTCGAATCACCAAAAACTGAGATTTTTAAAACTCCTTTTTTGCATTTAAGTGTGGACGATGAATACAGAGTTTGTCACGCAACGTCAAAGGTATGTGCCTTCTTTCACGTCACGCTGTACTACTACTGTACTAATACTGTTACTGTTAATCTGACTATCTTCAGGTTTTACACGCTTACATATACACATGCAGTTACTGTCCCTCCATTTAGAAAGGCAGAGGCGTCATGGTGTAATTATTTTACGTGTAGCTGTTTTTTTCCTGTGTAATAATATTCAACATTGCTATCAATACATTTTTCAAAAAATGCCTCTCTGTGAAAAATGGGTTCAAAAACATAAACAACTGTGGAATACTGTTTGTTCGTAATTTGAACCGGGGGACAAATTGTGGCAGGATCAGCCTGATATTATTTTTATCCCGCTGTAACTTTACTGTATAAAGAGCTAACATCTCCAAAATGTCAGGAGTAGTTAGTCATTACAACAAGTGTTTGTGAAATAAAAATCAAGAATGTGGGATACTGTTTGTCCGTGATTTGGAGAGCCCAGCGCGTGCTCCCGACGAAGGGAAAACCAGTTATGCAGGGGAGACCTACCTTGGCACTTGTGCAGGTGAAGCCAAAGGGAAGATATGCTTCACCATATTTTCTAGTCTTTGGCTTAGAATGAAGTTGGTTTGGAAACATATTCAGCGATGCTTCATCTCCTGCTTTGCGTTTGTGTTGGCGCCCCGTGCTAGCAGTGTCCAAGCGTTTTGGGTGTTTTTCCCCCTTTTCATACCGTGCCCCCCCCAGTGTTGCCAACTCCTTAGTAAGGAAAATCGCTATTGGCTGTCCTAAAAGTCGCTAGAAGTCGCTAAATGACGTCATCGCCTAATCTGCATAATTGGTCATGCTAATCTAATTGTAACCTATGTTGTTGGAGAGAGAAATAACATCGTGGAAGAGACATAAAGTGAGTAAAAAACGTCCTAAATGGATTTAGAGTTTATTTAGAACTACAAATGAAATTTCTTTTAGCAATTATTGTTTTTTTTAATGTCACAATTCCAACCCTGCTCCTTTACCCGGGCTTGGACCGGCAAAAGTGACACGAAATAGGCACTCTGGTGGAGTTACTTTGTGTGTGTGTTTATAAGTAGTTTTAAACCTTGTGATCCACAAAACAGCATAAGAGTAAAAGAGTAAAAGAAGAACTGACTGCGTTACAGCACCCGCTGCTTTTTGAGAGTAAAAGCGATACGCGCTTTCACGTCTTTTTTTAGCAACTTTTTTTAGAAAAAAAGTCGCTAAGGGGTCTGAAAACTATATATATAAATATAGCGACAAAGTCGCTAAGTTGGCAACACTGCCCCCCCCCCCTGCAATGGCTCTACGCCCCCCCTAGGGGGCGGGTCCCACACTTTGGGTAGGTCTGCCTTAGGATAAGTCACTTTGTTGGGAATGGCTTCTCTCTCTAGCATTCTTTATTCTTTGCTTGCCATATGTTGCCATTGAAAATCTTTCAAAACCTCGGAATTCATGGGCTAAACATCCTTTAAGCAGGTAAAAAGAATGTTTTTTAGCCTCCAACTAATAATTTCAAAGCTGATTTCTCTTTGAAATTCCTTCATGAATTATTGATTGCAACAACATTAGGGAAAAACAGTCAGAGACTTTGATGTTAATAACCTCAACCTCATTGCACCTGAATGCATTGTGGTTAGAATTGTTGCCTTGCCTTTTACAGTTGCACATGACTGTAATGATATCTAACATAAAGGCTGCAGAAGCAGTTGCCTTCTGTATCCTGCGGTCTTACCATTAAAAGTGCAGCCTGTTGATCCATGGTCTGTCCGGAAGGCCCAGCGACCTGGTTCATTGACGTTGCTGCTAAGGCGAAAATTTGAGTTACTCCCTGATGCAGCACTGGTGAATGATCCAGGGAGGACATAATAGTGAGTGGAGCCAATTGTATCATAACCAGCCTACAAATGTGAGTCACAAGAATATGATTAATGCATTTAGAAATAATGAATGTTTTTTCATTAGTGACTATGCAGAGCATTGACTATAGTAGGTCTGACCTGAATTCTCAGTGTTGTTGAGGCTATTATACCGTAGTTCATCAGCACAAATGAATATTGGCCTCCAGAGATCAGCACAGCTTGGACAGTAGTGCGCTGGAAAATATGAATTCAGTTTACTATATGTTCTGTTTGATCAGTGTTCTGCTGGATTTACACCTAATTTTGTTATGATACACTTTTCATGTATCACCGTATCAAATGTATTAATTCATAATTTGTGCTTCAATTTCAATGGTCTAGATTTCAGATAATTACTATTAACCACCTTAGTTTCTTAATATGAAATGCTTTAGGTAATCTTCAGGTATCACTTTTTTTATAAAAAAGCACAATATTGAAAAATAATCTTTGTATGAAATCTGTCACAGGAATTCATGTCTTTATGTCTGGAAGATGACACTAGATTACACTAACCTACTGTTCCTGAGTTAGTAGGCAACAGACTTTCACGTACACATCACACATAAGCACATAATTTAATTCCAAATTTTGGAAGCTGACTTACTGTTCCGCTTGTGGGATAATAGGCCACCTCAAACCAAGTTGCAACAAAGACCCAGTTGGCATTAAAGTTCAGTCCTGGAAAGTATTGATTGATGTCCCGTGTAGCTTGCTGGAGAACACTGCCACTGGTGTATTGGTTGTAGTAGATCTGACCATTTCCTCTGTTGTCTAAATCTGTCCAGAATGGAGCGATGATGTCTCTTAATCCATGCATTGGAATCAGTTGGGGTACATAGCTATACCATGGTGCGTCAAAGGTCAGGTGTCCATTGTGATTGACCTGAAAAAAAAAGGGAAAATAAAAACATTCTTGCAAATACGTTGTGGGAACCTCTGACTTATAAATTCACTTAGTGGACCAGTAAATGTTAGGTGTCCATTATGATTGACCTAAAAAAAAATTGAAAAGAAAAGAATATTTCCTGTCACAACATCTAGATAAACAGATTCAGATTTTGTTTTGCAAACCAGGTTTTATATTGTAATTAGTGGCAGGAAGTTTAATTAGACAGCTAAATATTTTTATGGTACAAATGTAGTAAATGAATTGTTACTGTTAATTTTACATACGTAAATGCTGTTATATGTCCTCCCAAAATAGAAAAAAGGTCTTAGCAGGGTAATCTTTGGAGAACTTCCATCATCTATCGCAGAGCTTGCAGTTCCAGATGTTGGGTAAAGAGGTCCTAAGAAGCAATTAGGTAGACCATGAAAAAGACAGAAAAGGCCTATATGGTTAATATTCTGGAAACATAAATATAAAACATTCATCGCTGGCTTTCAGTCTTTACTCCTATGTATGTGTAAATGTGATATAAATTGAGGATAAACTGATGAAAGTCAAATCTTTAGAGAAGGTTTTGAGAAGACACAAACTTACTGACAACCTGAGCAGTCACACCTATACATGAAAAAAACACAAATAAATAAAATGCAAAGCAGAAAATTATGTTTTCCAAGATTGCAAGATTTTATTTCTGATCCAAAAACTTTGAGTGATCACTTAGGAAAAAATAAACACACCATAAAATGGATTAAAGGAACATAAATACAATTACTAACCTGTCATTCCAAAAAGCAGCACAAAAAACATGATTGGACCTGCCATTCAGTCAAATCAGATCTCTTCATTTAAAAGGGAAAATTTATTTTTTGTTTAATTTATAACCTAAGTGCAGAGCTAAATTCAGATGAATCTGTTGAATCTTGATGTAATATTAGTTGTGAGTCTCTCACGCTCATTTGAGACTGCAGGGGACACACAAGGCTTTATATAGTTGGGGATATTTACCTAAGAAATGTAATCTAATACTCTATCAAAGGATATTCAAGAAGAATGATATCAGATACCGTTACCATGGTTAATAGTCAAGCAGTAACTTTAGCAACCATAGAACAGATCCCGGACAAAGGGTTTACTGCTGACACAGTAAACCATTCTCAAAATACAAGTGATGGTAAATACTGTACTTACAGTCAGGAGGAAGGAGTGGAGGAAGACAAAATGTTTTTGCCTCATCAGTTTTGCTGCATTAAGTAAATTGAGAAGCTCTGGCTTTTTCTTGTCCATGCTGACTCTACATGACAGAAAAAAAAATGTATGGGTGTCTTCTGCACACTGAAACACTGAAATTCATCAAGTCAAGTAGTGGACTCCAGTTAAATTAAATTATATTTATACAGTGCCAAATCAAAAGCACCAGCTGCCTCAAGGTGCTTTATATTGTAAGGTAGACCCTACAATAATACATACAGAAAAAAAACAAACAATCAAATGACCCCCCTATGAGCAAGCACTTTGGCGACAGCGGGAAGGAAAAACTCCCTTTTAACAAGAAGAAACGTCCAGCAGAACCAGGCTTAGAGAGGGACGGCCATCTGCTGCAACGGGTTAGGGAGAGAGAAGGAAGACAGAACAAAGGACATGCTGTGGAAGAGAGCCAAAGTTTAACAGCAAGTATGAGTCAACACAGAGAGGTCTATTAATACATAGTGAGTAAGAAAGGTGACTGAAGAAGAATCACAGGCAGAATAACTAAGGGAGGATTCAGGGTCACCTGATCCAGCCCTAACTATATGATTTAGCAAAAGGAAAGTTTTAAGCCTAATCTTAAAAGTAGAGATAATGTCTGTCTCCTGAATCCAAATTGGAAGCTGGTTCCATAGAAGAGGGGCCTGAAAACTGAAGGCTCTGCCTCCGATTCTACTTTTAAATACTCTAGCAACAACAGGTAAGCCTGCAGTGCGAGAGCGAAGTGCACTAATGTGGTGATATGGCACTACATATGGAACGCCAGGACTGCCATAATGAATTAATTAAATACACCATTAAATAATTAATTAAATCAGAATCAGAATCAGAATACTTTATTGATCCCTGGGGGAAATTATTTTTTGTTACAGTGCTCCATTTTAAACCAACAATAATTGTGGCAATAATTAATTAAAATTGGAATTAATTAAATAAATAAATAGTTATGACACATGTAATTAATTAATTATTGACACATTTAATTAATTATTTATGTATTTCACATTTTAATTAATTATTGACACATTTAATTAATTAATTATTGACACATTTAATTAATTATTTATGTATTTCACATTTTAATTAATTATTGACACATTTAATTAATTATTGACACATTTAATTAATTATTTAATGATATATTTATTTATTTCATTTTGGCAGTCCTGACGCCTGGCTCTCATCATGAAATAATTTTATCTGTCAGCCTCACCCATCAAACTCAGGGGGCGGGGTTAACGCTGATCGAGTCAAAACCATTGTTTTGGCCTGGTGGCCATTGTTTCTAGCACACAACAACCGGCATGTGGAAGCTAACAGAACTGAGCTTTGAAAAACCCTGTTTGTGTGTCACCAAATACCGTTTTAATATTTTTTTAGCCAAGAATGTAGTGGTTTAATCTTCATGTGTCTGGTCGGTTTGTCAAGATACAGCCTCTTTGCAAAAGTGTTTCGATGATTTCGGAGATGTCTGCCCAGTCTCACGGCAAAGCGTGGGATAGACCCGCTCGCCTCGCAAGCAATCCCACCGACAAAGCGCAGGCCCCGGTACACAGCTGTAGTAACCCCCGCTGACTTCTTTTACTGAGGTTATATTTATCGGTGTTTTATTTCCTGATGTTCTTATGTGTCCTACGTGTTTCAGTCGCCAATTCTGAATTATAACTAACATTAAAAACATGTTTAAGGAGGAGAGAGAGCAAATAAATCTGTTTAACATCTGATCTTTGGGTTTTTGTTCAGTAATCAGCGTGACCTGTGTATAAACGCATAAAAGAGATAACGTTGGTGTTTCCGTCATGTAGTAACTGCTGGCTTTAACTGTACAAAGGTTGTTCGACACTATGAAACACATACAGACTTCATGATGTTCGGCTAATATTTTTATTGTGAATATTAATCATGCTGACCTCGCTCTGTACACCACGCAGCGAGGTCAGCATGTCCACGATATCCACGATATCCTCAGCTCCATGAGTTAACACAAAGTTTCCCACCTGACTATCTAACTTCCAACTATTCCAGAGATGTGAAAATATACAGCATAAAGAAAAGTGTAAGAGACTCAGCAGCAGATTAGAATAACAGTTATAGATTTAATAAATCACCAAATGAATCCAAGAAACGAGCAAACCTGTTCCGACAATTTGAGTTTGTATTCCCTCAGCTGCAGACTCGCTGCTGTTTAAATGTTTGAAAAGGAAGATTAGATATAAAAAACATAGACTCAGTCTGCCTTCACATTTGATATGAGGCCAGCACGTATAGTGGCCTCAGCTATTACTGAAATACACGTGCTATATCATAAACTATGATATAAATAGGGAGGTCCTATTAACATGTTTAGTTTTAAAGGACACCTTCCTGCCTTTAGTCTCATTCATGAGCAGTATTAGTTTTCTTCTAACATCCAGAAGTCTGCACGATGTGTTTCATAGTTTGTAACAAGCCTTTGACAGGTAAACATAACATGACCGAAAAAGCAAAAAAAAAAAAAAAAAAAAGAGAGAGAGAGAGTTGACATAAGAAGAGAAAATGCTCTCAATTATGGAGACAGGCAAATGGTTCATTTATGTTTGATGTGTGTTTATTCCTCCCTAAATATCGTCGGTGAAGTTCGCCATGCACGTCAGATTTTCCTGCGCATTTTTATACCTCTGCCAACAGAGAGAGAAAAAAAATCACATTCTAACAGACAGCTGGTGCTTAGAATACAGTTGAATAACTATTAAAAAACAGATGATATTTAGATGATAGTTCAGTCTAACACATGTGCCAGTGAACCATTAAACGTCTGTGAAACTATGCAGTTATGAAACGTAACTTTAACCTCAGCCAAACCGATTTGCTCAGTTGTAAATAAAACAGCGAAGTAAACGTGACCCGACAGACAGAACCTGAGTGAATGAAGTCCAGCGTTTAACCACTGAGAGCTAAAACTCAGCTGAGGTTTCAAAGCTGTGTGCCGGTGATTGGACATCAGCCGCTGATGAAGCTGTTCGCCTATAAAGTGCTCTGTAAGGAAACAAGCTCCAGCAGCTCTGCGCTCGGGGAAAACACTATATTTACTTATCTTGTGCAGAAAAATGCGCTGACATTGCTTTATATCGAGCACCGGCTGCCCAGTTAAACTGTGACTATCACCAGGTAACGTAGGCGTGTTTCTTGAATTAGCAGCAGGTGTTAAACAGCTGACAGATGAGGAGGAGAATGCATGCAGGTAAACTGAGGGTCTGTTGAGCTGATCGCTGGTTTCGTGAGAAAAATGTCAGCTCGTTATTTATGTTACAGAAGCACAGAGACACAAGACCAGGCGGAAAGAGACGATCGTTCGGTGAAAATGAGAATCTGCGAATGCAACATGTGGAACACGGAGAGTGGAATATGTAAACAAACCGGTTAACGTAACCCCCTCGGTGCACTCTGCATGCTAATTGTTAGCAGAGCTAGTGAAATCTCTGAAAACATCTGAGCACTTTTGCAAACATATTCTATGTTGACAACCTGACCAGACATACGGCGCGACATTCGCGGCTAAAACACTGTTAAAAGTGTAGCTGGTGACAGAAAAACGGGGTATTTTAAAACTACACCACCACCATTGCTGCCTGTGATTTGATCTGCATTCTGGGATACCTGGCTGCCCCAAGTCTACACAAGCAATCGATTATCTAGGATCGACCTGTTTTGACTTACTTTGCACAGCAACCAATCAAATGTTAGAGAAGCTGCATGGGCAGCGTTAACCCCGCCTCCTGAGTTTGATGGGTTTGGCTGACAGATAAAATTATTTCATGATGAGAGCCAGGCGCCAGGACTGCCAAAATGAAATAAATAAATATATCATTAAATAATTAATTAAATGTGTCAATAATTAATTAAAATGTGAAATACATAAATAATTAATTAAATGTGTCAATAATTAATTAATTACATGTGTCATAACTATTTATTTAATTAATTAATTCCAATTTTAATTAATTATTGCCACATTTAATTAATTATTTAATGGTGTATTTAATTAATTCATTATGGCAGTCCTGGCGTTCCATAACTACAAGCAGTGTTGGGTAAGTTACCTTAAATCCCCCCTAATATTGGTATGATCCGAGCTCAGGCACTAAGCGGGGCGGGGCAGCTGCTGCCTATGAGTGCGCTGTTGGAGAAATGGAGCTAGGCAGACAGAGGAGAACTGAAGTTCGACCAGGTACCAAAGCAAATCATTCGTACTGTACAAATAATGTAAATATGACGGTGTATCACGAAAGATTGATATCAAACTGATCACTTGACCCATATTACGTTACTTGCTCTTCAAGTGAATCAACAAATGGCGAAATGAAAAGCCGAACAACAACAATGCTGTTTCTTTAGAGAGTCTTAGCTTACATGTGTGTTTATTTCATATTTTCAGTTGTTGTTCAGTATATTTCTATGCAAAACAAGAGGAACTTCAATACATAGCAGTATATCCACAGTTGAAACCAGATATTTACATACACTTTATGGAAAACACAAGAACATCTTTTTACTGTACAACATCAATTTAGAGTAAACTTGTTTTGTTTTGGATAAATAAATATTGAAATATCTTTTGAATTAGTTAAATGTCAGAATAAAGAGAGAGCTGTCTGTTTTTTTATCACTTTCATCAAATTTAGGAGTACATGTAAACTAAGTTTATTGTTAATTAATAAGAAAACTCCAGACGATTCCATTCTGAGCTGAAGAAGCTTCTGATAGGTTAGTAGAGTCCATGTGAGCAAATTGGTGGCACAGCTGTGGATGCATATAAGGCAAAACACAGAGCCTGTTTCTTTGAAATGGGAAAATCAAGAGATGTCAACCAAAACACCAGAAAAAGAATTGTGGAGCTCCATAAGTGTGGCTCAATTTTGAATACAATTTGGTGCCATTTACAATTAAGAAATACAGATAGTTTATCTCTTTACTCTTAAAGTTAACAAATATGTTTTTTATATTTATCAATCTAAAAAAATAAACATTTAGTCTGATTTGATGTTACAATTAAAAAAGTGTTTGTGTTTTTATCTGAAGAGTACATAAATATCTGGTTTCAACTGTATATTTGATGATTGTCAGCACAAAGAGGGAGAGAGAGGAACAGAGAGGGAACAAGAGCAGGTGAGACACACATGTTAGTCAAATGGTTGTTTACCAAAAGTATCACCGTATCATAGGTTCTCATGTATCTCGTACCTAGTGTTTCTTTTTAGGTTTGCTATTTTTCAAATTCTACATTTATTAAGTTATGCAGGCTTGTTTGCACAACAAGGCTAAATAATTATATAAACTTTTTTCAATCTAAATAGTGGACTTTGGTAGAATTAAAAAAATAAGTGTAGTGCAGGTCTATGATGATTTTTAGTGCTACTATCATCTAGTTCTGATTCTGGTTCTGTCTTGGTTAAGTCCTCAGTAGTCCTGATTTTGAACTGTTGTAGTCCTGTTTTAATTCCGGATCGGTTCTGGGTCTGGTTGAATTGGGGTTTAGTACTCGTGTCTTGATACAGCCCTGACTTTGTTCTGCCTTGCTGCTTAATTAAAAAAGTAGTTTAAGGTGTCCTGCATATGTGATATATATTTTTCCCTATTTGAAGTCATTGTTTTTTGAACAAAACTCAAAACAGAGCCTATTAATCTTTCAGTCATTTGTAGCCAGGTGGACGATAGATGATAACAAATAAGACTGGTTTTTGAGTTTTACAGCTGGGGTGGACAAGGCTAAGCATCAGGCTTTCAAATGAATTAAACGTCTGTCTTGGTCTTTGGTTGATTAATAGGCTGGTGTGAAAAATTGCTGCCACACCACCCCCTCGGCCTGTGCTTCGAGGTTTCTGATAGTTAGACTGACTCGGGGGTGTTGATTCATTTAAACTAAAATAATCATCCTGCAGCAACCAGTTTCTGTAAGGCAGAGTAAATCGATTTGTTGGTCAATTATTAAGTCATGTACTAACAGAGACTTGGAGGAGAGAGACCTAGATGTGGATACTGTATTGTTCTTTCTTTGCGATTTTTTTTGTCTTTTAAGTCTTTTTTTTTTGCTGGTTTTTAGTTTGTTTGTTTTTTGTCTGTTTGGGAGCTGACACAGTCTCTAAGGGGATGGGGTTTTGGGGGATAACAGGAGGAGAGAAGCTACAGTGAGACGTGTAAGACTGCAACTCCGCTTCCTGGTCCCAACTCTGGATAGTCATTTGGGGGGTTTAATACATTTGGCCAGATTTCTAGAAATGAGAGCTGCTCCATCCAAAGTGAGATGGATGCCATCTCTCCTAACAAGACCAGGTTTCCTCCAGAAAGTTTCCCAATTATATATAAAGCCCACATCGTTTTTGGACACAACTCAGACAGCCAACAATTTAAGGAGAACGTGCGGCTAAACATGTCACTCCTGGCCCGATTGGGGTAGTGCTTATAACTGCAGCTATTCTTTAATGTCAGATATTTGTCATTTTCCTTGAGAAAAGTTTTGTCTAAATAGCTGCAGAGGCAATTCTGTCGCACCCAGGATGTCAACACTTTTATTGCGGGTTATCGCTTGGGATAGCGTCAGAGAAAAGTTATGCTTGGACATGTCTTAAACTAGGCCGAATTTTTTTTTTTTTTTTTTTTTACAGTGCGCTGAAAGGAAAACCTGTCAGGTGTCATCCCTCCAGGGGATGATATTTTGTGTTGAGAATTTTATTATCAGCTCTCTTTTAAGCAAGCCTGCAAGGCTGAAACTAAAAGCGCTATAAAATATCTTACTGAGAGCAAATGTAATGTGAGCTTCTCCAGATTACAATGGGCTTCGGGGAAATTCACCTATCTGGGCCACAGATAACATAGAATGGTGAGTCCCTTTGTCTAAAAGGATTGCAGCGGGTCAATCCATTCCAAAGTCATAAAGATTTGTGTTTTTTGTTTTTTGATATGACGTCATATTGGTCTCAGTGGATACTTAAATATGCTGCGTGAGAGGCTCCACTATCAGCAATGATACACGTGAGGGGACTGTGAAGGGCTGATGACATGTATGAGCTCAAATTGTGGTCATAAATATTTTGTACTTGTAAATCAGAATGCGTAGTTGTGAACAGAGTTTTGTAAACTTGTAAACCAAAATATCTGAAAATGTTATGTTTGTGCATCTATAGATAGGTGCATCTATACACAAACTTGGAACATGCCCTGTCCAGATGGCAAACATCCATGGGTTGATGGATCTAATGATAAAGAGGAGAAACATGTCTCACACTGAATTGCTTCAGATTCTCATGAGTGAACAACTTGATGTAAGGTAACTTGAAGCTTTGTTTTAGCAGATGAACAACTAATGCTGTTTCATATTTTTTTGTGAAGTTTTTTTTTTTGTATTATTACTGTTATCTTTTGCATATGAAGGTTAGACTATGAAGATGATTGGAAATGACCAAAGGGTGGAGATTCAGACTCAGAGGAGAGGATAGTGAGGGTGAGGATAAAAATTAAAGAGTGAAATTGTTTTTTTTCCTTCTGACTGTAGTGAGAATGCACATTGTGAAAATTCCTTGAGCGTGTAATGATGTAGGGGAGCTAGAAAATAAATTCCCATATTTTTATGTTATTTTTGGGTAATCACAAAGGGTGGAACTGTAGTGGAAAATTTCTTTATTCTATGCATTGATCACATATTATAACACTATCACTTTAGCAATAATAATAGTAATATCACTTTGTCACTTGGGATACCGTCACATCTATGTCTTAAGTTTCCATACACAACAGTGGGGCCATTGTGAGCAAGCCAGAGACATCCAGGTGCCGTATGTGCAGGGGTGTTGGACTGATAGGTAGTGGGGTCCTGGTGTTTGTCTCTGGGAGGTAGGGAGGTGACGGCATGGCCGTAATTCTTTGAAGAGAAGGTTTTAAGGATGAGCTAAACTGAAGGTATAGACTCACGTGATGTGTTGTGGAATGTTTTTGTCTGTGTGTTAATATAAGAGATCAGGGCGGTGGCCATTGTTAGAGACCAATTTGGCGTTTCATCAGAATGTTTCTTTCCATATTGCAGTATGTAATTAAACCTACTTCAAAAAGACGCTCACCAGGTGTTTGCAGTTTATTTAAAAATTCCACAACAATAGCGATGACCCTTTTGCTGGCAACACTCCCATCACCATGACCTGCCCTGTCAAGGGTCTGGTTCAACAACTTCCATTTTCCATGTCTTAGTCATGTCTTTGTGTTTGACTCTATCTGTTTCCATGTTCCCCTGCTTGTGTTTTTTGTCACTGCAGTCTGATGTGCGTTCCCGTGCGCCTCTTCCTGTGTCAAGTTCCTATGTCTTAGTCATGGTCTCATTGTTTTACTTCGTGTTTTATTTTGACAGTCTCATCCTGCGTTCGGTGTGTTCAGTTTTGCTTCCCCTGTCTTGTCATGTCTAATTCATTCCTGCTGTGTTCCCCATGTGTTTCCACTTACTCTCCTCATGCATATACATTTGCTATGTCCAAATTCAGTGGTAGCATGCTTTGATGGCCGCATTTGTAGCAATTACGTCGCAGCGACGCAACAAAGCTGTCCAAATTCAAAGTTTCCTCCAAATGCAGCAACAAATGCGTCCTAGTTTTCCCCAGATTTGAAGGACGGGTCAGGCACATCTTTTGTGGCCCAACATATCCCAGGATTTAGTGCGGGCCATACAGGAGAATTTTATTCTAATAACAATCGTGGTTTATGCAGGAGAGAAAAACACTTTTAAATTAAAGTATATGAAAATCTGGTGGTACAAAAGTTACATTTTTATAGCGGTTGTGTTGTTAGGCTTTGGGCATTTGTATAGACATGTTTTTTGTTTATTAAAAAAATCTTCGTAAAAATTGCCTGTTAATGAGCTTGTATGGTGGGTCCCGTTTTGTCATGTATTGCTGCTTACATACAGCTAATTTAGATGTTTTCGAATTAACCTTTTTGTGATATGCTTTAGGGAACAAAGGCCAAATGGCTCAATTTACTAAAACGAGAGGAGAAACATAGTTGTCATGTTTTTCTCTCATCTCTTATTTTTCGTGTGTGATAAGGACAATACTGGAGAAGATGGGCCTGCAGGGGAAAGTCACCCCTTTGCAGGCCAGAAAGAAATGGGATTACTTAAAAAAAAGTATGTACGTGTGTTATCAAGAAGATAATTCTTAAGAACACAAGTTAATAAATGTGCAATTTCTAAGAGTTGTTGCGTTGTTTATATTCACCTCATTTGTTCCAAAATGAGAAATGCATTAAGAAATTTATGTATTTGAATATATTTATGTTATAATATGTATTGCATTAGTTTAAAAGTTTTATGGTGGGGTGGGGTGGTCACTCAGGCACAGCTGGCTGCCGGCGGAGCTCACGGGCGCGTCACTGCAACTCCCCCTGGCTTCTGCTCCGCGGCTGCTGAGTGAGCCCTCATCTGGGACTCTCCTCAGCTCTTACTGGGACAGTGGCGCGGCTGCCCCTCTGTTAGTCTTCCTTGGTCTCTTGTGTTCTGGGGGCCTCTGGATGTCTGGAGTTTTGATCTCCTCCATACCTGCTTCATACCCTGGAGGACGGGGCTGTGGCTCCCCACACTCCCTAGCAGATCGTTACATGGAGAAACCTTTGGAATGCAAGCATGCTGATCCACACAGGTATGCACACAGGTGTACACACGGGTATTCACAGACGCGGACTACAGCTTTCTTGGCTGCTGCCTCAAAGCACATTGTGCGCTGTCTATCTTGCGTGCTGCACAATATCATTTATTATTTAGTATCTACTGATATCTACTGCTAGCTAGTTTATTGTGATGGTGCCATTTTTTTTTTATTATGTTGCTCTTTGTTGTTTGCTTTCTCTTCTGTTTTTTTTCTCCATACAGGTGACCCAGGTGTTTTATTTTTTTTTTGTTGTTTGTTTTTTTTTCTTTCTTCCCCCCTTCTCACCGTCTCTTCTCCCCTTTGGTTTTCTTTCTCTCCCTCTCTTTCTTTCATTCTTTCTCCCTGTCCTATCCCCCAGTCATGTCTGTCCCGTTTGTAGCAACTGAAAATAAAATAAATTCATAATTATAATAAAGGTCAATCAAATGGACCAATATGGCAAGGCCATGATGATCCACTTGGTAAAATAAATCCGCTTGGCATCTTTCTTGGCCTTAAGACAACAATTCTGATGGCTAAAGATCCAAACGGGACACAAAAAAAATAAAAAATAAAAGTTTTATGGTATGAATAAATTGATTAAAACAAACAGTAATTGTCACTGAACAAAAATATTTACAAGTATTTTTAACATGTATGAACATAACGCTAACTTTGAACAATTTTAAATGGATGTTTATTTAATGAGAATAAAGAAACAATAACAATGAAACAAGAATATTTATAATACATCAAAAATCATGCTTAGGATCCTCCTGATTTAAAAAAAAAAAAAACGGTCCAGGACTTGGACACTCAGGTCAATCCTGCAGTACAATGGTCTGGTTTGGTTAAAGAAAAGGTGGAGAACAACAAACAGTTTTAGTAGAAAGGTATGATTTAATTTATTTTATGACATCAAAGCATTATTCTGATTATTAAGCTTAAGTAAACTATACTAATACACTGTGAAAGGACTTAATTTTTATACACTTCATCTGTGTAACTAAGCTTTTTTGTTAACTCAAAAATAACCCTGTTTTCAGCTTTGTGATATTTTTACATCTATGCAGAAATATCATCCATCTATGCACACGGAGAATGAAACACATGTATATGCAGACGGACTGACAACGAACACAGGAGAACACATTAAATATACAAAGAGGGAAATGGGGAAACTGCACACAGGAGGGAGACAAACCTAATTAACGTGACGAGACGGAGCACGCAAACAGAACACACTGTTATCAGACACGGACCTTCAAAGTAAAACAGGAAATACACTGACTGAACTCAGAGACACTGACAGAGTACGGAAGGCACACACGGGCAGGGATAACTGGACACTAAATGGAAGGAGCACAGAGTAACATGAGGAGCACAGGGACCAAAACCTAAGAACAAGAAATACAAAACAAAAACACTAGTAAACATGAACCAAGAAGAAACCCCAGACTATATAAAAGGACCATGACAAAAGGTCCAAGTTTTTCTAGCTCCTCGAGAATTAAAAATGTACAAAATAACGGAGTGACATTTTTAGGTCCATTCTAAAGTTCTTGCGCTGTGGTGCTAGTGACTGTAAAAAATGCAGAAGTAAGGGCGGACTTGAACAAAGGCTAGAAGACTGTCCAAATTCACAGCTGCTCACTTCCGGGCCTTCCCAGCCTTCGAAGGACCCGACCCACATAGGGCGGGTCCTTCGAAGCATGCTACCCCTGAATTTGGACACAGCCATTGTGTCAGTTTCCCGCTTTTCCCTTGTCGATGTGTCTCCATGTCTCAAGTGTTCAGGGATTTCCAGGCATTCCAAGTTTAATATATTTACTTTTTAGTTTTGTTATCGGATATAATAAATCCATGCTTTTTTTTTCTTTTTTTTATCTAGTTTTGCCTCTTGTCTCGTCAGTTCGTGACACACCCATGTTTTGGACTGCATTTGAGGGCCTCATCAACATGACAGGTTTGGGTCCAGAGAGCATTATTTAAACACCAATGCTGATCATGTTCATGCCTGTATAACTACAGTCTACTAATCTTCTGGTGGATGCTTTTAGAAAGATAATGTGTTTTCATAATGGGGGTTTCCAGTGGTTAAATCCAGTGGTACTTCCTTGTGCTCTCTGCTTTTGATTAGATTTCAGGCATTTGCTGTATTATATATCACATTATGGCACAGTACAGGAAGACAGTAAGCATTGGTTTTCAACTCATCATCAGTGTAGCTCTGAAAGAAGCATCTTTATTCATTTAAAAAATAAAATGAATAGACATTGCATTTTAACCGTTAGGTGTTTGGCCAAATTTAGGCACTGATAAGGGATTTATAAAACTGATTGAATGGCATATTCATTATATTATATTATATGAATATTCATATAATATAATATAATATAATAACTGAATCATCTGAGTTTATTGTTAATTTCAAGTCCTCTGTGAATCCACTCGGGATTACAGTAATAATGTGATTTATGTGAACAATAGTAGCAGTTGTGATAATTGCATTAAATATTATTGCTCTCTGTGTATCATAATGAATTGTCACAGATATCATAGTGTGATGGAAATTTTCCGTTCTTCTCAATGAAAGTGTTTAAGTGCTTGTGCATTTGCTTAGTTGTGACACTGCAATGGAAACGTCCACTGAACAGTCTAAAACTAGATGAACTTACTTCAGCCTCAAAAGTAGAACAAAACAACAACTCCTTTTGCAGGTGTTGATAACACCAAGGGCACAAAACAGCATTACCATTGTTTAGTTAGGTTTCATGTTGGCCAAGTGATGTGTGGTATCAGTTTGTGACTTCCTCCCTTTTCTTGGTAATGCATAAAGGAGAGCTCCACTTCTGTTTCAGACGTTGCATGACGGCACCTTGCTGTGTGTACTCTCTCTCATGTGCATGATAGAGTGTTGACTGCAGCTGACCAGGTCTGCGGACTTTGTTAAAGGTTCCACTTTTCCAGTAAACGAGTGCAGTGGTGGCTGACATTTTAATATGATATATTATTGCACACTATGTATTACAGATATGTAATTTCTTCTTACAGAGAAGCTACATTTTATCATGTCACTAATGATGCATTTCTTTAACTACCAGAAAAATGAGCACAGGTGTGGTTTATGATCAGTATGAACCAACATTTTACCAGAGGAGTCACTCACATGTTCACTGATTGTGAAACGTGACAGCAGAGATGGTACATTGCGTGCAAATAACTTGCTTTCCCTGTGAATCAATGCAAGTAAGCAGTGTTACAACTATAACAAAGCAAAACTTGCCAATTTGGGGTTTTTTTTCACAGCTGACATAGTGGCAGATCATTTCATATTTGGCCAGTCAGGTAGCCAGTGGTTAGATGGGAAACACACACTCAAAATCTCCTTCAGTTATGACGTTATCCACGTACAGTGTTGGGAAGGTTACTTTTAAAATGTATTCCACTACAGATTACAGAATACATGCCCCAAAATGTATTTTGTAACGTATTCCATTACGTTACTCAATGAGAGTAACGTATTCTGAATACTTTGGATTACTTAATATGTTATCATGCTTTTTACAACTACATGAATGTACTATTACTATGTGACTTATTACTTTTACTGAAGGTTATTTACCATACCAATACCAACTAGATTTTAAATCTTAATATAAAATGAGTAACAGTAGGTTGGCATTAGGTAAGGCTGCACTTTTTGCAGCTATCTCCTATAGAAAACTATTCCGCACCTGTAAAACAGGTTCGCGGCTCCGAACCGTAAAGGCGTAAAACCGTAAAGGGACCTCTGGCTAATACTTCGGGGTTCGTGTCGGGCTCATAGCTGAAAACTAGCTTTACTTTGCCGTCATGGTCAACTTTGCTAGCGAGAGACAGAGAGAGGCGTTGAAAGGCTGCTCCAACGGAACTTATTGTTTCGGAGGAAAACACGAACACAGTGTACAGTCGAGTCTTAATAGCTTGCTTACAACTTGGCTCGTCGGGCACTCTTTTTGGCTGCAGTGGTTATTATTATATTTACATGCTTCCATCTCCCATTTCTGCTCAGTGACAGCTCGTACTTTTCTACTCTTTTTCTCCCTTCCTGGTGCTCACAGACGCATAACGGGTATGGCAGTCCATTCTCCCTGCAGCACAGACTACACTGCCCATGAGGCTACATTATTTAAGGCAATGCCTGTAACACTCTGCCTATTGCCTTCATATTAAATAATTTTTGTGAATAATTTTATAAAATATTTCTTCACGTTATTATGCCGCAAGTAGAGGTGACATGGGCCGCAAGATTGAGACACAGACATTAGAGCCTCTTAATGCATGTTTTGTTTGGGTTTCCACCTGCATGGAAACTAAAAATAGAGAGGGCATAGCCTAACATATGAAACGGGAAAATACTGCCGTGTAATCCATTCATTTCAACAAAGTAACTGTATTCTGAATACCACTGTCAGGAGTAGTGTTATGGATGAGAGAAGGAGGACCCAAACGCTGGACTCACAGACAGGTAGGTGAAGGTGGATGTTTATTGCCGATGGAGTGAGCAAACAGTACAGAGGGAGGAAATGGCTGGCTGACTGAATGAACGAACAAAGGACCGACTGGCTGGCTGGCTGACTAACTGAACATACAGACGACATTAACATCAGATGTACATCAATGACACGACAGTGAACGAATAGAAACAGAGGGCTTAAATACACAGGTTGAATGTTGACAATGATTGGAAACAGGTGAGTAGTACAGGGCTGAACATAATCTGACTAATGACACGAGAGACAAGCTGACACGGGGAAAAAACAGGAAGTGAGAACATTAATGTGGCGAACTAAACTGAACATGAACAAACTGAAATCACTGGGTCGTTGACCCAGGAACCCTGACAGTACCCCCCCCCCCCCCTTCAAAGGCCGGCACCCGACGGCCAAAAGAAAAAAAACCAGAACAGGGCGGGCGGAGGGGGCCCAGGACGGAGGGACGGAGTCCACACAGAGACAGTTCAGGCGGGCGGCCACGTGGCCCAAGGCCGAGATGAGACAGTTCAGGCGGACGGCCGCGAGGAAGGCGGCGGCGGCCACTGAGCAGGTCCGGCGGGCAGCCGCGAGGAAGGCGGCGGCGGCCGAGACGAGACGGGTCCAGTGGGCGACGGCGTGGCGGCCGCAGGACCAGGCGAAGCAGAAGCTGAAGCTGGACCAGGCGAAGTGGAAGCTGAAGCTGGACCAGGCGAAGCGGAGGCTGAAGCTGGACCAGGCGAAGCGGAGGCTGAAGCTGGACCAGGCGAGGCGGAGGCTGAAGCTGGACCAGGCGAGGCAGAGTCCGAGGCCGGACCAGGCGAGGCAGAGTCCGAGTCCGAGGCCGGACCAGGCGAGGCAGAGTCCGAGGCCGGACCAGGCGAGGCAGAGGTCGAGACCGAGGCCGGACCAGGCGAAGCAGAAGCCGAGGCCGGACCAGGCGAAGCAGAAGCTGAGGCCGAGGCCGGACCAGGCGAAGCAGAAGCCGAGGCCGGACCAGGCGAAGCTGAGGCCTCACCAGGCGAAGCTGAGGCCGGACCAGGCGAGGCAGCGGCTGAGTCTGATGCCGGACCAGGCGGCGCGGAAGCCTCTGGCTGGAGACAGGCAGGGCCAGTAGGCGCGGAAGCCTCTGGCTGGAGACAGGCAGGGCCAGCAGGCGCGGAAACCCCTGGCTGAAGAGCGGCCGGGCCAGCTCGGCGCGGAAACCGCTGGCTGAAGAGCGGCCGGGCCAGCGGGTGCGGAAACCCCTGGCTGAAGAGCGGCCGGGCCAGCGGGTGCGAAAACCCCTGGCTGAGGAGCAGGACAGCTCACAGCTGGCTCTGGGTGCTGTGGCTGCAGGTCCGGGAACTGAACAGGATGGTGGACGGGCGACTGGGAGACAGGAGGCGACTGGACTACAGGCTGGACAGGAGCAGACTGGAGGGCAGGGGGAGACTGGACTACGGACTGGACAGGAGCTGACTGGACTACAGACTGGACTACGGACTGGACAGGAGCTGACTGGACTACAGACTGGACTACAGACTGGACAGGAGCAGACTGGAGTGAAGGCTGAACAGCAGGTGAGGGAACTGACTGGAGTGGAAGCTGAACAGCAGGTGAGGGAACTGACTGGAGTGGAGATGCTAAGGGATGAACAGGGGTAGGTGAGGCTGACGACGGAGCTGAGGTGGGTGTGGCTAATGGCTGAGCTACAGATTGAGCTAGTGACGGAGATAAAATTACGGCTTGGGCTAGTAAGGCTGGTGCCTGGGCAGGGGACAGTTCAGCTAATCTGGGTCGTTGACCCAGGAACCCTGACAACCACCTTTTTAAACGGTAACTGTAACGGAACACAGTTACTCATATTTTGTATTTTAAATACGTAACGGCAGTACACGTATTCCGTTATTCCCCAACACTGTCCACGTATGGCTCTGCGACACTTTCTAGAATTTATCAACAGTACACAATTTATTTGGGCTGATTGGGACCTGATGAATGTAAAAAAATATATATATATTTTTTTTTTTTTACCTGATTTTGCTCCACATATGAGGACATTCGTTTTAAATTTGGATAGAGCAGTGGCAGTATAATGCCCTTGTAAGTGGATAGCAGGCCCATGTAGACTAAAATTTAGTACTGTGGTCTAGACAACCCAAAATGTGATGTCCACATATGTGGACGAAGAATTAACCACACATTCACAGGCAACGGGCCCTTTCAGAACAGAAAAACAAAGTGTTTAATGCTGAAAGTCCTGATTTAACACATGGACGGCCTGAGGATAGAAGCTCCCGTTGAGCCTCTCTGTTTTCGCCCGCATGGTGCGGAACTTTCTGCCTGATTGCAGAAGTTGGAACAGTTTATTGCTGGGATGGGATGGGTCCTTCAATATCTGAGCTGCTCTGGACCAGCATCTCCTGGTGTAAATGTCCTGTAGGGAGGGGAGATCAGTCCTGCAGCAGCATTCTCCTGTATGGATCACTCTCTGAAGAGCTTTTTGGTCCTTAACATACCGGGATGTGACGTTCTGTGAGGATGCTCTCCACAGCACCTGTATAGAAAGTCCTGAGGATCACTGGAGAGACCCCGAACTTCCTCAGTTGTCAGAGATGATACAGGCGCTGCCTAGCCTTTTTGGACTGGACCTGAATGTGGGCAGACCATGTCAGGTTTGAGGAGATGTGGACACCGAGATACTTGAAGGACTGCACCCTCTCCACTGGAGCTCCATTAATGACAATGGGCTTGTATTCGCTGTGCTTACTCCTTCTGAAGTCCACCACCAGCTCCTTGGTCTTGCCGACGTTCAGCTGGAGGTGGTTATCCTGGCACCACGATGCCAGATTCTTCACTTTGTCCAAGTAGGCCGCCTCATCATTGTTGGAGATGGCGTCCAACAACACTGTGTCATCAGCAAACTTCACAATGGTATTGGAGCCATGCGTGGCCACGCAGTCTGAAGTACAGAAGTTGTAGAGCAGTGATGAGAATACACACGCCTGTGGCGCTCCCGTGTTGATGGCGATGCTGTCAGAGACGCACCTACCCACCCTCCCAACCTGAGTTCTGCCAGTGAGGAAGTCCAGCACCCATGCACACAGACTGCTGTTGAGTCCTAGATCCCTCAGCTTTGTGAACAGTCAGCCGGGCAGTATTGTGTTGAACTCTGAACTGTAATCAACAAACAGCAATCTCACATAGTTAGCCTGTTTCTTGTCAACATGGCTAAGGGTGGTGTGCAGGACATGGGCCATGGGGTCATCAGTGGATCTGTTGGGTCGGAGCGGATCTGTGGTGTTTGGGATGGAGGAGGTGATGATGTTTTTCAACAGCTTCTCCAACACCTTCATTACCACCGAAGTCAGTGCAACTGGTAGTCATTCAGGCATGAGGACTTGTTGTTCTTGGGCACTGTGACGACCTATTGCACCCTGCCTTCCTTTTGGCTTATGTGTGTCTTGTTTGCAGACGTTGGAGAGGCAGAGTTCCCATTTACAATCAGTGACACTGGTAACACCTGGGCCAGCGTGCCAGGGCTCCATAAAAAAGCCTTTAGGGCATAGTTGTTTTTTGGCTCATTTCCCTGAGACACCATGTTAGACTCTGGCTGCGTTTGGTTTGGCTTTTGCTTTTAACACCATTACATGCACCATTTTTCCACCCATGTACTCCCTCACACCACTGATGGTACTGACCACTTTTTTAACAGTAGTTTTTCTTTTTCTGTTTTATTTATTTAAAAATAAAGTAGCTTGGAAGACATTCCTATTCATGTCTTGGTTTTTTGAATTGTGTCTCAGGCAGGGATGGATTGGGACAAAAAAATCATAAAAGCCATAAAGCTTTTATAACAAACTTAAACCTACACCATCCTCCCTATTCTGGTATTCTAAACAGTACTTAGTAAAAATATAAAACAACCTAATTAATAATTACATATACCTAACTAATAGGGTTGCCAACTCCCAGCAAAAAAAGAAAAGAAAAAAAAAAGGAACCACTCCCGTACCCTCTGCCTCAAGATGCTTAATTGACAAAACCAATTTTAATTTAATGCACGTATAAAACAAATGCACAGAAATCTATTATTTTTCTCCAGTAATTAAATAGATTCAACATCTTTCTTCAACAGAATTGCAGACTGCACAGATGGTACCTTCCCAAAGGAAAGAATACTATAACTTACTAGGGTGTATACTAGACTTAATATTTACTGAATACAATAATGGACTTCTATACATTTTACATCAGATGAAAACTTTGGTTGGAAGATTCAGATAATTATTTATTAAAGCTAGACATTTTAAATAAGAATAAGAAAGAAAAGTATTTCTTTGTGCCCCCCTTTCCCTGTTAATGCCCTACCTGGCCCCCTGGCAAAACTTTGCTAGACCTGCCCCTGCACACGTAGCCGTCAGCTACGTGTGCAGGGGCACACGTAGCTGCACACGTAGGGGCACACGTAGCTTCAACACTATTCAATAACTTTTATCCAAATACTACTTGGTCACTTAAATACTACATGTTGTCTTCATATTACATACGGTTCAACAAAGTCTAGATCCTGGTTACCATAAAAATTGAATGGGTCTACAACAACTACCATCCTCCTATGGTTGCAGGAGGGCTGGGAAATAACCCTGAAGTGATAGGTTACGAGGCAGGGTACACCCTGGACAGCTCACCAGTCTATCACATAGAAACAAACAACCATTTACACTTACATTCACGGATAATTTAGAATCATCAATTAACCTAGCTCTAATAACTGCATGACTTTTTCTTTCACACTGGAAACCAGAATTTCGTACAGATCTTTAAAGCCTGAGGCAATTGTGTTAAATACACGCGAGATGCTTACGTAAATCAGAGGGCTGGCCCCTTTTTTCTTTTTTTTTTCAGTGTGTTCCTCCTTCAATTAAATCTCAATCACAAAAATGTGGCGCTCCGAAAAACTCACATCGTTAATTCATCATTTTCACTCTGTACCACTGCTCCTTACCAGGCTGTGTGAAGAACAGTAAACAATTCAGTCGAGGCCTTAAGCCATAAACAGACATCACGCACAGACATTGTTTTCATAACCAAACTGCTCTAGACCTTGTCCCTTAAATCTACACAAATGCCCTCTGGGTGATATGAACTGCATTTAGCCAATAAACAATCAATGGCTTCTTGTTGTTGTAACAGATTCTGTATTTGGATGTTTGTGTGCAGCATTTGTTAGTAAAGCATTCTTCATTGCATCAGTGTGTGTGTGTATCACTCTTCATTGCACAAACGTGTGCATGTGTGTGTGTGTGGATCACTTCTCATTGCACAAGCGTGTGCATGTGTGTGTGGATCACTTCTCAGTGAATTGAATCAGCATTTCGATTTGTGTGCGGGTGTGTGTGTGTCATTTCTCACTCAATCAACGAGTGCATATGTGTTCATATGTGTTTCTCTTCATTCTGAGTCAGTGTATGTAGATGTGTGTGTTCGTGTGTGTTCGTGTGTGTTTGTGTTCATCACTTTCCTGTTCTGGTGTTCTGGGTAAACCACGGCCTGAAGCGGGCCCTGGGGTCCTGCCCTCCTCCTTTTCAGTCCCTTTGCGTTCATTGGTGCTGCTGCTCAAAGTTCTGTCCATACTGGTTCTGGCCCCAATTGAGGCAGTCCTTTTCTCCAGTGTCCTGCATCTTCTCCTTGTCCAGCTCCTCCTTAACTTGACCCTTTTGCTTCTGTAGCTCCTTCAGGGCTTGCTCCTGCTGTTGGAGCTTCTCGTTCCGTTTGGTGACCTCCTGCTCCAGCAAGCTCCGGCCTGATTTCAAGTCCAGTATCTGGGACTCCAAGCCTGACTGATGGGTTCGATTAGCAGCCAGCTCCTCCTGAGCCATGCTCAGTTTCTGCTCTGATGCCTTGAGCTCTGACTGAGGGCAGAAACCTCAGAGTCTTTTCCGTACACATCAGATTGAAGTTTATTGATGTTTTCCTTGCTTTGCTCCACGGCCTTCTGCAGCTCTGCTGTCCGGCTCTTCTCAGAGGTCAGCTCCTGGCCAAGCCCCGACACCTGTGCCTTCAGCTTATTTTCTTCTGGTGCTTTTGTCCATTCTGAGGTGCCTCCTGACCTCAGTTACTCCTCCTGTCTCTGGCACGCCCTTTTTGCTGCCCAATCATCCGTGTTGGTCCGTCACTGTCCTGCACAGTTTTAATACAGAGTTGTTAAGGTCAGCATTCTTTTGCTCGCCCTCACTTTTCATCCGGGCTTAATGGGCGTCTTGTCACAGCTCTGTTAGCTGAAGCTGTCTGGAAATCTCCCTCGTGTAGTGAAACGGGCCTTGGATTTAACGCTCTCCGTCTCCGCTGCATGAGATCGTTTTCCTGCAGCACTGTTGACATTTTCAGGTTGTTGTTGTGGGTCCAGCTGCTGTAGCATTTGGTCAGGGTCACATCAAAGATGGTAGAGGGGAGAGCAGGAGTCCAGGTCAGCCTCGGCTTTCAGAGCAACCTGTAATCAAGCATAAAGAGAAAAAACAAAAACAAAACAAAAACAGACGAACAGGAAAATGATGTTGTTTTGGCTGTGTTATTCAGAGAGGGGAGAAACAACGGGACCAGGCCCTGTGTCAGCCTTCTCTCCCCCTTTTTTTGTTTTTTCTCACCATATAATCAACTCATAACCCACCAAGTTGACAGGACAACACAGGTACATGTTAAAATTCTTATCATCATGTTTAAAAGCCCAAAAAAGGAATTTTCTTTCATTCACTAATCACTTGTATTAATCAATCAGCAGAAAACATGTCACAAAGTGGGGACAAAGTGAGAGGTCAAGCTGTAAAATTTTGAGCCAAAGCTTGGCCTGTCTGTCATCCCAATTCTGTTAATCTATCCTTTTGCCGCTGTACTCAGGTTTCCAGGTTGAGAGAAATCCACGTGTATTAACACACTAAAACATTCACTTAGTATTTCTTTTCTGAAAACATCCACTTACTATTTCTTTCCTGAAAACATCCATTCACTTCATCTGCCTAGATTTTACTCTGTCTCTCTCTCTGGGTGCATACTTCACACAGTCAGGCAGTTGCCTTTTATGGGCATGCAAAGTTCCTGTCACACACACACAGCTACTCACCCCCAGCAGCTGCAAAGCCGTCTTCACGTCCTCTCTCCACACTCTTAGCCACAATCCTCCGTCCTCAATATGAATGTATAAAACCAGTAATAATTATCCCTAAAAACACGCCCTCAAGAAAATTCACTGTATTTAGTCATTTATTCATACTCACTGCGACAAATGCAATTCATGTAAAGAAGATCCCCTGTATGTGAAATTTCAATTCGGCACGACCCTGAAATAAGCATGCCTTTTATCTAAGTAAAATGAAATTACTGCACCACATCTAGTGCTGAAATTCGTGCTTGATCACACCCTATATTATGATAAAACCAAAAGTAAATCAAATGTAACTGCTTTTTGACATGGTCCTGGGTCGGTGACCCAGCGCTTTAAGTTTATTATTATCATTTTCCAATTTATTATCATTATTATTATTGTTTGAGTTCTACGTGTTATATTCGGTCTGCCTCTGAGTCTGCGTCTGTATCTGTCTGTCTATGGTGTCACCCCGTCTGTTTGTAAATCTGTTTGTTTAGTTCAATGTCTTGTCTGGTTCCATGTGTCTGAGTTTCCTGTTTTATTGTGAAGGTCTGTGTCGTATGTGAGTGTGCTCAGTTTACGTTTCCCAGCTGTGATTTCTCCCAGGTGTGTTCCCCTCCTGTCTCTCATCCCTTGATTACTGCCATCTGTGTATTTAAGCCCTGTGTTTCTCTGTGTCAGTGTCGCGTCGTACCCTCAACTTGCTGTGTGTTTGTAATGTCCTGTCCTCCAGCACCTCGGTTTAGAGTTTTGTTTTTGTAAGTTTTATTTCGTGAATCATTCCTCCAGCAATAAAGCTGCGTTTTCAGTTTATTCCCATCTCCAAGAGTCCTGCTATTTTGGGTCCTCCACTTCTGCTTGCCTGTGACACAGCCAAACATGACACTGATATTATTGAACTGAAACAAGAACCACTTAAAAATCTTATAAATTCTGCTTCACACCACAAAACTGAAACAAATCACCCCCGTATTTATTACTCAATCTTACCCTGCTGACTGAAGTGCCGGTCTAAATCATGCACGATTTGTCTCTTCTATATCAAAACCCAGCCAAACATCAAACATTCACCATAGTCATTCAAAACTTTATTTGTAATATTATAATCAGCAAAATCAGCATCTTAATTACAGGCATGTATCATTGTTTGCAAATCATAATTATAAAACTCAATAACACGCTAAACAGGAAGTGAAAGTCCTCTGTGTGCTTCACAGCAGCCACCTCATTTGCATGTTCACACACCGTCTAAAAATAGCCTCGTTTCACACCCAACTCTATTATTTTATATTACAAAGACGTCTTATATTTACAATCACTCTCAGGCCTGACAGCTTTAGCGCCTACACAATTTTGACAAATTTAAGTTAACGGGTCCAACCGAAGAAAGTCCAACTTTTTTGTAATCAATTAACCAGTATCTGTCCAACAGTTTCTGGCCTCATCTCTAAAGTCCCTAACTCAATTTAAAAGTGTCCGACACCCAAGGTCCAACCTTTGCTGCCCAAAAAATCACAGATACCATTCCAAACGGTAAAGTGGTCCAACCACTAGTTATTCTGGAGTGCCCCAAGCTCCACAGTGACCAACTGACCATCCCTCAAAGAGGACAAGGCCTAGGCGTCCCCGGCCTTGGCAAGTGTTACCTCTGAGCACTGCGCTTCTTAGCGGTCCCACCGCCGTTCTATAATAATTTATAATACTTTGAAACAACAGTCAACACCCCAAAACAAGAGTATGACTGACGCAGGTCCAACCTTATGACCAATGGGGCCTTTAACCCACAAAATGACCAACTCAGGTCCAACCTTATGACCAATGGGGCCTCTAACCCACAAAATAACCAATTCCCTATCAAACTACTTGGGCCTCTAACCCAATTTCACTGTTTTCCTTTTCCTTGGGCCTCTAACCCAGTACTGTAACTTACAAACTTCCATTATCATTACTTCAACTTTCAATTCTCATGAGATTTTTTCATCAAAATCAAAACAGACATCTACCAGTAATTTCAGTGAGTAGACTTTAATTTTATCATGTCCAATTTTGCACACTTTGGAAATAATTCAACATCTTGCAGGAGCTTTCCTCTCCTCAGGAACTTTCTGCAGGAGGGGGAGATACAGGAGAGGTGGAGGAAGATCTCAGCCTGGGCGTCTATTGTCTCATGTAGTCTGGAAGATGAGTGGATGGTGGGGTTGGGTGGACTGTCCCGGGCTCTATGGGGCCGGGGGGCGCTGCTGCGCCTGGGCCCCCTTTCCCTGGCGGGTCGCGGAGTATGGGAGTGCCTACTGGGGTCAGCGGGGGAGCTGGCCCCAGGGAGGGGTCACCTGCCCCTCCCTTCTTTCCCTCCCCATCTCCAGCTGCCTCCCTCTTCCCGCTCCACCACAACCACCCACACATGCAGGGCCTTGGAGTAGGGGTATGTCACCAGGGTGCAGGGGAGGCTACCCCCCCCCCCCGTCCCCTTCTGGCTGCCTCTGCCTCAATTTTATCCCACAACTTAGACATTCACGTTACTCACACTCTCATTACACATACATATAGGATCTCGGGGGTGGGCACGATACACGGAGTCCAAATTACCATCAGGGTGTACACCTCACCCCTGGCGTCGTTGCCCACCTCTCAATTTTGAATACACGTAGACATTGAGGGCTATCAGGAGGGACCATGCGCTTACCTGCTACTCTCTGGCAGGTAGCTCCATGCCCTCCTGGGTTTTAATTGCACCTTAGAACACACATGCATCAACACTACAATGAGCGGGTGGAGGGAGGTTTGGAGTCTTCTCTCACCCCCGTTCTCTGCGGCCTGCTGGAGTGGGGGGGCTAGGAGGAGTTGGCCGTCCGACTGCGGTCTGGAGTGTGGGGCCTCCCTGCTGCTGCGGAGTCGGGGCGGTCTGCCTCTCCCCACCGCAGGGAAAAGGGTAACACCACCTGGGTCTGGGTGCAGTTCCCCCCTCCAGGGGCAAGGGTACCTAGACCCGGTTCGTAGAGTACGCTTGGGGAGTGTGATCGTGTGTACAGCGTCTCTTTATGTCTGTCTCCACATTGGTTGAGTGTGGAGTAAGTGCATATGAGAGCATGAGGTTGGGAATGGATGTTTGTGTCTGTGTGTGCCTGTATGTCTGTGTCTATATGTCAGGTTGGGTATCAGACGCCACCTCTCTGGGGACATCTCAGGCCCTCCAAGGTTTGGAGGCCTATCTCCACCCACCACCACTTCCCCTGCCAGTGGCGGACTCCCTCAGGTGTCGGTGCGTTGGTGGTTCTTTGTGTCTGGGGGTGGGCGTCCGGGTACACACCGGCTCACTCCTTGGCAGCCGCTTATCGGGGCCTGGAGCCTGGGGCTCGCTCGGGCCACTTCGGAGGTGGGGTGCCCCCGGCCTCTCGGCCTGGGGCTCGGTCACTCAGGCACAGCTGGCTGCCGGCGGAGCTCACGGGCGCGTCACTGCAACTCCCCTTGGCTTCTGCTCCGCGGCTGCTGAGTGAGCCCTCATCTGGGACTCTCCTCAGCTCTTACTGGGACAGTGGCGCAGCTGCCCCTCTGTTGGTCTTCCTTGGTCTCTTGTGTTCTGGGGGCCTCTGGATGTCTGGAGTTTTGATCTCCTCCATACCTGCTTCATACCCTGGAGGACGGGGCTGTGGCTCCCCACACTCCCTAGCAGATCGTTACATGGAGAAACCTTTGGAATGCAAGCATGCTGATCCACACAGGTATGCACACAGGTGTACACACGGGTATTCACAGACGCGGACTACAGCTTTCTTGGCTGCTGCCTCAAAGCACATTGTGCGCTGTCTATCTTGCGTGCTGCACAATATCATTTATTATTTAGTATCTACTGATATCTACTGCTAGCTAGTTTATTGTGATGGTGCTGTTTTTTTTATTATGTTGCTCTTTGTTGTTTGCTTTCTCTTCTGTTTTGTTTCTCCATACAGGTGACCCAGGTGTTTTGTTTTTTTTGTTTGTTTGTTTTTTTTTCTTTCTTCCCCCCCTTCTCACCGTCTCTTCTCCCCTTTGGTTTTCTTTCTCTCCCTCTCTTTCTTTCATTCTTTCTCCCTGTCCTATCCCCCAGTCATGTCTGTCCCATTTGTAGCAACTGAAAACAAAATAAATTCATAATTATAATAAAGGTCAATCAAATGGACCAATATGGCAAGGCCATGATGATCCACTTGGTAAAATAAATCCGCTTGGCATCTTTCTTGGCCTTAAGACAACAATTCTGATGGCTAAAGATCCAAACGGGACACAAAAAAAAAAAAAAAAAAAAAAAAAAAAAGGAAATGATTCAACAGGTAGTGCCTTACCTTTGTATAAGCCGGCTTATGCCCACTCACGTCAGACCACTGGCTTGTGCCTGTCCGTTCGACAACCTCGGACCGTCTAAACCTCCAACTTCCACCCCAATACCACAGGACGAGCCCCCAAACTGTTACGGATTCAAATATTGGGGATGGATACAAGAGGAAAACCAAAATAACAACACTGGTCTGGCCGGGTTGAGTCAAACGATGATTTTAATGTACACGCGTGGGAGATGGACACCGTACGCAGACAGCATCAGATATCAAAATGGTGGAGCGTTGATCAAACTCTTATAGCCTCTAGTGGCCCCCACCTAATCATAAAAGCCTAAACATTGACATTCTTTCTCTCACACGGCGCCTAAGCTACGACCTTGGCTCCCTGTTTATCTGCTCCTGCTGAGATGGGGCAGAAAACCTCTCCGGTATGCTCTGTTCTTTTCTAATCAGACAAATAAGGCGATGACTTTCTGCGAACAGTATTTCTTATAACTCAGCAGTATAATGCATCGTAAAACAATATCATTCATTCACAATAAATCAGCAGTCTAATGTAATGCAAATCAGTTTAACAAATGTAATAGTTATCACCTTCTTCTAATTCAGGAGAATAATGCAAACTAAAACTACATAATAATTCACAATCTTTAATTAGGGGTCTAACATGGCATAGGTAATATTATAATCCCACATGACTCAAAAGCAATGTAGTAACATTTTTATTTTTTTAAAAAAAAGAAACAGAAAAAGAAAGCAAGACCATCAATCAACTCAGACTGTATTTTGACACAGTTTACAAGGCATTAATATTTCAAACATACATTTATTCTTCATTATTTTTATATTTGCTAATGAATGGATGAATACCACAAAATAAATCATGATGTAACGATGTTAAAACAATCCTGAATGACCTGAAGGTAAAACTCATGAACTGGAAACAGAAGCATACAAATATGTTTTTGATCAGATGCTGCCCTCCAGTGTTGCAAAGAAAAACTGCAGAAATTACAAATAGGAGTGCTCAGAGCAAATAAGAAGTATTTTAATAGATGTCAAATATTCAGTAACATCCACTTTTCAAACCATCACTATTCCTCTGTGCATATAAAAAAGTCTTCTGATTCTATTTTCAGTGCTTTTATTAATCAAATCTATACTAAGTTATTATATGATTGCTGAGTTTGCTGTAATTTGTGCATCAACTTGATTTCTCTAGATCAGAATATTTGCAGTCAGCAAACAGATTATCAGGGTCACCAGAGATGTCAAGAGGCCTGGAGAGCTGCTTGCTTTCATTCTTCTTTCTGTTAGAAAACAACCAAAATCTACAGTGAATTGAAACTTGGCTCATGAATCCAATTGTCACAATCCACTGATTATGCAGCTGTATCATCTACAAGACTGCCAATGTTGTACAAATGTTACCTGTGTTCAATACTAGCGGTCCCAATGAGATGCCTTCACTGTCATGGTAGGAAATAGCCCTCACCACTCTTGCATGGTAACCTGGGTAGCAGTGCTGTGGAAAGCAGAGTGATTTCAGCAGATGAAGGAATCCAATAAGTGGTATGAAAGATTTTTTCCCAGTGTTAATACAAATCGTTATAAATAGTACGTACAGCTGTGCAGTTATTGTGTCTCAAAAGACACAGGTGGACCTGGCAGTGCAGGTAGATAGATGAAAAGTTGGTAAAGGTGAACATCCTGAATGAGAAACGGGCTACGGTGGAGACGCCGTTCTGAAGCAGCTCTACTGTGCCATCTGCTGGATTAGGACACCTAGGTAACAGCATAATGTGAAAGTTGCAGTGTTAATGTGCAAACAACTTAGTTATGATAAGAAGATGATTAAGTTCACCCATCAGAAAAGAAAAGTTAAGGCAATGTCTTTACTGTGTGGTGATCAGATCCCAGCGCACGGGGTAGCTGGCATCATTAACAGGCGTTGCCCAGCAAGAGTCCAGGATAGTGGAGATCTGCCGCTCATCGATTCCCTGCGTCTGAACCTCAATGTATAACCTCTCATCTAATTCCATTTCTAAATTTCTGTTTCTGGTCAAAGGGAAGTGGAAGCCAGGGTCCCGGTAGGGTATCATCCTCAAATGATAATGGCCCAGACCAGATGGAAGTCTCTTGTTCACAATGCTACAGGAAAACATGATAAAACAAGATGTTTTCAGGATTTGGAATTCATAAAGCGGTCAGGTGTGTGTGCAGTTTGTAGCAAAATATATACATAAATATGTAACACAAATGAGGGAAATACACAATTAATGCATTAATAGAAAAGCACTCTAACTCTTAAGTAAATTTATTATAAACAGCAGTACAAAGATAGGGTGATACAGCCTAGAAGAAATTACATATAAAAGTGTTCAACCACCAATTAGAACATATTGCAGATAGTAATTGGAAATGATCAAAACAAATTAAGGTGACAGAGTGGGTGTACAAAAAAATGAGCACATTAGAATAATGTTTTTATTAAGCAGGTAGGACGAATGTTTTTAAGCATCCAACTAACAATTTGAAATTCCTTCATTAGTTCTTGATTCCAACAACAGTCACTTTAACGTTAATAACCTCAACCTCATTGCTTTACTGTACTCTTAATGCACTGTGATTAGAATTCTTGCCTTGCCTTTCACAGATGCACATCACTATAATGTTATATAATACAAAGGCTGCAGAAGCAGTTGCCTCCTGTATCCTGCAGTCTTACCATTAAAAGTGCAGCCTGTTGATCCATGGTCTGTCCGGAAGGCCCAGCGACCTGGTTCATTGACGTTGCTGCCAAGGCGAAAATTTGAGTTACTCCCTGATGCAGCACTGGTGAATGATCCAGGGAGGACATAATAGTGAGTGGAGTCGATTGTATCATAACCAGCCTGCAAATGTGAGTCACAAAAATATGATTATTGCATTTAGAAATAATGAATGTTTTTTCATTAGTAAATATGCAGAGTATTGACTATAGTAGGTCTGACCTGAATTCTCAGTGTTGTTGAGGCTATTATACCGTAGTTCATCAGCACAAATGAATAGTGGCCTCCAGAGATCAGCACAGCTTGGACAGTAGTGCGCTGGAAAATATGAATTCAGTTATTATATGTTCTGTTTGATCAGTGTTCTGCTGGATTTACACCTAATTTTGTTATGATACACTTTTCATGTATCACTTTATCAAATGTATTAGTTCATAAGACATTAAGTTGTGCTTCGGTTAGAATGATCTAGATTTCAGATAAATACTATTAACTACCTTAGTTTGTTAGTATGAAATGCTTTATGTAATCTTCTGGTATCACTTTAAAAAAAAAAAAAAGCTCAATATTCAAAAATAATCTTTGTATGAAATATATCACATGAATTTATGTCTTTATGTCTGGAAGGTGACACTAGATTACACTAACCTACTGTTCCTGAATTAGTAAAGTAGGCAACAGACTTTCACGTACACATCACACATAAGCACATAATTTGATTCCAAATTTTGGAAGCTGACTTACTGTTCCACTTGTGGGATAATAGGCCACCTCAAACCAAGTTGCAACAAAGACCCAGTTGGCATTAAAGTTCAGTCCTGGAAAGTATTGATTGATGTCTTGTGTAGCTTGCTGGAGAACACTGCCACTGGTGTATTGTTTGTAGTAGATCTGACCATTTCCTCTGTTGTCTAAATCTGTCCAGAATGGAGCGGTGATGTCTCTGATACGTTGTGGGAACCTCTGACTTGTAAAGTCCCTTAGTGGACCAGTAAATGTTAGGTGTCCATTATGATTGACCTGAAAAAAATAGAAAAGAAAAAGATTTCCTGTCACAACATCTAGATGAACAGATTTGGATTTTGTTTTGCAAACCACATTTTATATTGTAATTAGTGGCAGGAAGTTTAATTAGACAGCTAAATATTTTTATGGTACAAATGTAGTAAATGAATTGTTCCTGTTAATTTTACATACATAAATGCTGTTATATGTCCTCCCAAAATAGAAAAAAGGTCTTAGCAGGGTAATCGGTGGAGAACTTCCATCATCTACCGCAGAGCTTACAGTTCCAGATGTTGGGTAAAGAGGTCCTAATAAGCAATTAGGTAGATCATGACAAAAAGATAGAAAAGGCCTGTATGGTTAATATTCTGCAAACATAAATATAAAACATATTCATCACAGGCTTTCAGTCTTTACTCCTCTGTGAAATGTGAGGCTGATATAAATTGAGGATAAAGCATTAAAAGTCAAATCTTTAGAGTTTTGAAAAGATACTTACTGACAGCCTGAGCAGTCACTACACCTGTACATGAAACAAAACACGGATAAATAAAATTATGACAAGTTTTTTAAGATTGTAAGATTTTATTTCTGATCCAAAAAATTCAAGTCATCACTTAGGCAAAAATAAACACACCATAAAATGGATTAAAGGAACATAAATACAATTACTAACCTGTCATTCCCAAAAACAGCACAAAAAGCACGATTTGACCCGTCATTTTGTCAAATCAGATCTCTTCATTAAAAAGGGAAAAAAAAAATTTAATTTATAACCTAAGTGCAGAGCTAAATTCAGATGAATCTGTTGAATCTTGATGTAATATTAGTTGTGAGTCTCTCATGCTCATTTGAGACTGCAGGGGACACATAAGGCTTTATATAGTTGGGGATATTTACCTAGGAAATGTAATCAAATACTCCATCAAAGGATATTTAGAGAAGAATGATGTCAGTTACCGTCACCATGGTTAATAGTCAAGCAGTAACTTTAACAACGATAGATACAGATCTCAGACAAAGGGTTTACTGCTGACACAGTAAATCATTCTCAAACTATTAGTGATGATAAACACAGTGTTTACAGTCAGGAAGAGGGAGTGAAGGAAGAAAAAATGTTTTTTCCTCATTAAATTTGGTGCATGAAGAAAATCGAGAAGCTCTGGCATCTTCTTGTCCATGTTGACTATACAAAACAGAAACTCCAGCTGTAGTGTTTGTAACTGCAGCTATTCTGTAATGTCAGATATTTCTCATTTTACTTGAGGAAAATTTCATCCAAATAACAGCAGAGGCAAAAGCTGCTGCACCCAGGCAGTCAACACTTGCGGGTTACAAAAAATGAATGTTAACACTTATTAAATTCTTAGAATCAATTGTGGGTGGACTGATGTCTGATATCACCTCACATTTCTTCTTCTGCACCTCCTTATATAGAGATGACCCTTTTGCAGGCAAGACTCACACTGCCAATACCTGCCCTGTCAAGGATCTGGTTCATCAACCCAGCATTTTAAGTTATTCTGTATTTGGTTCTTTCTTTGGTTTATTGTTATGTTTAATAAGTTTATACAGTTTAGTCTTGAGTTTAGTTCTTTTTCATGTTTCTGAGGTCATTTGTATTTCTGGTTTATGTTTTCTTGTCTTTGTCTCCTATTTATGTGTCCTATGAGAGTCCATCATGTCCTCTGTGTATGTTTTCCGGTTTGTGTCTCTCGCCCTTTGTGTCGTAGTGGTCCGTCTGTGTTTCATTTCCCTCTCTGTCGCTCTCCATGTCTTAGTCATGTCTTTGTGTTTTGTCTCTATCTGTTCCCATGTTCCCCTCCTTATGTTTTTTGTCTCTGCAGTCTGGTGTGGACTCTCGTTCTCCTTTCCTCGTGTCAAGTTCCTACATCTTAGTCATGGTCTCAGTGTTACTTCCTGTTTTTGTTTTTTTACAGTCTCGTCCTGCGTTCAGTGTATTCAGTTTTACTTCCCCTGTGTCATCATGTCTAATTCATTCCTGCTGTGTTCCTAATATGTTTCCACTGACCGTGTCTTTCCTCATGTGTATATATTGTGTCAGCTTCCCCTTTTCCCTTGTTTATATGTCTCCATGCCTCAAGTGTTTGGGGATTTCCAGGTGTTCCAAGTTTAATGAATTTACTTTTCCCAGTTTAGGTTTTTGTGATTACTTTCTGTTTAGTTGGTTTTCTTGTTTGTTTAATATTTTTTAAAAATCTAGTTTTGCCTCTTCTCATCTGCATTTTGGATCCTCTGACATTGCAGATCGTGACATGCCCATGTTTTGGACTGCATTTGAGGGCCACATCCACATCAACATAACAGGTTTGGGTCCAGAGAGCATTGTTTAAACACCAGTGCTCATCATGCTCATTCCTGTATAACTACAGTCTACTAATCTTCTGACGGACGCTTTCAGAAGGATAATATGTTTTCATAATCGGGGTTTCCAGTGGTTTAATGTTTACATGACAGGGGTCAGAAACACAATGTACTTGGAGCAGAAAACATTTTTTATTGTCCAGGAAGGAGAATGAAAATACCCAGGATTGGTGGAAGCTGAACATTCGATCAAACTCCTAGTGTTATCAAGCCAAGCCTTTTTTTGTTTCTAGATAAAGTTTTCATGTCTTAAATGTGCCACTGGATCCTCAGACAAAAGAGCACAGGCGTCGTTTATGATCAGTATGAATCAACATTTTACCACTGACATGTTCACTGTGCCAGGGTTCCTGGGTCGATGACCCAGTGTTTTCAGTTTTGTCACATTTAGGTTATGTTGCCACATCAATGTTCTCATTTCCTGTTTTTTCCCCGTGTCAGCTTGTCTCTTGTGTCATTAGTCAGATTATGTTCAGCCCTGTACTCACCTGTTTCCAATCATTGTCATCGTTCAACCTGTGTATGTAAGTTCCTCGGTTTCACCAGTTCTTTGTCGTGTCATTGATGTTGATTTTGATGTTCGTGTGATGTTGTCCTTCCCGTGTGTTCCCTCAGTTCAGTCAGCCATTCAGTGATCCAGCCAGTCAGTGTCCGTTCACCCTCTTTTCATCTGCTCCTTATAATAAACCTTCACCAGTCTTCACTTACCCGTGAGTCCTGCGTTTGGGTTCCTTCTTCCTCGCCTCCACACAACGCCTGACACACTGATTGTGAAACGTGACAGCAGAGATGGCACACTGTGTGTAAAATTCCAAAAGTGAAAATCCTTTCCTTATGAATTAATGCATGTGTAAAGTGTAGTAAATTTCTGTCATTTGATACACAAAGAGGTGTTTAGGAGGGTTATAGAGTTAGTTATGTACCCATTTGGTGGTTACATGTTTTGATATTTACATGTTTGCACATTTGAATGTTCACACCTGCACTTTCAAACCAGTAATAAGTATGTGTTGAATCTACCTCATTGTTTTCCCTGCATTTATCCGAATATAGGATTTCCTGGCTTCTGAGTGGCCAGTGAAGTCTCATGAGGGCCAGATACAGGAAGTGTTTTTGTTGTTGAGGTGTGCGGTTTGGCCTGTCAGCTGTGGTTGGATGGGAAACACACTCAAATCAAAACACTTGTTGTTTTGATTTGCTACATAAATAAATTTGAATTGAATTACATTAAATTACAAACTCTAACTCCTGGAAAACTGAAATTGCCATTTTAAAGGCTTTTAACATTTAAAGTATTTTATAATACAAAGAATGGTGGATTTTCCCTTCTGTCGAACAAGATGACATTTTTAGTGTCTTTGTAAGCTTTGTAAGCGGCTGCATACTAACTTTTACTTGTCTTTTGATTTATTTTGTTTTTTTCTTTTATTTTGTTGTAAAGAACTTCAGGGTCTCTAGGATGGGAAACAAGTCTCCTTCAGTTACTGCACTCAAGCAGATGGATAACAATTTAAGGTAAAATAGCACAAAATCCTGATCCTGTTTCAAAACATAACCCATGAAACGTCCTGATGCACGCTCAATCATCCAGGTAAGTAAATGCCCAAAAGTTGATTCTGTTCATCTGGATGTAGCGTCTTCAGTGGGAGAAACGTTTTGTCACTCATCCAAGTATTCAAGATACCATAAGTAAAAAACAAAAATGTGGGCCTTGTGCAGGTTGCGCGGCTCCTTTTGGGTACATTCCTCCTTTCATTCTTTCATTTTCATTTACTGAGAAATGAAACTAATATCAATCACATATTAATCATAAACAATTTATCAGAATAAACAATAGCTTTGATAGGAATAACATGAAATGTCCTGGCAGCAATGATGACAATGGGATGTGGATAATAATTGTTTCTCTTATGTATTTAGGTCAGCAATTATTGCACAGCATTAGCCTACTTAGAGTAAGAACAGGTTTAAAGCTGTGTGCAGGCTCAACCTATTCATTACTCCACCATCAAGTTGGCTTTCACCCAACCCAATCATTCCTGGCTTCCAGTCAAAGTTCACCCAGTGCAGTATTTACACATCTACAGTTCCAGCACTCATATAATTAAGATAAGATAAGATAAGATAAGACAAGATAAGATAAGATAAGATACCTTTATTAGTCCCACAAGTGGGAAATTTAATGTTAAGGCTGCCGACCTATTGCATGCAATGGCGGCGCCATCTTACCCTCCGACCATACATGCATTACACAAAAACATCACATGGGGAAGACAATTAGAAACTGAACGTGACATTGGTTGCTTCACTTGCAGTGCTTGTGTTGAAATCCTGAGAAAAGTTCATGTGCTAGCCAGCCACGTGATCTTATCAATGGAAATATCACGAGAGAGTGCGACAGATAACTGTTAAACATAATCACCATGTTGTAAATGAACAAACTAAGTAAAAGGAAATTTGTCAGGCAAACACACTGCCCAATATTCACATGGATCTGTGGATTCACATAAGTCATTGTGAATCTTGCCTTCAAATCACTGCCACTTTTCTGTTAAAGTATTATGAATGCCACAATCAAAACCTCTTCATGGGCAAAGCATCATTTAAGCAGGTGGGTCTAATGTTTTTACTCCTGTAACTGTAATCCAAGTTGATTTTCCCGGTATTTTCCTTTCCTTCATGAGTTCTTGATTCTAATAATTAACCATAGTAAGAATTTGTGGCCTGAATTTGTGGTGACAGCCCAATTTTTGTTGAGCAGGGAAGGAGGAAAAATGTCTTATAATAAATGCTATCAAGCCAAGCCTCGTCTTATTCTTAAATAGGTCATTATGTCTGTCAGGTTTATATTGTCGATTGTCATTTATGCTTAGAAATATCTACTCATATATGCTTAGAAGTATATAATCATTTGTAGATTGAAAGAATGTCTCATCCTAGGAGGTCTGTAACAACTCTGTGTAGCATGAAGAGGGGGGTGCGTTCACTCCTCTCCAGAGTGTTCTGGCATAGATCACACACCTCTTGGGATCATGAGCAAGGTTTTATCTTTTCTTGCTGATATATGGTATAGCAAACACATCTATATCTGTTTTACTCTAAATGCCTTTTGTTTAGATGAACTGCTGGACTTCCAGACCACACACACACTTACACAACGCACAGGCAAGGTACTCTTTGTGTGTATGTAGACGTCATATGTTAATGAACCTATGTATATTCATGTAACCTCAATAAAAGAGCAGTGTTACGGGGGAGCGGACGAGAGCGACTGGGGTCAAGTGAAGGAACGGCGTTTGTCCAGTTCTCTCCCATGCACGAGAAACAAAAACAACTTTGCCTACTCGTCTTGCTTTGCTGTGTAGTTAAATTGTCTTGAACGTTCCAGCGAATAGGTTTAAGCTACAATGTCTTAAAGGTAACGCTTGCAACAAACAAGCACAGATGCGCTTAACAATCAATGAGCAACGATTAAAGCTATGTTATTTGGGAGATCATTCCTACTGTCAGTTTAGAATCATAAGCACAAATGTTTTAACAGATGAGTCACTGATTTGTGGAATTGTGACAGCAAAGATTGCATATTGTATACAAATAGCTTTACTCCAAAAATAAACATGGATAAAAATCCATAACAGTATTGCGGGTTGCAGCTGGCCGCCACCCGGCATTGTGTGCCGGGTGGCGGCCAGGAGCGGAGGCCCTGGCGGACTGACCCCCGGCTGCCAAGACTGGCAATAGGGACATGGAATGTCACCTCTCTGGTGGGGAAGGAGCCTGAGTTAGTGCGTGAGGTTGAGAGGTACCGGCTAGATATAGTTGAGCTCACCTCTACACATGGCTTGGGCTCTGGAACCAGTCTCCTGGAGAGGGGCTGGACTCTGTCTCAGTCTGGAGTTGCCCCTGGTGGGAGGCGGCGGGCTGGGGTGGGTATCCTAATATCCCCTCGGCTTGCTGCCGGTACGTTGGGGTTTTTCCCGGTGGACGAGAGGGTTTTTTCCCTGCGCCTTAGGGTCGGGGAACGGGTCCTGACTGTCATCTGCGCTTATGCGCCGAGTGGCAGTTCAGAGTACCCAGCCTTCTTAGAGTCCCTGGGGGGGGTGCTGGAGGGTGCTCCACCTGGAGACTCTGTTGTCCTGCTGGGAGACTTCAATGCTCACGTGGGTAACGACAGCGAGACCTGGAGGGGCGTGATTGGGAGGAACGGCCTCCCTGATCTGAACCCGAGCAGTGCTCTGTTATTGGACTTCTGTGCTAATCACAGTTTGGCCATAACGAACACCCTGCAAGGTGGTTGGTGCCTGCCGTGGTGGTAATCCCCGAACCAAATGGTGGACACCAGAGGTGAAGGGAGCCACCAGGCTGAAGAAGGAGTCCTATCGGGCTTGGTTAGCCTGTGGGACTCCGGAGGCAGCCGACAGGTATCGACAGGCCAAGCGGAATGCGGCTCGGGCAGTGGCTGAAGCAAAAACTCGGGTGTGGGAGGAGTTCGGAGAGGCCATGGAAAAAGACTTTCGGACTGCCTCGAAGAGATTCTGGCCGTCAGACGCCTCAGGAGGGGAAAGCGGTGCTCCACCTGCACTGTGTATAGTGCTGGCGGAGCGCTGCTGACGTCGACTGAGAAAATTGTCAGGCGGTGGAAGGAATACTTCGAGGACCTCCTTAATCCCACTGACACGTCTTCCGAGGAGGAAGCAGAGTCTGGGGATGAGGGGAATGACCCGCCAATTTCTGGGGGCGAGGTCACTGAGGCAGTTAAACAAGTCCTTGGTGGCAGAGCCCCTGGTGTTGATGAGGTCCCCCCCGAGTTCCTGAAGGCTCTGGACGTTGTAGGGCTGTCCTGGTTGACACGCCTCTGCAATGTTGCGTGGAGATCAGGGGCAGTACCTGTGGACTGGCAGACCGGGGTGGTGGTCCCCATCTTTAAGAAAGGGGACCGGAGGGTGTGTTCCAACTACAGGGGGATCACACTCCTCAGCCTCCCTGGGAAAGTCTATGCCAGGGTGCTGGAAAGGAGAGTTCGTCCGTTAGTCGAACCTCGGATACAGGAGGAACAATGCGGTTTTCGTCCTGGTCGCGGAACACTGGACCAGCTCTTTATCCTCTCCAGGATACTTGAGGGTGCATGGGAGTTTGCCCAACCAGTCTAAATGTGTTTTGTGGACTTGGAGAAGGCATTCGACCGTGTCCCTCGGGGTGTCCTGTGGGAGGTGTTGCGGGAATATGGGGTGTCTGGCCCATTGCTACGGGCCATTCGATCCCTATACAACCGTTGCAAGAGCTTGGTTCGCATTGCCGGCAATAAGTCGGACTCGTTCCTGGTGGGTGATGGGCTCCGCCAGGGCTGCCCTTTGTCTCCGGTTCTGTTCATAATTTTTATGGACAGGATTTCTAGGCGCAGCCAAGTGGCGGAGGGCTTTCGCTTTGGTGGCCTCAGAATCACATCTCTGATTTTTGCAGATGATGTGGTTCTGTTGGCTTCATCGGGTGAGGGCCTCCAGCTCGCACTGGAACGGTTCGCAGCCGAGTGTGAAGCAGCGGGAATGAGGATCAGCACCTCCAAATCTGAGGCCATGGTTCTCAGCCGGAAAAGGGTGGAGTGCCCACTCCAGGTCGGGGATGAGTTCCTGCCCCAAGTGGAGGAGTTCAAGTATCTCGGGGTCTTGTTCGCGAGTGATGGGAGAAGGGAGCCGGAGATCGACAGACGGATTGGGGCTGCAGCTGCAGTAATGCGGACGCTGCACCGGTCCGTCGTGGTGAAGAGGGAGCTGAGTGTAAAAGCGAAGCTCTCAATTTACCGGTCGATCTACGTCCCTACCCTCACCTATGGCCACGAGCTGTGGGTAGTGACCGAAAGAACGAGATCGCGGATACAAGCGGCAGAAATGAGCTTCCTCCGAAGGGTGGCTGGCCTCTCCCTTAGAGATAGGGTGAGAAGTTCGGCCATCCGGGAGGGGCTCAGAGTAGAGCAGCTGCTGCTCCACATCGAAAGGAGCCAGCTGAGGTGGTTCGGGCATCTGACAAGGATGCCCCCTGGGCGCCTCCTGGGTGAGGTGTTCCAGGCATGTCCCACCGGGAGGAGGCCCCGGCGCAGACCCAGGACACGCTGGAGAGATTATATCTCTCGGCTGGCCTGGGAACGCCTTGGTATTCCCCCGGATAAGCTGGAGGAGGTGGCTGGGGAGAGGGAGGTCTGGGCCTCTTTGCTTAGGCTGCTGCCCCCGCGACCTGGCCCCGGACAAAGCAGATGGATGGGTTGCAGCTGGGTGCTAAAGATCAACTTGGCCTTCTACTTCAATAACAGAATGACTAAGTGAGATTTTATTCAGCAACACATTTTACTGTATGATCTTACTGGAGATAAAAAATAGACATTGTTCATAATCAGATTTTTATTACATATTATGAATGATTTGTGATACATTTAGGCGATTATTCATTAACTTTTATTTCAACTGATAAAACGAAGCAAAAATAATAATCATGTTATGATATTAAATTGTAGCTCAAACAGTAGGTACCCAGTTTATTGTACTTCACTTTGTACTATCACTTTATTTTGTAAATCCAAAGTAGTGTTGGTTGCGTTTCTGAGAGACAAGTATATGTGCACTAAATACTTTATTTAATCCTTGATTTGCCCTTGATTATACATTATTTTAATTATGATGTAGATTTAATTATAAAAATCTCACACAGAAACCAAGAACAAGTTAATCTTATCAACAAACAGTGAATGCAACAAGAAGGTTAAAACTTTAATATCACACATATTTTATCCCATTTAGATTTAAAGCCAACTTACTGCAAACCTTACCACAACTAAAGAAACACTCCTCAAGAAAGACAAAGACAACACTCCGATGAAAAATACCATTTAGAAGTGACTGAATAATGAATGATTTTCAAAATATGGATCATTTTTGATCTCCAGAGTTTTGGCGGTTTCTAGACTGGAATTTTGGGAGCAAATCGTTTGACCAGCAGGGTTACCAGCATGCTGGCTAGGATCAAACTGGCCAGCAGGGCCAGCAGAGGTGTCACCTGGCTTTGGCCACTGTTTAATTGCATCACTGGGTCTGCAAGAGAAGAACCAAAGTTTACATTTACTTTATCCGTGAACTTTATGAGATCAATAAGAGTGCAAGGTGAAGAGACATGAGAGCTTCAATGTACCTCTGCTACCTGGCCTTGAAACAAGCGGTCCAAGTGAGATGGATGAAGTGTCATGGAAGGATATATCCCTCCGAACTCGCCTGTGGTAACCCGGGTAACAGCGCTGAGAGAAAAAAAATGTTTATAGGCTTCTGCAGATTTAACAGTTTTTAAATTTATTAGGTAAAAATGAAAACCAATAAGAATTTAAAACAGTGGTACGTACAGCTGTGCAATTGTTGTGTCTCAAAAGACACAGGTGCACATTGCAGTGAAGGTAAATGGATGAATAGTTGGTAAAAGTAAACATCCTGAAGGAGAATCGGGCCTCAGTAGAGATGCCGTTCTGAATCAGCTCTACCGTTCCATCGGCTTCATTGGGACACCTGGAAGACAGGCAGACGTTTAAATATCCCACATTATAAAGCAAAGCAGCAGAATTCATTATGAGGAAGAATTGGTGGAGAAAAACCGAGGAGAGGTCTGTCTGGGGCTGATTCTTTCAAGTTTTTAATAAAGTATACTAAGACAAGGTGACACTGCAAACGTGCTCTTACTCTGCAGTAATAAGATCCCAGCGGACGGGGTAATTTGGCATGTTGACTGGTGTGGCCCAGCAGGAGTCCAAAATAGTGGAGATCTGGCTTTGATCCACTCCTTCTGTTCTCACCGCCACATATAACCTCTGATCTATTTCCATTTGTATGTTTGTGTCACTCCTGAATGGGAAGCGGAAGCCAGGGTCCTGGAAGGGGATCATTCTCATGCTGTACTGTCCTTGACCGATTGCAATCTTCTTCCTAATGATGCTACAAAAAACATAATAATACTACAAATGAGTTCATTATTAAATGATGAACATTATTAACATGCATGAACATCAAAAAGTGTAATGTTAATGTGCGGCAAAAATGACGTTCTCATTTTCATGTTTTTATTTTGTCTTATTGTCAGTATTGTGATCTTAAAGCACTATCTTTCAAAATAAGTTCCCAAAAGATGCCTGAAGTGCACATTTAATTACATAAAACACTGGAATATGTAAAAATCTAATCTAAGTATTGTATATAATGCATAGGAGATGTATTGTTACCTTTCTACAGGATTGATGCCCACGGCCATAGACAGGGCCTGATTCAGGGGGTATTCGCAGCAGAAACGCAGATTGATGCTCCTCTGGCGGCTGATAAGACTTCCATGAGGATCCACAAAACCCTGGACGATGTTCTCATACATGAAATGTGTTCCGTTGCTCTAAAATTAAAAAAACAAAACATTACAAATTGAATATGATGTCATTTATAATATAAATGACAAAACATGACATGTATAATAACAGTGACTATCCATAATATTTTGGTTTTATAACTGTACCCTGAGTGCTGTCCCACACAGATGGTTGTCATTGTCAAAGTGGAAAACCAGTCGACCATACTCAAGAGTCCCATTGCAGGATTCATCTCGGAGATGGAGGGCATCAGAGTGAAAGCCAGCCTCAAATAGCTGACAACGGGACACGGACATGGTGCCTGAACTACTGGCACAAGTGATGGTTGAGTCTGTTAATATAAGTTTAAAAAGAAGAATAAGAAAACAAATAACTAACAAATCCCATTTTTCTTGTACAAACTGCACTGCAGTACCATTGCCAATGACCCAAAAATAAAACAAGGTTTAAATAGGAGCTTCCTTCACCATAGCTTTCACTGTTGCCTCGGTCATGGTGTTCATCACAGAAGCAGCCATAGACACCGTCCTTCTTACCACACCACTCGTACTCTGTGCAGTCCAGCTGTTCACATGGGTCTGACTCCTCTGCAGAAGAAGAGTGACAGGAGTACAATAAAACAAAGCCAATCTTTCAAGAAAAACCTGTTAAGCTCTATCAAAAGACATCAAAAAGACATCACTTAATTATCCAGCACAAACTTACCACACAGTAAACCAGAGCGCCAGTCAGGGATGTCTAGCCCTAGAACAGAGCAGGTTTTCTCATAGGCTGAGACAGCAGAACACAGCATGCCATTGGCTGGAGTGTAGAGGCAGAGGTCATAGACACAGGAAGTGAAAAATGGCTCGGGGTCAGAGTGCAGGTGACAGGCTCTGAATGGACCGGTGGTGTTGGTGATGACACTGCAGAGTTGGGAGTATTCTTCTCTAAAGGTGCAGTCATTCAGTCCATCGCCACTTCTTTGATCAGTAGACCCACATCTGGAAAAGACATTATATGTTTAACACTTTGGGAAATTTTGTGTACTTTGGTAAAATGTCCTGTACATCTACACTCCCAATTCACACTCAACACAACGGTACATTTATTATTTTTACTGGGATGTAATATATAAGCTGTTGTCCTTAAATGTCCATAAAATCTTCTCATTCAAAGCAAGACATTATGTTATATGAGTTGATGAAGGTCAACAAGACTCTATTTTTGGAATATCCTAAAGAAGTTCCAAACAGCTCACCCTGGTTGGCTTCTTGTTGACTTCCAGCTCTGTCCAAACTCATTGTCATTTTGTGCCAGTGTGCCATTGGGTGAGACTTTGTCATCCCCAGAGTCGCCATTGAAGTTTCCACACATACCTGTGACTCTGTTTTGACGGTTTTGGGCGATTCTTACCAACAAAGTACTCTGGCCATCAAACTGGACCGCCAGGTCAAGTGCATCGACAACTATGTAGCTGCCTTCCCTTACCACCTGAGCTAAAGTTCTTGCAGAGGTGGGAAGAGACACTTCTCCACTATTTACCTAGAAGAACAAGCGTTATGAGAGACATGCAAAGTACCTGCTGTGAAGGTGTTCATATGAGCGAAACATAGAAAGCTTAGTATTTACCGTTACTCTTTTATTGGGTCCGATCCTGATGTGCACACTTTCTGGATGATTTGAGAGGTATATGTCCACTGCAGACACAAATGACACACGGTTGTTTCCACGGTGATTGTTGGTGGCTATCACCTGAAACTGGGTTTCATTGGTGCCATGGTTTGTGCTCTCAGCGATGATGTAGGAGCAAGTTCCCTGGAAATGAGCCACTGCTCCATCAAAGGTGATGTAGTGTGGATCCCCCCACACTGTGCAGGTGGACATGGCATCGTAACAGCCCAGCTGGCCGTCTCTGATGGAGCACTGTTGTGCAGGAGTGCAAGACGAGGCAGAACATCGCAGGTCATTTGGAGCGTGACATTCACATCTCTGTGAGCAACCGTCTGTCCAGAAGGACTCGCCAGCCTGTGTGAGAGAATGTAACAAAAAGAGGAAGAATAACCGCAGTTTATAGTAAAGCCTACCATGTATTTACTGTTGCCAAGCTGTCATTGTTAATTATCTGCGCAACTCATTTATGCAATTAAAACCTTTAAACTATATCCCTCTTTTATATAGCTCTATGGTTCTTTGTAGAACTTACATTATAGTAGAATCCATTATACTGGCAGCCACAGCGTTCCACTGGGACACAACTGGTTCCACTCCTGCGGTAGCCTTCGTCACAGAAACATCCCTCAGAGCAAGCCCGTTCACAGGTGGTATCATTACTGCTGGCACAGGTGTGGCCACAGTCAGTACCACACAGCTCATAATGGCTGTTGGCTGGACAGTCCAGTGCTAAAAAATCAAGAAAGCAAAAGATGGATGTCAGGTGGTTAAAAAAAACAGTCATGAAACTTAGACACCATATTTCAACACACTTACAAAAACAACAACAAAAAAGAAGCATTTTATTTTCTTGTGCTTGATACTATATCAGCAACACAATGGCAGGTTCACTCACCGCAGGTGGTATTTTGTCTCCAAGGGTAGATTCGAACATTAGCAGACTGACAGGCTCTAACATATGTTTCAAGAGCCCTGCAAAGGAGGTCATGACCTCGATTTCCTGCCACACACACGTCAAACACACAGTCGTTGAAATATGGTGCACGGTCCACCTTATCATGGCAGAAACTGAAGGGGCCATCAGCTGCCTGGATCACCTCACATTGATCTCTAGCGGGCTGTTCATTGGGACATCTCGGACATGATGAGCCGCATCCATCACTGCAGGTGTAGTTTCCTGGGACCTTCCAGGCTCTCCCAAACTCATCTGGAGATGCGACTGTTATTCCAGATGGGGTGTAGAAGTCATCATTTGAATTTCCATTGAAGTTTCCACAAAGTCCACATGTTTTTCCCCTTTTGATGAGAACAGTAAGATAAAACAGATTCATTGGTTTTACTGTGGGGAGGATTATCAATCTTATGGGACACCCCAAAAGACCATTCTGAGCCAAATAAAATCCTGTACATTCGAATTATGTTATAAAAGTGTGGTAGTGCACAACTATGAACACTTTTAAAGGTGTGAGTGTGTGAGTAATTGCAACACCAGCTGATTTTGAGCGAAGATGAATGGCAGATACCTGTAATTTGGAGGCACAGTGATAGAAACTGTACTCCATCCATCGTATATGACGCTTAAGCCAAAATCAGTGCGGACAATTGTTCGAGATCCACTGGCAAAGATAGATACTCGACTTCCATTCAAGAGAATTGGTACATTCTGTGTTATTCCATTTACCTGGGACATTGGAAGAACAATTTAGGAAAGCCAAAAATATTTAATTTTATTCATATGCCCTTTATCCGTAGTCATATGTCAGCACTAAACAAATGTAATAGCAGCACAATGACCAACAGCACATGGCAATTATTTACCAAGGGTCTCTCACATTTGGTTATTTTTTATTACTGTCCCTACAAGTGTAAGTGATAGCTCATTGTTAAAAATAAATTCAGTGAGGCTCTCTAGTGAAGAAATTGAAGTTTCCAGACTACTTTCTCTTTAACATTCCTTTACAGCAATTTTTTGTTGTCCATTTTCTAACAATACTTTGCAGTTAAGTGGAGGTCTCTCTCATGGTAGGTTCATCTGCAACTGTCTGTGGCTTTAAATTTTGCTTTTTATAATGTAAAATATGAGTAGTTGTTCAGAAACAGTTCCGCTCACCTCTACCATACCCCTGTTGTATCTTGACATGTGCACATGATAGCCCCACACATTCACGAAAACTTCAGCTGTGACTGAAACTGGCAACCCATTCAATGCCTCATTCTTAGCTTCCACAGAAAACTGATTCAGCTCATCAGTGGCATTACAAAGGGTCACCAGAACATAGCGACATGTTCCTTGGAAGTCATAAGCCTTACGATCAAAGGTGAAATAGTGAGGGTCTCCAGAGGCAGAGCACGTGCCAGAAGGGTTGGGATGGCAGCCAAACTCGCCCTCCACCACACGGCAGGACTCCTGGGGCCCACAGGAGTTGGGAGTACAGTGGACGTTCCCTGTATTTCCGTTACAGGTACACAAGCTCTGACATTCTTCACCATCCCAGAACTGCTCACCACTTTCGCGATAGCGTCCTTGATGATAGCATCCACAAGATGTTGGTGGAACACACTGGTCACCATTGAGGATAAAACCACTGTTACACTGACAGCCCTCCTGGCACACAGTATCACAGGTGAAGGGGAAAGAGAGGCTGGGGCAAGCAGAAGGACAAGAGGTTCCACAGAGTTCATAATGGCTGTTTGATGGGCAGGTTAGTGCTGGAGAAGAACAAACAGGTTAACATATGAAAGCATTTTTAAACATTTGGAGATCGTGGCTAGAATTAATTCAAAAACAGTTGAATGCTTACCACAGCCAGTTGCATTTCTCCATTGTCCTAAGGCAACACCCTTCTGTTGACACATTAGTGCATAATCTCGTAGGACGTCACACAGAGTTGATGCTGGATTGTTAGAGCCCCTCATGATCTCCACACATACATCCACCTGCTGGCTCGGGTCAACCACAGACCAACAGGGTACAAATGGCCCATCTGGTGATCTGAGAATGCCACAGTACTGACTAGAATTAAAATCGGTCCTAGGATCATGACCTCTGCTTTCCACACAGTGAGCAGCCAGAGAGCCAACTCGCCAGCTGTCTCCAAAGTCCTGAGAACTGTTGACCAGGACACCGTTGGGTGTGCGGAAGTCATCATGCGGACGACCATTGTAGTTACCACAGAGTCCACCCAGTGAACCGCTGTAGACACCAGGAGCAGTGACACGGACAAAGTGAGGCCAGACTGTCTGCACAGTTACACCAAAGGAGGTGCGAATGATGACACTGCGCAGGTTGCTGTAGAAAATTTGGATTCCATTGGACCCAGCACTGAAAGGCAGCCTGATCACCTGACCAGCCACCTAAAAGGCATTAAAATAGTCAGTCATAATAATTATAATAACACTTTTAAGTAAAGACCATTTTGTTAATGAGGTTTCCATCTGTCATTTCCCAATAAGTCCTAAGCTTGGTACTTATTGTAGAATGTAGTAGATAATATTTTTTTTTACCAAACAACCAGTTTGGAGCTATTATATTAGATCATTTTTATTTGTAACAATTTCCAGATTGACTCTTAGAGCTAACTGGTCTTCCTTAATGCAGCTCCAAAACTCTGCAACAGCCTTTTCTGTCTATCTTACATCCTGACTGTTTTAATTTATTATGCTTTAAAGTGCCAATTGTTTCAAATGCTTCAATATACACCACTATAATCAACATCTGTTGTATTTACTATACTGTCGTACTATAAAAATGTCATACTATAATGATCATATGGCAGCCTGTGATGTGATGGTCTGTTTAAATGAAGGAGTATATCAGTAGGACAAATTGATAGTTAGTTAAATAACATCATACTAAATTAAAAAGTAAAAGTGAATATAAAATGAATAATTTTGGTACACTATAAAGGAATTCATTCTTATAGGGGAAAAAAGCAACTCAAAGCTAAGTGACAGTATTTAAAGGTAACCTTTCCTATTTCAGATTTTCTGGTGTAATATTCTGGTTACAATGAAAACAACAATGTAGAATAATGTCCGCATAAGTACAGAGTGATCTCTACTTAATGATTCCCTATTATTAGTAGCTTATCTGCTTGTGTCAACTTTTTTTTGTGTCTTTCATTATGACACATTAATCTACAATGACTTTCAATTGTATTTCTGTCATTTACCTGAACTTTGCCGTTTATTTCCATCTCAATTGAGACCTGTGTCCCCTCTGCCTCAAACTTTAGCACATTGGAAAAGCCTTGCTGGTTTCTTGGCACTTTTTCTGCTGTCACCGTGAAGTTTGGGTGACTGGACAGTCCCATAACTTTGGCAAGTGTCAATTGACACGCCCCAGGATATTGGTATGTCAGTCCATCAAATGTCTGATATGACCCTGGGCCTCTGATCCAGCATGTTTCATAGCTATTTGGTCTGCATCCTCTTTCTCCATCCTCCACCCTGCATGATTCAAATGGCCCACAACCATGAGAGTGGCAAGTCATGGAGCCATAACTGCAGCTACAACGTCTCCCACAGTTTTCATCTAGTATTACAGTTTGTCCAGAGCGGTAGTAACGGCCCTCAAAGCTGCAGCCACACTCGGCATGAGGGACGCAGACCCCACCACTGAGGATGTAGCCTGAATCACAGATGCAGCTTTCTTGCACAGGGAGAGGACAGTTGTGGGTGGAGTTGGGATTGAGACAAGTAGCTGGACATCCTGTGCCTTCAGACTCAAAGTGGCTGTTGGCTGGGCATGGGATTTCTAGAAAGAAGAGGAAAAATTAGATTTTAGCATCTGTGGCATTTTAATAAAATTATATTTTGAAATAATTATTAAAAATGTGTTAATATACCACAAAAGCCGGTTCTCCTCCAGCTTTGCAGCCGAATATTATTTTGTTGACACTGACTTGCATACACACTTAGGGCTTGACAGAGAATAGGTCGGTACCCTCCTCCTACACACAGATCATACAGACAACTGTCCGCAAAGGACTGTGGAGGAAGTTGCTGATGGCAAGCAGCAAAAGGTCCAGAACTACTGCTGAGGATACCACAGTGGTCAGTGTTGCTGTACAATGCTGTCTGTTGTGCAGTGCAGCCAGCACAGGCCAGACCTCCACACTGTGCCTCACAACCAGGCTCATCATCCCCTGATGCTCTCCAGCTGTTAGCAAAAACCACATCAGAGCTCACAAGCTGGCCCTGGCGTGTGCGAAAGTCATCTTGAGGTTGATTGTTGAAGTTTCCACAAAGACCGCATGTTGTATTCTGATAAGTGTAGGTCAAGCTGATCTGGACATAATGATTTGTGTCATAAGACACCACTAAACCAAAGTCAGTGCTGACGACCACAGAAAAACCTGACTCATAAACTTGCACGGTGCCATTGCTAAGGGAGAATGGAGTGGATGCAAAGTTCCCATTAACCTGTAAAAACACCAGCATACAGAAAGAATAAAACACACATGTCACAAACACATATCACCGTAAGTTTAAACTTGATTCTTATTCCATACCTTTGCCTGACCACGACGTCCTTTGACAAGCTCAATTGTGTCATTGTAGACATGCACTTTTACCAGTCGTGTCCAAGAGACTTGAGTACTGCCTCTGTGCTCATTTTTGCCTTCTACTCTGTAGTAGGGCAGTCCACTATTACATTGCTCAGAGAGAACATAGGTGCAAGTGCCCTGAAAGTGGAACACTCGGTTATCAAAGGTGTAGTAATGGGGATCACCACTTATGGTGCAAGTGCGTCTCTGCACTGTCTGGCAAGAAAACTGGAAGGAAGTTTGCTGGCAGATCTGTGAAAAGGAGCACGGCTGGTTGCGGCACTGCAGGCCTGCTGAGGTGCATGTGCACTTCTGTGCACAGGTCCTGTCACTCCAGAAGGAATCACCAAGCTGCACTGGTAAACCTTTGAAACAATAGAAAAATGAATACTTTACATTTTTTTACTTCAACTTGAAGAGATTCTTACTACTCAAACAGTGTTCATTTTTAAATTTTAGGATTCATTTTTGTTTATTGTTTTCACAGAGTGAAGATCAAAAAATGAAGGGCTAGAGAGGGGGATTGTCATTTAATATAATAACATTCTTCTCATAGAATTCTCGTAGAATTTTGATCAGCTGGCTATGATGATCGTTCTCTAGTTCAGATCTTACTGTTGAAAGTACAGCCTCTTGATCCATGGTCTGTCCTGAAGGCCCAGCGACCGGGCACATGGACATTGCTGCTGAGACGGAAATTTGAGAACTGTCCTGTTGCGTTTCCTGAGAATGATCCAGGGATGGAAAAATGGTGAACAGAATTGACTGTGTCATATCCAGCCTGAAAATGACATGTCACACTGTTAAAAATAAATGCATGGTTATTTTGTATTTACATATCCCTGCATTTAACTTAAAGTAAGAGATGGCCACAAAAACTAAAAATATATGTTTTTACTATATTATATTTTAAATGGTACCAACCTGTATAGAATATGCTGTGTAGGCTATTTGCCCATAGTTCATCAACACAAATGAGTACTGGCCACCCGATATCAGGACAGCTTGGACTGTTGTTTGCTGAAAAAAAGCAACTTCTTGTTTTTAAAGTATATATATTCATAGGTATTATAACCCTATGCTTCATATTGATTGCATAATTTAGTAAGAGGTGACTTACTGTTCCACTCGTTGGATAATATGCCACCTGATACCAAGTTGCAACAAAGACCCAGTTTGCATTAAAATTGAGTCCTGGAAAGTATTGATTAATGTCCTGTGTAGCTTGCTGGAGAACACTGCCGCTGGTGTATTGGTTGTAGTAGATCTGACCATTTCCTCTGTTGTCTAAATCTGTCCAGAATGGAGCGATGATGTCTCTGGATCCATACATTGGAAACAGTTGCGGGGTGTAGCTAGACCATGATGCATCAAAGGTCAGATGCCCATTGTGGTTTACCTAGAAAATAAAAACATTCTTGTAAGTCAAAACCAGTATAAATTAGGTATCAACTGTAGGCACTTCAGACACAGGTGTTGATCACTTGTTATTAAAATGGTGGATCTGATATCACTGTGTTGGTCTTGTTCCTGCATCATCATAGTAATTATGGTCCAGGATCAATATTACAACTGACCAGTCACGTTGTTGTAATATTATGTCTTTGTAAGGAAATGTAAGGATGTGTATGTAATGTAAGGAAAAACATTTTAATAAATACATTGTCAGGGTTAAGTTTGCTGTTGGCCAAATTTATGTTACTTGCTGATTTGCTAGTGATAGTTTTTAATAGCATTAGCCAGATTCTTGACTAATGCGAACTCAATTTGCAGACATGCTCATGATCAGTTGCGATGTTGGCCCTGGACGAGCATTATTATGATGATATAGGAACAGCACCAACACAGGGATATCAAATTGTACCATTCAAACCTATACTATACCTGTAGCGTAGTATAAATAAATAGAGGAAACAATAATCACTCACTGACGGGGTAATGAGCCAGATTCACAAAGATGAACAAAATACTTTTGACTCATTAAAAACATTAAATCTCAAAATATAAGTTGATATTTAAGTACTCTATACCTAGTTTGCAACTATGAAGATAATGTTAGCTTTGTGCTTGCCATTCCTCATATTTTAGGGGTGCAACGATACACAAAATTCACGGTACGGTTCGATATTTTTTCGATCCAAAAAAAAATGTTCATGCCTTTTTAATTTGTCATTTATTAAAATTATAAATATATATTTTAACTTAAAAGTACAGTTTTTAAATTTAATGTTGCTGAAACAACAAAGTAATAAAAATTAATAAATCTATCTGATCGAGAAATCACTCATCTTTGGAAAAGAGTTTATTACAGAGAAATGGCTCTTTCCAAAATAAAAGCTATACTATACGCTTCTTCTGGGCTATATTCTCAGCAGCATATTAAACATATCAGGTCCCCATAAGGAGAATCCTGTGCTAACAGCTGTCTAAATGACTCGGGTAAAGTTTGTAGCATGCCTGCTTGTTGTTTTTGTCTGCTTCCACTTGTCTTTGCACTAGGATGATGTCGGAGTAAATGTGCAGTCATATTCGTTGTGTTCCCACTAGTGCTGTCAGCGTTAATCTCGTTGAAATGACGTTAACGCCACAACACAGCAAATCTCTGTTAACGAGCTACCGCGGATCGCCCCGTGCGTGGGGCTGGACGGCCAACACGTTAACGAGCTAACTGCGCTAACGCACTAGTTCCCACCAATGTAACTGAGCATTGCGTGGCACATCCAACATACTGTTTTACTTTAGTCCATGACGCGCTTACCTTCAGGGTCATACGTCACATGAAAACCAAAATAGTTCCAAACGCCAGATCTGAATGAGGGTGGGGGAGGTTCAATTTGCCATGTTGCAAGGAGAGCTTAACTTCTGTCTCACTAGCTTGCACTGCGCTCAGTGAATCTGCGTTCGACTACTCCGCCTAGGCTGCACTATCGAGCGCAGATCCACTGAGCGCTCAACACAGACAGCATCGTCAGAAGGAAAGTTGATAAAATAAATTTAAAATTTTGTATTGTTCGATACATATGCCTACCGAACCGAAAGCACTGTATCGAACGGTTCAATATCGATACGAGTATTGTTGCACCCCTATCATATTTATACTAGTTTAGTTAGCTGGAGATAAAATACCATTGCTCGTTTTCTGACTCATCCATATTCCAGTATAAGAGATTGCTTACTGTTAAAATGCTTTAGTTCAATGCCCAGAACAAACATGAGCTAATTTGGCAAAAACTGGAATTTTACTTATTAGTGACACAGTGCAAATTGTTTGAGCTGATTTTGCTCATAGATTGCATGTAAAAGATAAATGGCCACACTGCAAAGCTTTAGCGGATAGTTCTGACCACTACTATCTATGTGTTATAAACCAGCTGATGATAAAGGGGTCTATCTGAGAAAGTAGATCCACCCTAAAATAAACATTACAGATCTGCATTAGGATCTGCTTGTGCCCAGGTGAAGTAAATTTCATCATTAGCTGGTGATCGCAAAGTTCTATGCAGAAGACCAATACCCTGTCAATTTTTTTGTGACCGCATGAACTCATCAATGTAAATACAATGGTTCACTTAACCAACTTTGTCTCCTACAGACAGAATTCAAAGACGTGTACCAGAAATAATGTCTAATTTTTATCTAGAGAATACTAGGAGTTTTCTTTCTTTCTTTTGTTTAACCTTTATTACAACTTTTTGGGGCGGAAGTTTTATTTTTTTTGCCTGTCCCATTTGGTTCTTTAGACATCAAAATTTTTGTCTGAAGGCCAACAAAGATACCCTACAGATTTACTTTACCAAGTGGATCATCACGGCCCTGCCATAGTGGTCCATTTGATCCATCTTTGTTGTTGTTATTTATTTATTTTATTATATTTTTAGTTGTTAAAGATGGGACAGACATGGCTGGGGGATAGGAAAGGGAGGAAGGAAAAGAAAAAAGCTAGGCCTCCTTCCCAGAGAGGTGGAGTCTAAGTCCCGACCTGACATAGAGACACAGACGTACAGGCACACACAGACACAAACATGCATTCCCTCCCTCATGCACACGTACCAATACTCAGCACTCACCTAACGTGAAGACAAACACTAAAGGACACTGTACACACAATCACAACCCCCAACCATACTCTATATCCCAGGTCCAGGTGCCCTCGCCCCACAGGGGGAAGCCGCACCATCTTGCACTGCAGTCATGTATAATTAACTGTATGCAACAACAAACTCTGACAGCACTTTAATAGTGTCTTTAATAGTGACTAAGAATCACTAACAATTTGGTAACCTATTGTGATTCATAAAGTAAGCTTTTGGTGGAAAGGAATGACACCCTGCATTAACTTGCTACCTGATGTGGGGATATGCAGAGGTGGCAGAAATACCAAACAGTGTTTGGTCTCCACACGTGGCAAAAGCTGAAAGATGTTCAAAGAGTGACCTGATGCACACATATGTATATATGCACACATTAACATGTGGGACTCTTACTAAATAGCTGCCTTTGTCAAACTATGTGAGTTGTCCCCTGGTGGTCACTAGAAAAAACATATATTTAAGGAACATATTGCGAGCATTGACTTCACTTTCAGACCCAAAAGCTACATCCAGCCATCTTTTTTTGCAGTCTACGATAAATCATCACTGCTGTACAGCTACATTTTCCTTGTAAGTAATTATTGGTCCTACATTCCACCACACAGAAGCATTCAACTATTTTTATGTATTTTGGTACTGGATGAAAATGACAAGTCGGCAAGTAATTTTGAAATTGAACATACATTATTACTTTCATAACAGTGAATTTTCTTTTCTTTTTCTTTTTCTTTTCATTTTCTTTTTTAAGCATGTACAATTCAGCTCTGTGGTTGTAACTGATTTGCAAACCGGAGAATGAACATTTTATACATCTGCATTTAAAATGCAGATGTATAAAACAAAGATGTTTGAGTTTTCCAAAACATATTTTACTTACATAAATCTGATTATATGACTGTCCAAAAAACAGGAAAGCACGCTGTAGGACAATAAGAGGAGAACTTCCATCGTCTGAACGAGCACTTGTTGTTCCAGATATTGGATAGAGGGTACCTTAAAAGAGTAAAAAGGGGATTTGCCCCATTATGCTGCAGTTTAAACACTGTATCCTACAGATACAGTGTCTTAATAAATACAACCCCAATTTCAAAAAAGTTACTGTCAAAAAGGTAACTAAAAACACATTGAAGTTATTTGCAAAACTCAGAAACTTCAATGTATTTGAAATTAAACACACAAACAGTTTGAACTTAGAACTGTACCATTAAAAAAATATATTGGTTCATTTCAAATTTGATAGCAGCAACAAATCTTATAAAAGCTGTGATTCTAAAAAGGAAAACATGAAGGAACACTTTGCAAATCGTTGTTTAGATTCCAATTCCATTACTTTATTTTGGAATTGGGGTTGTACAGCATGAAGAACCAGAATAAATCCTTTTGAAAGCATTTTGGCCTGTCATAGCAGGAAGAGTAAATCAGAACACAAAAACAATACACTATAGAACTAAAAAACAACAGCCAACAAGGAGGTGGTGGCCTCAGACTGAATTCAGATCTGATTATTCTAAAAAGCCACCTGATGAGATAACTCTTATATTAAAATCATGTGCAGCTAAAATTTTGATGCCAGAGGAAAAAGTTTGGATTACTGTTAGTGTTTTCTGTTCACTTCTTTTTACATGCTTGTCTAGTGGCAGCTATATAATATAAATATAATGTAATATAGTTGATACTAATAATAAGTAAAGACACTATATGTGTCTAATACACAAGATTCCCTCTAAAGGTGCTTATTGTTGGAATCAACAATGCAATAAGCTCACTTAAGTTATAATTTAAAGAAGTATATTAACTCACCTGATGTCACAGGACCTGCTACAACAGACAGATAAATAAATACATAGATACATAAATACATATATACATTTGAAAGAATTACATTTAAGGCTACTCAATATTGTAAGTATGCACTCAGTAACTTAAGTTTTAATTAAAGAAGTATGTTGACTCACCTGGTGTCACACCTGTGATAAAAATATAAATGAATACAAACATACAAGTTCACATACATAAATCATGAGTTTAAAGCTACTTAATTAGGAAACAGTGATTATAGTAGTTGTCAAAGTAGTCTTTGTTGTTATCGACTGGTATAATCTCAAACTATTATCGATTAACTATTTATATTATTTGATAGTAGATAGATCTCCAAGAGAATGTTAATAAATTATAGAGAGGTGATCAAAGCTTTCACTTACTTGTTGTCTGAGGACTCACATGGCCTATCACAATAAGCACGTGTTTGAATACAAATCTGAGAATCCTCACATCGTTAATCAATACAACAACAATAAATCATTAGGCTGATTTTATTTAATACTCACCTATAATCACCAAAAGCAGCAAAAACAATAGGGTTTGACCCGCCATAACTCAAACTCAAACCTGCAGAATGAATATACATAAATAAAAAAGTGGGTATGCAACATGTATATGTACATAATTTGTTAAGTAGCCTATAGGGCAGAAGATGTTTTGAAGTTTAAATGTTGATGTGCACTGAAATACTCTCAGCTAATAATATAGGCATTACTGTGCGATATTAGTGAAATCTAAACATATCTTTATAAATTTCAGCATACACATAATATAATAGCACATAATAATAATATAAAACAATCCCAGAGAAGTCTGAAAATAATTTTAGTTTAACCTCCTAACACCCGAACTCTTCCATGGTGTGCATTTTTAATTTCTCTTTGATATTTGGGCATATTGGGGCCAGATGAATGTAAAAACAAAGAATTACCAGATTTATTTTTTTTTACCTTATTTTTGTTTTCAAGAAAAATAAGAGCCACATATGAGGATATTCGTTTAAAATTTTGATAGAACAGTAGCAGTATAATGTCCTCATAAGTGGATATCAGGCCCATGTAGAGCAAAATTGAGTATTTTGGTCTAAATAACCCAAAATGTGATGTCCACATATGTGGACGCCAGGTCCTAGAAGGTTAACCGAAATAACTTAATTACCTTGCCACGTCTTCTTTGGCTCATATACATCTCATGTGAAGCAACAGGACTCCCTGCAGCACTGCTTTTGTACTGCCAGCACTGGCAGAGTTCCAATAAATGTTCTTTGTCTTACCTCTAATGTGCACGAGACACTCACAAAGAACATTGTTTCCTCATAGCAATGAATCATACTTTTAAACATTCATTATAATAATCTCGAGTTATTGTGCACATTAAAAAAGAAGAAAAGGAGACGTAATAATGTAACAAAGGCCTGAGTAAGGAATTGTGGGACAGTATTTGTTTCAGATAGGCTATTCTTAGACAATTCAAATCTATATCGTTTAATCTGTCAAGTAAAAAAAAAAAAATGCAAACAAAACAACAAAAAAGTTCTGTTTTTTCTTTTTGTTACTTTTTTTTATTGGTGTCACTAACAAGTTGCGCTTCAAATGCCATCTGGAGGTCTTAAAACTATTGCAGAGACTGGTCTACATAGTTTTGGTTTTGGTTTCTTGGTTTTAAAATACCACATCTTCTATGGGAAATCTGATTTCAACACAATGTCTGAGAACAAAAAAAACAAAACAAAACAACATCAGTCATGCAGAACAGAAAACAAAACAGAAAGGTGTGCCTAACCATAGCACATACGTCTATGTCAAAGTTGTTAACTAAAACTAAACTAAAACTAGATATGAGCAAACATTTAGTTAACTAAAATAAAAACAAACACTAGACTCCAAAATGTTTGCAAAATAACTGAAATAATACATGGAGTTGAAAACTAACTATAAAAAATATATATAGGGAGAGAGGAAGTTGTATTATTTGTTGCTTTTGTAAAAATTCTATCAAAAGGCTTTCATTGACATGTTTATCGAGACTCTGAATGTCACTACTATCAAAAGGTTCTGTATTTGCATTGTAACATTTTCCTAAATGTTGCCTCTGACATATACCATACATACAGTAATCATTAAAAAGACTAAAACTGATGCTGACAGTAATAACAACTAAAATTAAACATTTTCATACAATAAACGAGTACGTGACCTGACTTGAAAAAATTTCAAAACAGAATTAAAATAAAAACTAATTAGAATATACAAAATTAGAATACCTCTGATCTATGTACATGTAGTTCAGTATTTCCTTTTTCCTCTTTATGAAAGTGTATAACCGACCACTTTTATAACTAATCCCTTTACGGTTTTTTGTTTGTCTTTTTTTATTTTGTTTAGGTTACTGAGTTTATTTAGAATCCTAGAGTGGGTCATAACTCTTAATGCACAAAATTTTAATTACCTGATGCACTTAAAGAACAGGGCAAGCAAGTAGTGAATTAGAAGTGTTTAACATTTGTTTTGTTTTAAATGCTGCTCTGGCTTTGTGCATGTGTGTGTGTGTGTGTGTGTGTGTGTGTGTGTGTGTGTGTGTGTGTGTGTGTGTGTGTGTGTGTGTGTGTGTGTGTGTGTGTGTGTGTGTGTGTGTTTCAAGTATAGTTCAAAAGTTTTGAACTGTACTTGTGGGGACCAGCAGGCACTTGTGGGGTCCAAATGCCAGTCCTCATGAATTTGAAGGACTTTTTGATTGGTTTAGGGTAAGGCTTAACTGATTGAAAAATGTTTGTTTTCTCTTTGATCTCTTTTTATTAGAATAAGCAGTTATAATCATTTTCTTATACATATTGCATATTGTGCTCATGAAAGAGTTGATGCTCAGTCTATTCAAGGTCTTAAGCTTCGTTTGGCGCGTTGTCCCGACGATCTATTGTGTAAGTGACTTGGAGCAATAGAAGGTTAAACCGCATACACGCTTACAAACACAAATGCTTTAAACATAGGCCAGGCCAAGGGCCTGGAAATCATTTAGCTTCCAACTGCATTTGAGCTTGCCTAGCAACAAGTGACAGAAGTAGAGTCAAGAAATTGTAAGTCCCCAGGAATCATAATGGAAGAATGTGATAGAAAGAGGAACATCTCTGTCTGTTTTTATGCTGATATGGTGATGGTGTATATCTTACCCTGGGTGTGTTTGATAAAATGAAAAGTGTTGCTCACACACATAAGGAACATTAAGATTAAGTAAAGGTTAAGTAAAGTTAATATAAAGGATAGAGCCCAGAACATGATATTTTGAACCAACTTTGAATAATTAAGAGAACAATAGATGAACACAGTAGATTATTGAGGTGTAGCAGAGAGAGGCGTTTTGTTTTGTTTCCTGTACAGGAGATTTCAGGACAACAGCGACCGCAAGGGTTGGCGAGAATGAAGCAAGCCCCAGACCGAACAGAACCAACTAGAGGAGGGGGACCCAGAAAAGAAGCACAGAGCACAGAGAACCACATGTGTTGTTTAAGAGACTAAAAGTTCGTTAGACACAGGTTAAATGTGAGCATAAGAGTAATGATGCGAGTGGAAAAAAAAACATTAATTTCAGTGATGTTACAGGAAATCTAAAGGTCAACATAAAGTCATTCAAAATGTCCATTTGAAAACTATTATTTTGATCTTCTATCAAAACCCAGTATTCGTAATAAAACACACAGGCAGGTCATGTGTTGTAGTTTACCATACAACCATGGTAAAAAGAAAATACAACGTCTTTATATTGTGAAGTTTTATGCATGATCTCAAAGTAACAATAGTTTTAAAAAGACCTGGCCCTTAACAGGTCTTAAAATGAAGTAAATATAACCTTAGATGAACAACAATATATGACATATCACACCGTCTCATTATTTATTTAACAAAACAATATGTCATCATGAGCAGTTGTGCTGTAAAAAATAAAGCATCCTTACTGCTTGCACGTGAGTATGATGGTAATATCAGCCAGCTAATAAAATGCACTTTATTAATTCATTATCAGCAAGTCTATACAAATAGTTTTCATTTGCATGTTACAACAATGAAATGAGCTGCACTTCAGTTTGGGAGGAGAAGGCCATTAAAAAAGTTTATTAATCTACAGAGAAAGAAGAGAAAGATTATTCACAAGTTCAAGACAGCTGCCAAACTTCCCAGGAGTGGGTATCCCAGCAAATTTATCCTAAAAGTCAGGCTTCGCAAAGCTCTGAGAAACTGCAGAAGGTTGTTTGTAAGGGTAGTCAGGAGAAAGCCTCTTCTCTCTAAAAAGAACATGGCAACATGGTTTAAATTTGTAGTTGAATCTGAATAAACCACAAGACCTAAACACAAGAGACCAAGATGGAAATATTTGGCTATAATGCGCAATGCCACATTTGGCTAAATCCAAACTCAGCACATCACAGCATGCCTCATCGCGACTGTCAAGCACGATGATGTAGACCATGCCTATTCAACTACGAAGTTAGTTGGGCCAGATTTTCAAACCGAGGAATTTATCTGGGCCAGATATTTTTTTTGAAGCCAGTAAGCAGCAGATCATGATCAGTTTCAAACCCACACAACTGTACTGAAGAACAAGTATTTTTTTTATTCCTTTTCCCCTATAGATCTGGTGGTGACCTCTCACAAATGCACACCAAAAGGTCCATTTAAAAAAAAGGGAGCTATAACTAAACTATTTTTTGCACATTTGAAATAATAATAACAAAATACATTTTGATAATTCCCTTTCAAATTAAAATAAATATTTCACTGACCACTCACTTTTCCTGCCATGGATGGAGCCCCATCGGTCACAAGTATACAGACACGCTTCATATCCAGACCATTTTCCTCAAAAAGAGCTTAAATCTTCTCAAACATCATTTCGCCAGCTGTGTGTCCCTCTAACGGTAGTAAACCGAGCAATTTCCCATCCAAAAAACGGACATATACGCATAACTGTGCATTATCAGTTCTGTCTGTGATCTCCTGCTATAGACATTACATCAGTTTTCTTCAGGTCATCTAACAGCATTTCAAACTCGTCTGACGCCAGAACTTCAATTCTACGAATATTTGAACTGTCCTACAGGGGTACGTTTTTAATAGCAGATGTCACACTCACTTTTCACCGCATCCACCACGGCCAGCATGCAGTATTTCATTGTTTCAGAATCTGTGAAAGGCCTTTTCTTCTTCGCCAAGAAGCAAACACGAAGGGAAGATGCTGCAGCTCTCTCTTGGGCTGTACAGGACCCTCACCATGGTAGTACAACTCCGGTTGTAAGATTATTAAACTCGGTAAAATGAATAAGTATTTGTCAGTCCAGGCAGGGTTAAACCGACAGTTTTCATTCTCAATTTTGCGCTTTTGGAGTGAGAAAGACATGCTGTTGTCGCATCATATATTACGATGATTGTTTAATATGTTTACATCACGGTGCATTGTGGGTTAAATATTGCTAGGCTACTAGGAGTGTTGCATTCACAGTCTACACTAAGCTGTAGGAATTTTTAATTTTTAAAAATTAATTAATGAATTCATTTTTTGCGTTTTCTCTGTGTTTCTGCCAATCAAGGCAGGGCCACTCGCAGGTTGCTTCTGGGCCGCATTTGGCCCGCGGGCCGCCATTTGAATAGGCTTGATGTAGACACTTTGCGGTCACTGAATTAACCATAAATTCCTCTGTGTACCACAAAAGTTCCAGAGTAGATCGAGGTGATTTGACAACTGTACTGACTTGTAACAGGATTTTAAAGTATGCATATTTTTTTCTTAATTCTTAATGTTTAATTTTACCTTGGTGTGTAGTGCCCTCGTTCCTGTGGGGTGTCTCAGCATGTTTAAGCTGCGACATCACACAGGAATAAGGTGGCTTACCAAACTGAAACTTGCATTTTGATACAACTAGATGGTAAATGGCCTGTATTTATATAGCGCTTTACTAGTCCTTAAGGACCCCAAAGCGCTTTACATATCCAGTCATCCAACTACACACATATAGAGTCTCGTAAATTAATTTTGCACAATTGTGATTCCTTCATGTTGGCACAATTTGCTGAGACAGACACAAAGGCTTGACAGATGCTGAAAACCACATCTGATGTTCCTGTTTGTGCTGCTGGTAAAAATTATAATGTACACTAACTACTGAAAGCGTTAGTCACAGATTACAGACCAGCTTCATAGTATCAGTGTTGCCATGCCTGATGGAAGCAACACAAAATCAGTGGCATTGTGCTGTACAGGCCCAATTAGAATTATTAGAATTCATTAGAATTATTCTATATATAGATATAATAATTAGATAATTAAATAGATGGGTTGGTATTATAAATATAGTTGTGTATCTTTTAGATGTAGATAAAAACATGCTTGACCAAAGAGCAGGAAATAAGCGAGTACAAGATCGCTGTATCTAAAAGTGTCAGCTGAGTGCAAAGTAAGGCTTATAGGTTCAAGTTCAAGTCTTCTGCCAACAGCAGGAACCAGATTTCTGTAGGAAATAATCTTGACACATCATCTCTCAATTAAATGAATATGTGTTTAAGCACCTCATTTCCAAGAAGCAAACTCTGGCATTGTGCCGCATTTGACTCTGTGTAATGGAAAAAACAACATACCACTCTATGTTGACAGAATAGTAGTGGATAAACAGGTTTAAACATAATAGCTGCCGGATTACCTCGCTGAATCCTTTTTTTTTGGGCAGGGACTCTCATTTTCTAATTGTCCCCATAAGTGGTTTCCTCCAGAACCAATTCTAATGCGGAGAAACTCACTTACAACAATTTTCTCGCCGACGTGTAATGCTTGTAATTTCCGATGTGCAGATCTGCTTAAAGAAAAGATTCACAAACAAAAATCAGTGCACTGTTCAAAATATAAAACAAAATAAAATGAAAGATAACAAAAACAAAAATGCAGACGCCCGGGTCTTAGGACTTGTCACTGAATATTCCTCCTATCAGTAAAAATGCCCACCTAACCCTACACAGAGTCAAATCAACACCACCTCAACCTTTTCCTATTCCTAAACCTATATGTTTTGCGTTCGTGAAACAAAATAGAACCGTTTCCATATTAAGTAATTTGAGCTCTTGAAATGTTTTAATTCTCTTAATTCTGCCTGTTTATTTCAACACTTATTCAATGACTTTTATTCAACTGCTACTTGGTCACTCAAATCTTAGCTGTTCAAATTGCCTAGAGTTCAACAAAGTCTAGATCCCCGTTATCATGAAACTTGAACGGGTGTACGATGATTCACTTACAGTAATTTAGAATCATCACTCAACCTAGCTCTACTACTGGCACTGCGTGACTTTTCTCACACTGGAAACCAGAATTTAGTACAGAACTTTAATACCTCAGGCAATCGTGTTCAAGGGCTGCCCCCCCTTTCTCTTCTTCTTTGTCCGTGTGTTCCTCCTTTTATTAAATCTCCATCACGATGATGTGGCGCTCTGAAATAAGACTCACACTGTTAATTCATCGTTTTCACTCTGCACCACTGCTCAGGCTGTTTTCTTTTCTTTTTAGTGTACAGTAAACAATTGAGTCGAGGCCTTAAGCCCCAGATATCTCGCACAGGCATCGTTTTCATAACCAAACCGCTCCGGACTCTGCTCCCCAGACCACACAAATGCCCTCTGGGCTTATTATTGTAGCAGATTCTGTATTTGAATTTGTTGTGTGCAGCATTGAGCCTTTGTCAGTAAAGCATTCTTCATTGCAGCAGCTGGAGCATTGTGTGTCACTTCTTAGTGAATTAAATCAACATTTTGATTTTGGTGCATGGGTGTGTATCAGTTTTCACTCACTCAACGAGTGCATAAGTGTTCATGTGTGTGTTTCTCTTCATTCTAAGTCGGCGGATGCAGAAGTGTGTGTTTGTGTGTTTGTGTTCATCACCTTCCTGTTCTGTTGTTTGGGTAAACCAGCGGCCTGAAGCATGCCCTGGGGTCCTCCCCTCCTCTTTGGGTCTGTTTTCATCCGTTGTTGCAGCTGCCTGCATCTTCTCCTTGTAACTTGACCCTTTTGCTTCTGTAACTCTTTCAGGGTTTGCTCCTGCTGTTGGAGCTTTGCGTCAGGTCTGACGACCTCCTGCTCCAGCAAGCTTCCGCCTGATTTCAAGTCCTGTATGTGGGCCTCCAAGTCTGACTGATGGGTTCAATTAGCAGCCGGCTCCTCCGGAGCCATGCTCAGTTTCTGCTCTGATGCCTTGAGCTCTTACTGAGGGCAAAAACCTCAGAGTCTTTTCCTTCCACGTCAGATTGGAGTCTGTTTATGTTGTCCTTACTTTGCTCCACGGCCTTCTGCAGCTCTGCTGTTCGGCTCTTCTCAGAGGTCAGCATTCTTTTGCTCACCCTCCCTTTTCCTCCGGGCTTAATGTGCGTCTCGTCACAGCTCTGTCAGCTGACGCAGTCTGGGAATTTCCCCCGTGTAGTGAAACGGGCTTTAGGTTTAGTGCTCTCCATCTCTGCTGCATGAGATCGCTTTTTTGCAGCACTGTTGACATCCTCAAGTTGTTGTTGTGAGTCCAGCTGCTGTGGCCTTCAGGGGTCAAAGGGTCAAAGATGGTCGCGGAGAGGGCAACGATGATAGCGGGGAGGGTAGGAGTCCAGGTCAGCTTCGGCTTTCAGAAAAAACAAAAACAAAACAAAACAGGCGAACAGGAAAATGATGTTGTGCTGGCTGTGTTGTGTTGGCTGTGTTATCCCCCCTTTTTTTGTTTTTTCTCACCATATAATCAACTTATAACCCCCCAAGTTGACAGGACAACACAGGTACGTGTTAAAATTCTTAAGATCCTGTTTAGAAACCTAAAAAGGAATTTTCTACCATTCAGTAGTCATTTGTCTTAAACAATCAACAAAAACATGTCCCAATTCGACCCTTTTAACCACTAAATTTGTCGTATCCTCACTTAATCGTCAGACCAGTGTCTTTGTCTTTTGACGTTAAGTTGTTGTCTTGCAACCCAGAGAGTTTATTTGTCAGTAATGTATAAACTATATCATTTAAAAACAGGTGTATGTTAAGTGTCGCTACTTTAATCTTGCATGTACGTGCACATGTATGTAAGCTGTTTCTTCATTGCATGTATGGGTGCGTCTGTATATGGGTTAATTTAACTTTTTCTCAAATGAGGCATTTCTCTAACACGCACATGTGTCTGTTCCTCACACTTCTCATACCTTTCTCTGGTTGTGTGTGGTTTTATTTGTTTCAGTCATTTACCAGGAACATCTTTTCCTTTTTTCCATGTCTTCCGCCAGAGGTTAACACTGGTGAGATTCAGGGACACAGCACCCAGAGCAGTTCAGCGAGAAAAACCTGCCTAAAACTACATTCTCTCTTTTTTTTCTTTTTGTTTTCCGGGAGGGGTGGGGACAACTCTGGTGTCCAGCCGTGAATTTTTAGCCAAAGCTTGGCCTGTCTTCTGCTGCCGTACTCAGGTTTCCAGGTTAAGAAAAAACACCTGTATGAGGACACTAAACATACATTTAGTATTCGTATAAACATAACTGCCTAAATTATTGAACTCTTGAGGAGGGTTGATTTAACTCTTTACTAACTTTAAACCCCACAAGTAAAAATTTCATATGTTCTTGACTGCAAACACAAAAACTGCTTGATGTTATTACTAATCATTTTCCTCCACAACACTCCAAATCCTGTTCTCTCTTGTGTCCAGCAGGGGAATAAGGTGACCTCTACTCTCACTGCTTCCCCAGTCAGAGACAATATCTCACTCACACTTCCACACTTTATTGTTTTCCCTTTTTCTTGACTATTATTATTTCACAGAAAATCAACTGACCTACTTCTCCTTCCTCTTCTGTCATGCAGAAAGTCACACACACACAGCACTCGGCCCCCACCTTGTCTTTCTCTCACAGACACACCTACACACACACACACTCTAATCCTCCTTTCACAACAAAACTTCACAAACGTCTACTGCAACAGTTTTAAGCACGCAAAGCCAGCGAAAATTCACTCTCACATTCACTTCCCTAACAACTACAAAATTTTCACATACAAAAATAATCCAGACAATCTACCATGCACCGTTTTCCCTCCTTATACGAGAGACTCAACCAACTTTTAAAAGCTTTATTTACACAACATCAAATAAAGCACAGATCTCTGCCTTTTCCAGGTAGAGAAGGAAATACGACCCAACTAAAAATCTCCCAGCAATCACACAAAGTTCTCAAATTTTGTCAAGATATTCATCCCCGCACTCCTACCTCACGGGAGTTTCACACAAGGGATCATTACTCCTTGAATTCTATTAAACCATAGTCACATTAGGAAATCACAAACACAAGACTACAAGGTTTAGTTTATTTAATATACTGAAATCTTTTAACCATACTTCTGTGACCCCCTTTCACCTAACGAAGAGAAGCTCAGAAGGACAGAAATGGAGAAATAGGGAGATGAAACCAAGGGCCGCAGCTGTACACACACACACTCCGCTCGTACTCGCGCGCGTGTGCCCGCTGCCGCGCAGCACCACACAACCCCTCCTTTCTCCTAAGGAGAAATACACACACACACTCTCCTCTTCTCTAACAGCGAGAGAAGAGAAAGGCGTTTTCGTTTTTTCACACTCTGGATCCACACAGAAGAAATTCAACAACACAAGACAGTTTATACAATTTACACTTTTATATTCACACACCCACGGGTAATTTATATTCTATATACACACGGGCCCGCATAGACGTCATATGCCAGAAGAGGTTACACCTAACTTTTTGACTAATTTAAAAGCACCTATAGCCCAGGCCTAGCCTTGCTGATCAATTAACGTTTCAAGTACGCCGCCTTGAAAACGGTCAGATTACTAAATTCTAATTAATTTATAACCGTTTCCCGTAGCTGGAAAGGAGCTCCACCTCTGGCGCTAGTATCAAACCCACGCCTTCAGCTTTACTTAAAACTCTCAGGCCAACGACGTTGTGTGGTCCCGGCCGAGTCTAACTCTGTCGATCAATCAATGCAGTAGAAGGCAATCACTCGTAGATTACCTGGCCAATTAACCGGGAGTCCCAAGTCCCCAGCGGGAGGCCAAACCGGGCTAAAACCTAACCACGCGTCCGCGATTAGGGGTCAGTGCCACCTGCTGAACAACCGCATTCTTAGAGAGCCTAGCTCTCAGTCCTAAACGAATTTACTTGTTTTAAAAGCCTCACTGTTGGACCCCTGCCATCCAGTTTCATTTATCTGAAGCCCGAGACCGTCTCTGCTAATCGATTGGATCAAATCCCCTACACTACCGATTGACTGGCTGGCATTCCCAGTCAACCCACATTTAAACCTTTTAAACCGTATAGACTTAAACACATAACCTCTTAACTCAACAGTTCACTCTCAAAATAAACAGCCATACATTTACTCAGTTCACTATTCCCTACCTTTAACACTAATTACCCCAAGATCACCACGGACAGAACAGAAGCTCCACTGAGTGAACATTTAATTTAGTTTAATTCCCAATTCAGCACCTTTGGAGATCCATCAACAGGCGGTGCTTACCTCTCATATCTCAGGGCCCATCACTCAGTCGACCTCCTGGCTGTCCGTCTGACACCACTAGACCGTCAGCCAGGCTCCATTAGTCTCCCCCCAAACCGGGTTTCGGCACCAGAAATGTCATGATTCGAGTTTTGAGGAGAAGACAAACGACTGCATGGTCTCAGTAGATGTCAGAATAGTGATCTTTATTACACACTTCTAAAACAGAAGCATGGGAAGACAAGCGTACAGCCACAGATCTCCAAAGAGTGGACCGTTCCCCATCCTTATATAACCCATGATGACATCACACAGTTAGACCTTACTGGAAATGATAACAGTCTCCCCATAGTCCAAAGTTCTCCTTATACAAACATCAGATGATACTTTAGAGAAAAACAAGTGTGTGACATGTCATGTTGTGCAGTTCTGTGAGCCTGTGTGTCCAACTAGAGAATGTCCTGACATGACCTCCCTGTGTAAATAAGGGTAAACGTGCGTGTTTACATAACTCTCTATGTGCATGTTCTGATGTAGGCCTGCAAATGAATTAGAACAAGGTCCTGCTGGACCCTCCAGTTATGGACGGTGAATACAATGCTGTGGATACCATTTGAAACTTGATTACAATGATGATAACCTGCATACATTAATCTTTACTCAGATTACCATAGATATAAAACAAAGATTATACTGTCATCAGATTCCACAATGGTAAATGATTAATGATTGATACTTCTAATTATAACTGTGATCATAAAAATACAAAATAAAATATCTCCTGGTCACACCAGCCACTATTGTTGTGTTGTAGATAAACTGGTTGGTTTCACTGATGTTCCCAGTAGGAATTGTCTGCAATGTTGCATACAAATCTTCTAGTAGACTTTTGGGTACTTCTGGTACTCTTAATTATCGGCCACAAAGGGTGCAGGTTTCCAGCCTAGCCGCAATTTTCTCTTTCAGATCAGCTGCTCTGGCATTCAACGCCTGCAACACACCAGTTGTTCTAGATGCTCAATCTTGGAGTGTGAGGATGATTAACTCTCTGCTGACCTGACCTTGCCTTAGTATTTGCGTTGTACTTCATGAGTCTCCAGTTATGATAGCAGTTGCTTCTTTAACACTGAGCTACTACTTCATTTGATATTAGTGTAGATGTTAGTTGTCAAAGGAGTTGTCTTCTATTTGCACAGTCTCTCCAAAATTGGAAATATTCTGTCTCGATGACACTGAAAAACTAGTTCATCAGTACTTCAGTTAATCCAAAATGCTGCAGCAAGAGTACTGACAGGGACTAGAAAGAGAGAGCATATTTCTCCTGTTTTGGCTTCCCTTCACTGGCTCCCTGTTAAACCCAGCATTGAATTCATTCTGGGTCTTACATAATCAGGCCCCATCTTATCTTAAAGACCTTATAGTACCATATCACCCCATTAGAGCAATTCACTCTCGCACTGCAGGCTTACTAGTTGTTCCTATGTATCCAAGATGGCGCCGGTGTACGTGGCTTGCCGTCCTCGGCTACATCTGCTTAGCTGCTTTTTACCCTCTCTATGCTCTTTATGGACCATAGCATTGTATTTTTTTATCCTTTTAGTTGTATGATCATCTAATGGTTGTGCACTGATTACATACGGCAGGCAAACACTTTTAAATCTAAGACTCTCTCATTCCTCTCGGCCTGATCCTTGCTGGAACCTGGGTGACGCCACCGCGCCCCGACCGGACCCTCCAACCGGACCCTCCGACCGGCTTCCTCCACCTACCTATTCCGAATCTACACAAGAAACGCTATAGGAAATGCGGTAGTCGCGTTCGCCTCAGGGTCTACTTTAATGCCAGAGCCACAGGCTGGATATTTTCTTTTCTTTTCCTCCTTCCCAGGAGCGCTCTGAAGCTAAGTTGCTCACCCGCCATTGGATCTGCTCGGCTGACCATGAAGTCTACCCTGCCATTCCTGTGGCACGTTTTCCTGCTCGGGTTTGGATAACATCGCTCCGATGCGGCGTTTGCCGAAGCAACCTAAGTGTCCTACGACGCACCACCCGTGGCGACTTAGCCCCTAGGATACGGATGGCATTGCTTAATGTCAGGTCGCTGGTCAATAAGACCTTTCTCTTAAATGACTTCCTCTCCACTAATGGGATTGATGTTTTATTCCTGACTGAAACCTGGATTCGTCCTGGTGAGTTTATCCCTTTTACCGAACTTTTCCATCGGACTGTGTCACTTTTAGCTCACCAAGGCTTACTGGTAGGGGTGGCGGCGTAGCCTCAGTCTTTAAAAATTCTTATGCAGTTCGGCAGCTACCCTCACCTACCTACTCTAGCTTTGAAGTCCAATTATTGGAGATGACGGCATCCACGACCACACTCTGCGTGGTGGTTTATCGACCACCTAAATATAGCAAATATTTTATCACAGACTTTGCTGATCTCCTAGGCTCCGTTCTTTTTAAGTATGGTTGTGTTCTCATTGTCGGTGATTTTAACATACACACTTGCTGTAAGGATGACCCATTTGCTAAACACTTCCTTGCTTTACGGACTCTTTTAACCTGGCTCAGTGGGTTAATGACCCAACGCATGTTAAAGGACATACTTTGGACTTGGTTTTCTCATATGGTCTGGACATTTGTATCAAGGATATAAGATAAGATAAGATAAGATAACCTTTATTAGTCCCACACGTGGGAAATTTGTTTTGTCACAGCAGGAAGTGGACAGTGACGCTGGGATCTCGGATCATTTCCCAGTTATATTTGATACTGGCTTATGCACTAATGAACTACATCCTGCGGCTCCCCTTCGCCAAACCTCTCTATGTCTTTCTTGGATTCTGCATCTGTCACTCTCAACTGTTGTTCTTTTCGCTCGGTTGATGACTGTGGTAATACCTTGTTATCGCTATTTTCTTCAATCCTTGATACTGTTGCCCCCATTAAGATGAAGCGCCCTAGAACCTGTTGGCTTAATGACACTACGTGCGCTTTACATCGCGTGTGTCGGCGCGCTGAGAGAAGGTGAAAAAAGATAAACTTCAGGTTTCTCACGACATGCTACGGACTAGCCGCTTAAAATTCCAAAGTGCTGCTAAAACGGCCAAAGTGTCCTTCTTGTCCAAAATCATCCTGGCCAATGACCATAACCCCCATACCTTATTTAAAATTTTTAACTCTGTGGTTAACCCTTCCCCGGACATGCCTTTAATTTATTCTCAGGCTCTTTGTGAGCAATTTCAAATTCACTTTTTAGATAAGATCACATCTTTTAAGTCCTCCCTTCCCCCTGTTTTATATCCTCTCCCCATTCCTGAGTGCATTTCAACTTTCCACAAGTTTGAGCCTGTGTCACTTTTGACTCTTATGCGGCTAGTTGTTCAAATGAATAACACCAATACTGTGCTTGACATTCTTCCATCTCGTTTAGCTAAGGACTGTTTTGATGTAATCAGACCTAGTATCCTATTTCTTATGAACTTTTCCTTGCTCTCAGGCTCTGTTCCTTTGGCTTTTAAGCATGCTGTTGTCCACCCGATTCTTAAAAAAAGAAACTCTGACTGTTATGACCTTTCAAACTACAGACTGATCTCTAAGCTCTCATTCTTGTCCAAGATCCTGGAGAGACTAGTTCTCTCCCAGCTCCAGGCGTACTTGGACACAAACAATATTGCTGAGAAATTTCAATCTGCCATAGCACTGAAACAGCGTTGGTTAGAGTTCTTAATGATATTCTTGTAATCACTGATACTGGACGCTCTATGGTCCTAGTTTTACTGGACCTCTCTTCGGCCTTTAATATGGTGGACCATAACATTTTATTACTAAGACTTGAGCACACTGTGGGTATTAGAGGCACTGCCCTCGACTAGTTTAAATCATATCTCGCTGATAGTTCTTTATCAGTTAACTTGGCCCTATTCTCTTCTCATTGTATTTGCTCCCTCTAGGCGCAATCTTTGAAAAATACAATATCGCCTTCCACTGTTACGCCGATGACATACAGATCTATTTTGAACTTACTGACGACCTTGCTGTGTCCCTGCACTACTTTCAAGAATGCATGCGGGAGGTCAAAGAATGGTTCCTGAGTAATTCTCTTGTATTAAATGATAAGAAGACTGAGATTGTGGTGTTCAACAGTAAAATCCCTCGTGCCCAACTCTGTGCTGCCCTGGGCTCCTTTGCTAGCTTTTCTTGTGACTACGTCAGTAACTTGGGTGTACTGCTGGATAGCTCGCTCAAACTCGATAAGCAAGTGTCTGCTGTAGTGAGATCTAGCTTCTACCAACTGCGCCTTATCTCTAAGGCTAGGCATTATGTTCCGCATGAGGACCTGGAGAAGCTTATTCATGCTTTTGTGACCTCCGGGTTGGATTACTGTAATTCCTTGTACTACGGTCTTCCCTCTTCTCTTCTTCTTAGACTGCAAACAGTCCAAAATGCAGCAGCCCACCTCTTGACTGGTACCAGGAAATTTTGCCCTATTACTCCTGTACTAGCTAGCTTGCATTGGCTGCCCATAAAGTACCGTATTCAATTTAAAATATTACTCCTTACATTCAAAACTATTAATAAATTAGTGCCAAGTTATCTTAGTGAACTTCTCAAATCACATACTCCTGCTAGAACACTCAGATCTGCCACTCAGCTACTTCTGACCCAACCCAGATCTCGGCTGAAGTCCCGGGGTGACCGTGCGTTTGCTCTGGCTGCCCCGGTGGAATACCCTTCCTCTCGACCTCCGCGCATCTGATTCCATTGCACTGTTCAAATCACGACTAAAAACCCACTTATTCAATCTTGCCTTTCCCTCTAGTTAATATTTCTTTTAGGATTTTATATTATGCACTTTTATGCTCATTTAAATTCTTGTTTGCTCTGTACCTGTTGCTTTCCTATGTATCAGTGACAGCTACCTGCTTGCATACTTAGTACTTGCTTTGGTCCTATTTCTATTATCCTCCTCCTATTCTCTATGTTACTTGTTAAGCACCTTGGCATACCCTTGGTTTTTAAGTGTGCTTTATAAATAAAGTTTATTATTATTATTATTATTATTTAAAAGTAGAATGAGACGCAGAGCCTTCAATTTTCAGGGCCCTCTTCTATGGAACCAGCTTAGAAGACACCCTCTCTACTTTTAAAATTAGGCTTAAAACTTTCCTTTTTGCTAAAGATAAGATAAGATAAGATACCTTTATTAGTCCCACAAGGGGAAATTTCATGTTAAGGCTGTCGACCTATTGCACGCCATCTTACCCTCCGACCATACATACATTACACAAAAACATCACATGGGGAAGACAGGTCAGAGAGGTATAACAATGGAAAATGCACCACATGAGGAAAGATAAGGAGAAAAAAATAACTCCCCCCAGACTGAGCTCCAACAGGGGGTTCAGTTTGAGAACAGAAAAAAAAAAACACCTCTGCACATGACACATGAAAAAAAACTTAATACACCAAAGAAACACATGACAAGCAACAGGGATGGGTAAAGGGTGAGAGACAGCCAGTATAGACAGGGCATCCGGGCCTGCAGCATAAGCGCTGGTCTCCTTGATCCACCGTCAGCATCGGAGGGGAATAAGCGCCGAAGGCATTTGGAGGGGGAGGGGGATGAGTGTACATCTGCATGTGTATATATGTCTGTGTGTGCGTGTCCAGAGTTCAGCTGAGACAATGTCCTTCGCCCTGCCAGGCTAAGTAAACAGTCTTCCAGCCAACCCAGGTGGCCTTGCATAGAATGGGAAGAACAGTCTAAACACAGTCGAGGGTGTTTTTGTTCAGCTCCAGCCTTGAGACCGCAGCTGGCGCCGAAGGGGTATCCGCATGAAGTGATGGTGGTTTTTACTTTAGTGCGAACAACTCATATGAATTTCAAAGCTGTTCTAACAGTCCAACACTGGTCTCTCAATCTCCTGTTGGAGAGCCGTGAGCTTCTCCATGATGTGATCTAATTTGCGCTCAGAGGTGTTATTCCGAGCGAGCCCCTCCAAGATGTAATCCAGTTTGCACTCAGAGATCTTATTCTGAGTATTCACGGCAGCCGTAAGCTTCTCCAAGATCTTATCCATGCTGCACTCACTGAGCCCATTTGGAGAAACTCACGCCTCGTCCCATCGTTTCAATCCCAGCGGGCAGCCTTGTGGGGGTTTGAACAGCCGGTTCTGCTTTCTTAATTCTTCGATAAGTCAGGGCCAAGCCAGCTCCGATCAGCAAGAACCCTGTTATCAAGGTTCCGAATAGGTAGATATATTCAGCACTCAGGCTCACCCGAGCCCAAACTTCTCGTCGGGTGTCAATTGCATTCAGGGACCAGTTGATCAAATCCATAATTCCTCCTTTAGGTTTTAGAGAACAGACTGTGAGAGAGTGTTCCAGGGAAAAGTAATACAAAAAATACGAGACTAGACAAGGACACAAGAGGCTAAGCAGGGAAGCTAAGGGAGAGGAGGAGGAGGAGAGGTGAAAAGTGTGACCGCCTTCGTCAAGAGCAAGAGCTCCTTTAGCTACACTGCAATAGATGTAGGTTGCTGGGGGATTCTCGTGAGTGTTTTTTCTTCAGTCATCTTTTTCACTCACTAATGTGTTTATACACCTCTCTGTATTTAATTATTTGTTATTTTTCATTTCTGGCTGTCTTCTACAGCATGTCTTTACTCCTGTTTTCCTTCTCTCACCCCAACCGGTTGCAGCAGATAGCCGTCCCTCCCTGAGCCTGGTTCTGCTAAAAGCGAGTTTTTCCTTCCCACTCATAGGGAGTCCTTATGATTGTTGGGGTTTTCTGTTTTCTTTGTATTATCGTAGGGTCTTTACCTTACAATATAGAGCGCCTTGAGGCGACTGTTGTTGTGATTTGTTGCTATATAAATAAAACTGAATTGAATTGTTCCAGGAGCCCACTTCTCATCCGTGTGTCCCAATCCTCAACACTTGACGCAGACCTTGTTAATCTGGTCGACATCCAAGCTGGTATGGCTGGTATGGCTTCAGCTATCTTTCTCTTACTTCATATTTTGAGGTATGCCAACAAATCTGCAGCAACTGTGCGATGCTGTCACATAATCTCTGGGTAATGTTTCCAGCATCTTGAAGAATTAAGGTAGTTCTGAAGGCAAAAGGGGGTCCAACCTGGTAGTAGCAGGGTGTAACTCTGAAGCTCTCCTTTTATCTCCTTGAAGTACAGAAAGGGGAAACCCTGCATTATAAGATGAATATTAATTATAGTTTACTGAGGGCAGTGCTGTGTCTGCCTTGTAGAGGCAGGGCTCTGCTGTAATATCACCTTTTGTCAGCTTCACGTTGTGCCTGAATATCTTCTGCAGCCTTCTTCTGGCCCTCTACATAGCTATAAAGACTCAATGACTCTCCACCACCTCCTTCATTTCCTGACACTGAGCAGAGAACTCAGAGTCCTTTTCATAGCTTGTCTTTTAGAAAAAATATCTGGTAGAGGGAGCAGTCTGTTTCTCCTGATGTCGAACATGTCCTTATGTTAACAGTAATGCTGTTGGGACAAATGTTCCCTAAGACGTTTTCATTAACTGGAAGACACTGGACTCGAAAGCAGCACTGGTACCGTTCTGATGAGCAGTTTGACATTCAGTTTATTTCAATTACCTGGCATCCACACTAAGGCAACTAGGTTTGGAAACACAGATTTTTCTCACAGTCGAAATGCAAATTTCAAAAGCAACAGATGGAATCTGTGTTGAATTCTGATGATTGTGCTGACATACATCACACCTGTCTGTTGGCTCACTGCAACACAACAATGTAAAGATTTTTACCCACATACCCACGCAAACATTACAAAGGCTGCTCAGCAGGTGACTGGCAGAAATGTAAAACAAACATGCATACTTACCCAACTTGTTTTGGCCCCATTCCCACTTTCATATTTTCATTTTCATTTTGTAAGAACCCATGTAGCAATGTGCAATGAGGGTTAGTGTATTCATGTATCTAATAGATACAAAATCACTTGAAAGAGAAACCTCCAAAGCAACTCACTCTGTGGGCAGTATTTACTTTTAAGGGAGTAACATTGTATTTTTATATATATTCATTTTCTTATTTGTTGTTCTTAGTGTTTTAGTGCAGTAAAAATCAGATAAGAGTAACATGAAAGTAATTTACCTTGATTACACACACACGGAGGATTGGGAGTGGATAAATACTATTGATGTGTAA